>NC_090383.1:116091696-116400863 GCF_036365525.1 Heterodontus francisci
TCGTAATTTTGTTGAATGTCAAAGGGTGATGATTAGATTCTCTCTTATTGGAGATCGTCATTGCCTGGCACTTGTGTGGCGCGAATGTTACTGCACTGAAGTTTTATGCCACTGTGTGCATGCAGCAGCAGGAGATATAAGCCAACTCTGCAAACCTCCTGCACACAGCTGTAGTACCCAAGCACAGAGGCAGTAACACAAAGAGGTACACACTTCTGGCTTCTGGCGGGATTCCCTTATGCACAGGCTTTTATTGTTGGCATACATGTGGCTGTAGTAAACCATACCCCAGTGTCAATCCCTTCATGAGCAGAAGAGGTTCCACTCCATGAATATGCTGCTGCTGTGTGACCATAGGTGTAAATAACGCATGTGACAACCTGCAACTCTAGCTTTTGTCCTTACTCATTCATTTAATGCTAATCCATGGTGCCGCCATTATTTCAAGGGACAGTATGGATTCTGAGGGATTAAGTCTATGCACGGCAGTGATGGCTTCTTATCTCATTGAGGCACCCAAGAGCACAGATTGAAGTACAATCTAATAAGGCGTACATTGCTATCAGGGTCTGTAAAGGAAGCCATCAATATCCTGAGACAGAGTGAGAAGCAGGAAGGAGAAAAAAAACACATTGGACATAAGTTTTCAGCTTTAGGAAGTACAGGAGCGTGATGATCAGAGCAGCGCTCATCATTATATTGTTTCAATAAAGAAGAGAAAATCAAGAATGGCTGCATTGGTGAGAGAGAAGGGTGTTGGATTTGGAGATTACCTAACAGGTGACAATCTCAGGAGCTACATTCCAGGCTCATTTATTCTGACCATTCATAACAGATGGTTCAGTCCTGAAAGTTACTGATCTCATAAGAATCCTGCAGTGGGAGGTTGGACTCATTCGGTCCACTTAAGATGGAGCTGCAACTCTTCAACACATCCCAGTCAGCTCAGGATTGTAATGTTAATCATAGTCCTAACATTTTAAACATTTAAAATGATTCAAGAAAGTAACTGCAAGGTTACAGATTGGAGAGCACTCCCCATTGGCAGTCTAAGTGGAAACATCTCCTGATGTGGAACATATTTTACAGCTAAGCTGTTAAGTGTTGAAATTAAGAATAGGAGAATATACTTGCATTTAAACAACACTTTATCACTTCATCAAAATGTCTCAAGAGCCTTCGCATACATTGAATTAATTTTGAAGCGTTGACTGTTGTTATGGAAGCACACACAGCAGTCGTTATCTGCCAGAAACATCTCATAAACAGCAGTGGGGTGATTGAGCATTTAATCTCCTGGAATTTCTGTGGAAATTCTCCTGATTTAATGCTGTACTGTTGGTGGATGTTGACTAAACCCCTGAAGAAATGGCATGCTGAATTTTCCCAGCTCATTGGGGTTGGGCTGGGCGGGGGGAAGGGCAGGCAATAGGGCGCGGGAAGGTGTTGGGAGATGAGCCCGATGTCTTCCCGGTGCTGTGACATATTGCCATGGTGGGGAGATCAGTGGCTCAAGTGGCCAATTAAGGACCACTTCCCGTCCCTTTGGGCATTTTGTCCATGTTGGAAGGGCCCGCTGCTATGAGGGGTCCAAATCTGCTGGGGTTGGCTCCCACTTTTAGTCCTGGTGACGGGGCTTCACCATGCACAGAAACATTCAGCCCAGTGTATGAACGGGAGATTGGAAGATCCCTCTCAGAATTTCCTGGAGGATCTGGCTATCATGGTCTGGGTTGAGGCAGGAATTCTGGCTGGGACTCTGGGAGAATTCGCTGGCCTTGTTCGAAAAGGGCCATGGGATTGTTCATGCTCACCTAAACATGCAATTCAGGTTTCAGGTAATTTCATCAACCTTGTGCTCCCAGTTGGGAAAGTGCTTTGGTAGGGAGTCGAGAGCGGAGTCACTATTGCAGTGTTACAATGTTGCACTGCTCTGCTACCGTGTTGCAGCGCTACCTCCAATGCACAGTCCCTTAAGCATGGCTGCTCACTGATCTCAGTGTCCCTGGGAGAGGAAATATCAGTCAGCATTTCATCTCCTGGCCACTATCTTATACAAAACTTTTAGAAGTGTGAATGTGGACATGGCTGAGGACAGATCTCAGCCTTGATGGTCTTTAGGGTTGGATAGTTTGTCGAAGCTCCCTGTATACTCTTAGGCCAGTCCGTCGAGTTCTTTAAGGGCTGTGGGTTTCCACGAAGACTTACACCCAGCAAAAGTGAGTGGACATCTAGACAGGAGGCAAGAAACAAAAAAAAACCTCTGGTAATGTGTAAAGTACAGCTCAACAGGCAGCTGACATTCTTGCTCACGCGCAGTGCTGAGGTGATAACCTCAGAAGAAGTCCAATTTCCACATGTAGTAACTTATGAGAAAGGCTCACCTGGGAAAGTGAGAGAGACTTATTTAGTACTGAGATCTTCTTTCACAGGAGCTGGAAAGCAGAGGAGTAGCTTATTAGAGAAAACATCAGAGCCCGTAAAAACAACAGAGAGAAGCTGGGAGAGATCAAAGACTTGGAAAGAGCAGCAGAGAATAGTAACTAAGCAGAGGGCAGAAAATGGGGACAATAGCATAGTGATAATGTTACTGAGCTAGTAAGCCAATAGCCTGGCCTAATACCCTCCAGACATGAGTTCAAATCCTACCAGGGCAGCTGGTGAAATTTAAATTCAGGTAAATAATAAATCTGGTATAAAATGCTAGTCTCGTTAATAATAATCATAAAGCTACTGGATTGTCATAAAAACCCATCTGGTCCACTTCAGGGGAGGAAATTTGCCATCCTTACCCAGTCTGGCCTTGCCTACATGTAATGTGCAAATCAACACCGATAAAAAAAAAATGGGTTGAAGCTTTGGCCGTGGCTGTCTGTCAGAAAATATCACAAATGGCGTTGAAAATATGGATCTAATGTCAGTAACATAACATAATCTGAATTAACATAAGAAGATGGTTGGTTTTAGAAGCTTTGAAGTCCCACAATATTGGTCCAACGCATCAAACTTCAGGACCTAACGACTGGATGTTGCTGGTTCACTCATGGTGATCACTCCTCATGTTAATCTTTATTTGAATATGAAATGAGAAAGTATTGCCATCAGAAGTGGTGCTTTGATTCAGGGGTAATTGTGCAAGGATATTACCTATATCCGCCTGCCGCTCTTTGCTGAAGATCAAAATTCAGCCTTCAAAGAAAGAGTGGACGTCAATATTCCTCTAAAACAAATTGGTTTCTTGGAAACTGTAAAGCTGTGCTCCCTTGAAATGTTGGCATCTTCTCGTTTTTCATTAAAAGAAAAATTTCACCCCGAGTATTTTATGAAATGTCTTCGATTGCTTCACTCCTGTTCCTCATAGTCAGGTCCAATACAGAGAGCTATTTGACACTAAATTGGGGGAATCAGTCAATGAGATGACAAGGATAGCTTGAGTAAAACCGAAAGATATTCCTCCTAAATTCTCTCCAAACGCTCTCAGTAACAATTTTAAACCGACGATTATTCATTACCGACCGACTAGCCAAAGGAAGTAGACGTTCCCTGTTCACCCTATCAAAGCCCTTCATAAATTGATAACCTCAGTTCAATCTTCTGTTAACACAAAATTTTCATCGTAGATTCTGAGTTAGGACCAGGTTTATTACCGTGGAACTTCCATTATCCATTGTAATGGACAAGCTCCTTAGTAGTCATTGTTTAAATGGGAGTCCACAAATTTTGATCTTGCACCTATGGCAAAGCAATAGTACTATTAGCATGGGAATGAAGGTTTGCAAAATTCAATAAAAAAAGTGAAATTAAGCTGTAAGGTTAATAATGTCAGACAGAAGGGAGTTGATGTGAGCAGGCTGCAATGTGAGGCAATGTTAAGCATAAGTCTTTGTCCCATGAAAATTAAGACATGTCAATTGGCAAAAAACTCAGAGTTTCTTATCTGGGTTGCGCTTTCCAAGTAGTACACAGGGGAGGGAGAGAAGGAAAATAGGAGGATGGCTCAACCCTTGTATATACTTTCTGGCAAAGACACAAAGTGGAGGCAACAGGTCCAAACAGTTCTGGTCAGACAGGCTCCCCATGTGTAAAATGCAGGACTAAACTGTGAAGGAAGGCTGCAGCTTACACTGACCAACTACTGACTACACTGGCGTATCAATCAGCCTCACAGCAGCACCACTCCGAATTAAGCAATTGATAATGTTATTTTGCTATGTGGCATTGGATTTGTTTGGCTGGAACATCAAGTTGACTGCTGCCTTGCGTAGGTCCTTCTACCAACTTGAAGCTTGCTGTCCATTGCCCAATTAGTGAGGAAACTCTGAGGCATATAGCAACTGCTGCCAGAAGGCATTATCGAGAAGCCAAGTATAAAAATATATACCCATTCATTCAGTGTTCAGTTCTCTTATCGATGCTTATTAATTAACTACACAGAGGGTGCAAGTGGTAGAGGGTGGAATTTTTACTCTGGTATCTTGTACACACTTATACTACCATTTTTATCCTGTACTCTCTCATTGTCTAAACAAAGTAAGTAGATTACCACTGTAACACCCAGGTATGATATAATGATCCCAGAGCATTTTTACTGCAATATTTTGGGCAGAGAACTCTCACATCACAATCTTCTTTTTTTTCCCCATTCCCTAGCCTTAATGGAAAAAATACCCCTGGATTTAGATCCTCATCGCCAAAGACTTGCAGGTTGATAGGTAAATTGGCCATTATAAATTGCCCCTAGTATAGGTAGGTGGTAGGGGAATTGAGGGTAGGTGGGGATGTGAGAGGGTAATGGGATTAATGTAGGATTAGTATAAATGGGTGGTTGATGGTCGGCACAGACTCGGTGGGCCGAAGGGCCTGTTTCAGTGCTGTATCTCTAAAAAAATAAATAAATAAATGGGACTACATTATCATTGCGTACAAGAGTTTATTGGCTTTGCAGTATTCACCCTTCTGGTTAGATCTAACCAATCTGATCCAGCTGATTCTTATTGGTTTGGTCAGAGGCTATTTTTATGCTACTGGGAATTATAAGTAGGCAAGTGACTCAATGCAGTGTGACATCCCCCCAACAAACCCCCGTGAGTTTCTATATTTTGTGTGCCAGGCAAGGCTCAGTGAGTAGCATTTTTCACTCTGATTCAGAAGAGTGTGGCTCCAAGTCTCAATCCAGAGATCTGAGCACGCAAATCTAGGCTGACACTTCAGCGCAGTACTGAAGGTGTGCTGTTCTGTCTTTCAGGTGAGATATTAAATTGAGGCCTTGTCTGCCCTCTCAGGTGGATGTAAAAGATCCTAGGGCACTATTCTGAAGAACAGGGAGTTCTCCTCGGTATCCTGGCCACCATTTATCCCTCAATCAAAAAAAAACAGATTAACTGGTCAGTGTCACATTGCTGTTTGAGGGAGCTTGCTGTGTGCAAATTGGCTGCTGTGCTTCCTATATCATGACAGTGACCTCACTTTGGAAGTACCTTGTAGGCTGTAAAGTGCTTTAGGATGTCCTGAGGTTGTGAAAGGTGCTATATAAATACAAGTCTTTCTTTGTTTTACATTTACAGCGTATAGTGAGACTGGTTGCCTGAGTGCCTCAATTGACATCACAGCTGCCAGAGGCAGTGAAAACACCAGCTTCTGAGCAGAATGCACGCAGTCGCTTGCTGCGGCACATCATTTACCCAATTTATGTGCGATATTTGCAGAAATCAAACCATTCAATTGCTTACCGGGTAACTGTTGTTAGACTCTTTCACCTGGCACTGCTCTCATATGGATGTGTTAACCCATGCACCAAGAAATTAGTACAAGTGGGTTAAGCTTGGTACAGGGACAATGCCTGCAAAAAAAAACTGTTCTCGTATTGAATGGTGACAGTGTTTGCTCCATCACTGATCCTGAATGGAAACAGTTAAAGAAGGCCACATTATTTCAAGCAACACATTGCATGAAAAACATCGCTAATTAATTAAGCTTTATGAATAATAGATAAACTAGGAAGACAATCATCCCTGGAGCAACCCAAATGTCTCTCTTGCTGCAGCACAGCACAGTGCTGTGATTGAATCCGGATGCAATGCCAATCTCTCAAGTGATGGAGGCTTTAGCAAGTGCAATCTGCAGACTGCTACATCCCCTCTTACACACACTGTATGCATTTACTGCTGGCAATTAGCTACCCATTAAAGAGTTAAACACATTGCCATTTTGCTCCCATCAAGGACACACTATAAAAACAAGGGAGCTGCCACTTGAGTCACTGCCACAATCAAGCTGCAGCTAAAACATTAATTGACGGCACTTAACCAGTCGTGATGATCTGAACCTAACGGTTAATGCAGTTGCATCTCTTTCACTTGTGTTATTCTTGGCCGACCGCCAGTCTTAACACTAGTGAATAATTGTTTGGTTGCGTAAAGCCATTATTACTGTATCCAAGTGATTATTACCATGGTATCGCGTGGTGGATAATAGAGGGCTAGGAGTAGGGTACAAGGCCTGTGAGGGGGAGCAATCTGATATCATAAATTGCAACAGTGATAGCAGGAGGAGGGAGTGAGCTACACACTCTTGAATCATTCTCCCAGCCATTTCTAAATGCCAGGTTGGCTCAGTTGGTAACACTCTTGTTTGTGAACTAGAAGGGTTTTGGGTTCAAATTACACTCCAGGGCTTGAGTATATTTCAATAAAACTGATTGCATGGTCCTGTGAATGAAACATGAAACTGTTTGATGGTTCAAGTGGACTGTTTAAAGGAGAGCAGGGAACTCTCTCAGTGTCCTGGTCAACATCTCACCCTTAGGCAACATTACATAAAACAATTTCAACTGGTCAATTGTTGGTGTTTGTTAATGGCTTCTGCATTTTCCTACCTAACAACAACCACTGAATGATAACATTAATACATTGTAAGTGAAGCAATTTGGGACATTTTTAAGAGCCATGATAAGGTGATGATAACCTCTTTACTAAATACTGCTAACTGCCCCATTATGGCATCAGGTTGTGCCTCACATGACAGATGCAAAGAGTTTTACAAGATTTTGGTTCTACACCAGGGCTTTGCAGATCAAGCGAGAGCTAGGGCAGGAAACAGAAGGATTCACATCCTGACTCCCAAATAACAATAGAGATAAAAATACCATTTATATAGTGTATTTAACATAATGTCCCAAGGTGCTGCTCAGGAGCATAATTAATTGACACTAAGACAAAGAAGAAGATATTAGAGCAGGTGGGTGACAGTGGCATAGTGGTAATGTCACTGAGCCAGTAATTCAGTTAATGCCCTAAGGACAAGAGTTCAAATCTCACCATGGCAGTTGCTGGAATTTAAATTCAATTAGTTAATAAAAATCAGGAATTGAAAGTTAATCCTACTAATGGTGCCATGAAACTATCATTGATTGTTGTAAAAACCCACCTGGTTCTCTAAAGGCCTTCAGAGAAGGAAATCTGTCATCCTTACCTGGTCTGGCCTACATGTGACTCCAGATACACAGCAATGTGGTTGACTCGTAACTGCCCTCTGAGATGGCCTAGCTAAGCCACTCAGTTGCCAAGGGCAATTAGGGATGCCAGCAATTCCCCATATCCCATGAAAGAATGAAAAAAAAGTGACCAACTGCAAGGGGTAGGTTTTGAGATGGAGAGGAAAAGAGGTTTGGGGAGGGAATCCCAGAATTTAGGGCCGAGGCAGCTGGAGGCACAGCCACTGATGGTAGAGTGAAGTAAGCAGCAGGTGCAAGAGGAACATAGAATTTTCGGAGGGTTGTGGGGCCGGAGGAGGTTATCGAGATGGTGTGGGGAGATGCCATAGAGGGTTTTGAAGATGAGGATTTCAAATTGTTGCTGGACCAGAAGCCAATGCAGATCAGCAATCACAAGAGTCATGGGTAAATGGTGCGAGTTAGTAGACAAGCAGCAGAAGAAAAAAGTAGAGAAGTTAACCCACAGAAGCCCGCCTGCTTTAAACGCACAGCCAGCCTGTTTAGGAGTGGTGTTGATCCCAGTTACATTGCTGAACAGTTTGAGAACAGGACACCTACTAATACTGCTGCTTTCGGTAACATTCTAAGGTCCAATGACACCAAGTAAGATCATCTTCATTTAAAGAAAATCTATTAAAATATTCTCTTTCTGCATTTCATTGTGAAAATGGATGATTTCTCATGGCTCGTGAAGATATGCTGTTCAGATGAATAACAAATGCACTCAGAGACAGTGAAAGAAATGGTTAACTGTTGTTCTTGATTGATATTTGGGTGATTTGAGCCAATCAGGACTTTTGTATATCAGGTCCTTTGCATGTGTCTCAGCACTTGAACGCATGTATAAAGGGCAGTTGTTTTGAAAGACACTCTTCTGAAGGAAATACCAGCCAAGAAATTTGAGTCACCCTATGCTAATCAATGCCATGAGACCTGTGGCATGCATTGGAGTCCAAGGTTTCCATTCATCACAAACCAAGGTGTTCATTCGACAGGGTAATGCCTCTTTTACGTTAACTAAGATGTTAGTGATTTGCATGACCACAGTCAAACACTGAACATGTCATCAGAATAGGAGGAGGCCATTCAGCCCCTCAAACATGTTCTGCCATTTAATTAGATCCTGGCTGATCTGTATCTCAACTTTATTTGCTCCCCTTTGCGTCAAAGTCCTTGATACCCTCACCCAACAAAAATGTATCAGTCGAAAGCCTTTTGAGAAGAGAATTCCATATTTCCACTACTCTTTGTACGAAGAAGGGCTTCCTGACATCACCCCTAAATGGCCTGGATTTAATTTTGAGACTATAGTTAAAAGATAATTTCTCTGTATTTACCTTATCAACTTTTTTTATCATTTTAAATACTTCAATCAGATCGCTCCTCAACCTTCTAAACTTATCAAGGCTATTTCACCCGCAGAGTACATGTATAGAATCCGTTTAAAGTTCAGAGGCAAAATTGTACAAAAATATTCCTGATCCCCAGAGGTTATCAAACAGTATTTATCCATTTTCACATGTTCATCCTTTAATCCTGGCTGACCGATACAATGCTTCCCAACTCCAACCCAGCTGCAGGCTCACACTCATCACCATGTCTAATTTTAGTCTCAATCGATGAATATGCGGCTAAGCATCAAGCGAACTCCAACCAGATCTTCAGCCATGTTCCATTCTCAGTAAACTTAAGGTCATCCAAAATTCTTGCTAAACTTGCACCAATTCCCATTTACCCCTGTGCTTGCTGACCTACATTGGCTCCATGTTAAGGAATGTCTCATAGAGTCATAGAGAGATACAGCACTGAAACAGGCCCTTCAGCCCACCGAGTCTGTGCTGACCAACAACCACCCATTTATACTAATCCTACATTAATCCCATATTCCCTACAACATCCCCACCACTTACCTACACTAGGGGCAATTTAGAATGGCCAATTTACCTATCAACCTGCAAGTCTTTGGCTGTGGGAGGAAACCGGAGCACCCGGTGGAAACCCACACAGTCACAGGGAGAACTTGCAAACTCCACACAAGCGGTACCCAGAACCAAACCCAGGTCGCTGGAGCTGTGAGGCTGCAGTGCTAACCACTGTGCCACTACTGTGCTGGCTTGATGCTAGAATTCTCATCCTTGTTTTCAATTCCCTCCACAGCCTCGCCCCTCCCTATCTCTGTAATCTCCTCCAGCCCCACAGCCCTCCAAGATATCTGCACTCGTCTAATTCTGGCCTCTTATGCATCCTTGATTTTAATTGCTCCACCATTGGTGGCCATGCCTTCAGCTGCCAAAGCCCAAAGCCGAGGAGTTCCCTCCCTAAACCTGTCCACCTCCGTACCTCTCTTTCCCCCTTCAGGACGTTGCTTAAAATCTACCTCTATGACCAAGCCTTCGGCCACCTGCCCTAACATCTCCTAATATGGCTCAGTGTCAAATGAAGCTCCTGTGAAGTGCCTTGGGATGTTTTATTCTGTTAAAGGTGCTATACAAATGTAAGTATTGTTGTTATTGTTGATAATGAAAGCAGTGTACTCACAGAAGTAGGGGAAGGGCAGGGCTGGGGGCTGGGGGGAGGGAGGAAATTGGATGGTGGGGGTGGGTGGGAGTAGGGGTTTAATTTACCTGTAAAGCTGATTGGAGAGCCAGGTGATATAACCCATATCACACCCAGCATTTGCCTTCCCCTTTAAGACGCCTGATTCAGTGCATTGTTATCGTTTCCATGGTGCCACCTTGCTCCACCTATATTGGATAGTTTACACAAGATCAAGGGTGTCCCAGCTGTTACTGATACTGTTGCTAAGCAACATCAGAATCATGGTTCAAGGAGACAAAAGGCTTGCAGCTTCAGAATTTATAAAGTGTCAGCTTTTTCTCAGCAGACGAGTATTCTTTTTTTTGCAAAGTGCAGCCACAAGAACCTTGGAGAGAGGACGAATCAATCACACAGCAAGATGATAAAACTTCAGTTTGCAATTTCCGCGTCTTTAGCAAATTTAGATGCTGTAGGCATTTGTTACTGCTTTTTATTGCAAACTATAATTCTGCAGGTTTGGGAGATACATTTCCAGGCCCCCAAATGAGACAAAACACTCATGCCTCATATTGAAGGGGAATGAAGGCCAATTAGTTCACCATCAGAGACCACACTGATATTTGGTACATAGTTAAAATCAAGTGTAGTTGAGGCCTTCCTAATTATCGGTCGCTATCACACTTCAGGAGGGCTCAAGTTCCCTCTTCCACAGAAGATAATGAGAATTGATGCTAACTGTTTAATATTTATGAAACATACCCCTGTTCTGACCCTAACATCACGATGTAAGTCAGATTACTGTTTAAGCACTCCATGTAGATACAAATTATGCAAACAAATTAGGAGGAGGCGAGGGGGGGAATGACCGAGGTCTGAAAACATACTGGCATTGCATTAAGAGCCTTCAAGTAGCGTATATAAAAATATGTTCTGAAAAGTCTTTATTTTGGAGGTGGTTGGGTAAATCTGTTTAATTTCTGTAATTTTTATCTCCTATTTTTCATCTATCTGGCCTGACATCACTGCAGCTGATAGGGTGGGATGTACCTGCCTTCAGGCTGCAATCACTAGAACCTATGGTGTTTTTTATTTTTGTTCATAGGATGTGGGTGGCACTGGCTAGGACAGCATTTATGCCCATCCCTTATTTACTGGGAGGACCAGAGATCACCACAGGTGTGGTTCTCCCCTCTGATGTTTCCTCCCACCCACCCTCTTGCTGGAGGAAGACAGCACTTTGAAAAAGAAAGACCTGCATTTACATAACACCTTTCACTACCTCAGGATGTCCCAAAGCACTTTTGAAGTGCAGTTACTAGTGTAATTTAGGCTGCCAATTTACACACAGCAAGCTCCCACAAACATCAGTGAGATGATGACCAGATAAACTGTTTTTAGTGACAATGATTGGACCAGGACTCAGGGGAGCACTTCCCTGCTCTTCTTTGAAATAATGCCATGGGAACTTTTACAACCACATGGGACAGCAGATAGGGCCTCAGCTTCAGATCGCATTCTAAGGGTCACATCTCTAACAGTGCAGCACTCCCTCAGTACAACATGAGAGTGCCAGGCAGCATTTTGTGCTTGAATCTCTAGGGTGGGGCTTGAACCCAAAACTTTATAAACTCAGAAGCAAAGGTACTACTGGCTGAGTTATAGTATTCCACAGTGCTTAGCTTGGAAAGTGAGAATCATTCTGTTATCTCCCTTCAACCTGAGGTGATGAACTTCTTCAAAAAGGCGCCGGACAAACATTTTTCTAGGAATGCATTTGGAGTTTTTAGGGATAAGTAAAAACTGAGATAATTGGAGACTCCATCAGACATCACGATGCCTGTGCTATAAGACAGGAGAGAATTCTGTCTGTAAAGGACTGACAGGGATACATAGAGGAGATTTGGGAAGGTTGAGGGAATATGCTAAATTCTTGTTTGACAATAGTTGGGGATCAGGAAGTATTTATACTCAACTTGTCCTAAGGAGATTAACTGGGGTTGGGTTTTGTTACTAATAGGGCTCATTGTACCTGTTTTTTTGGAAGTATGGGTTCTGCACAGGGTGCATTCTCATGATCAATCTTGTTCTGCAACACTAAGCATACTTTCTTTAGCAAATCATTATGGTATTTCATAATTACAGAGTTTAGAAATGCTAATTTGTATATGTATGAATATTCATGTGTTTCCAATTAAATTTTTTTCAGATGACTTTTCAGATCTCGGAGCTGCATAAAGTTTATATTAAACATTCCTTTTCATGACCTGCATTTGTTTATGTTTGGCTTCGTCCTCTCTTGACTGTCCCAACTCTTCTGTGACACAGTTTATATGTGTTGTTCCTCCTCTCTGACACCTCATCCAAGTGGTCATTCTTATTACAGGTGCAAGTGACAAGGTGGATGCTAAGAAAATCTTTCCCCTGGTTGGGGAATCTACAACACGGGATCACAGTCTCAGAATAAGGAGTTAGCCACTTAGGACTGAGATGAGGAGAAATTTCTTCACTCAAAGGATTGTGAATCTTTGGAATTCTCTACCCTCCCAGAGAGCTGTGGATGCTCAGACATTGAGTATATTCAAGACAGAAGTCGACAGATTTTTGGGTACTGAGGGAATTAAAGGATATAGGGATAGTGCAGGAAGCTGGAGTTGAGGTAGAAGATCAGCCATGATCTCATTGAATGTCATGGCAGGCTTGAAGGACCAAATGATCGACTGCAGCTTCTATTTCTTATCTTGTGTTCTTGTGTATGACAACAAAACTCAGTCAGGTCTCATGCTTACCCAAGCCTGCAAGCACTGGGTATTTGTAAGAGGAGACCCCCTACAAGATTTCGTCCCAAGAAACACTGAGGTCAATTGTAGTGGTCTTACTGCAGTGGTAAGGTACCTGAGACCAGGTGACCCCTGCGGAGCTAGAACTCTACAAGAATCAGCAGTCTTAGACAAGGAGGTAGGGGAATAGACATTCCTGTGAATCATTAGGACTCAGAAGACTGGCTTGATTGTCACATTGATCCAACCCTGCTTTCAGTAAACATAATTATGTGAAGAATTGTCAGCACAAGTGATGAGATAGCGGGATAAGGAGCGATAGAGAATCCAGTGTACACCTGAATTTTGCCAATAAATTATCTTTCATAAGTTTGAAATGTCTTTTTCAGGTGACCAAGAAATGCAGCAACTTTCAGTATGTTTCAGCATGACTTCATTCATTGGACAAATGTGCAAAAGTTAACAGACTCCCCGTGTTTTCTGTGTATGCAGAAGGCAATTCTCTAATCTAACTGGATAACTTTCCAGTAATATGTTTCAAAATAAGGAAGTCCTTTCCATATATGGTTTGGTACTTTCTAGTAGAGAGATTGTATCCGGCCTTCGTTCACTTAGACACAAACAGAAAATGCTGGCAAGTCAGCAGAATCTGTGGAGAGAAAAGCAGAGTTAATTAGATTATTAGATTAGAGATACAGCACTGAAACAGGCCCTTCGGCCCACCGAGTCTGTGCCGAACATCAACCACCCATTTATACTAATCCTACACTAATCCCATATTCCTACCAAACATCCCCACCTGTCCCTATATTTCCCTACCACCTACCTATACTAGTGACAATTTATAATGGCCAATTTAATGTTTCAGGTCGGGACCTTTCATCAGAACTGTAAAAAGGGTCATTGACCTTAAACGTTAACGTTAAATAAAAATAAATAAATATAAAAATAAACCCCTTATACCTGTCCCATCTACCCTCAGTACCGACAAATGCGGAAGGAACACATGGATTCCTTCTCACTAATACCAAGGTTACCTGTGCAGCTGTGTCTGTCGCATCCTCTTCCCCTTGCCAGCCAAGCCGCACCCCTGCTCAGAAAACCCACCCTCATCTCAGATGGCCTGTCTCTGTGCTTGAACATCCTCTGATTCAATGAATGGCCTTTTCCCAATCCACATTTCCTCCTTTGAAGGAGTTTGAGTAAAAATGAGCACTATTTTGACATGCTCCTTCGCTGTGGTCTATCAACCATTTGGATAGTTGAACAGTAAATTATATCAAACTGGAGTGATAGCACAGGAATACAATTGGGTGTAATTCTGATCATGCATGTGGATTAGTCAATGCAAGTAACAGAGTCTCAATCAATAGTTATAGATTTTATAGAAGTGACAGTTCCCCCCCTGTTCTGAATTCTAAACTGGGTAATCTTCACTATGGGTGGTGCCACGTAAGTGAGGGTGGTGTTTGTTATACACATCAATGGTAAAGAATATTGGGTGGAGTATACTACAGGCAGCAAATCTACTCCCACCATTCTTCCATCTTTGCTAGAGATGCACATTATCCCCTAAACATTCCTCAGTAGTTTTTGGAGAGGATAAAATGTCTTGTTATTTCTTTCAGTGAATTGCTCCATCCAATCCACTATGCTTGGCCAACAAAGCAAATGGATGATGCCATCCCAGATCTCCACCAATGTTGCTCTGGAAACCTTTGGTGGGAGGGGGGGGGGGGGTCCCTGGGTTGACCCTCCCTCCCATGTTCACAGAATCACAGAATTGTTACAGCACAGAAGGAGGCCATTCGGCCTGTCATGCCTGCGCTAGCTCTCCGAAAGAGCCATTTACCTAGTGCCACTCCCCTGCCTTCTCCCAGTAGCCCTGCACATTCTTCCTTTTCAGATGATAATCCAATTCCCTCTTGAATGCCTCGATTGAACGTGCCTGCACCATACTCTGAGGCAGTGCATTCCAGATCCTAACCACTCGCTGCGTGAACAGGTTTTTCCTCATGTCACTATTGCTTCTTTTGCCAATTACCTTAAATCTGTGCCTTCTTGTTCTCGATCACTACACCAATGGGAACAGTTTTTCCCTATCTACTCTGCCCAGACCCCTCATGATTTTGAATACCTCTATCAAATCTCCTTTCAAACTTCTCTTCAAAGAAAACAGGTCCAGCTTCTTCAATCAATCCATGGAGCTGAAGTTCCTCATCCCTGGAACCATTCTTGTGAACCTTTTCTACACTCTCTCTAATGCCTTCACATCTTTCCTAAAATGTGGTGCCCAGAACTGGACACAGTACTCCAGTTGAGGCCAAACCATTGTTCTATATAAGTTTAACATAACTTTGTACTCTATGCCCCTATTGACAAAGCCTAGGATGCTAAATGCTCTATTAACCTGCTCTCAATTTGTCCTGCAACCTTCACTGATTTTTGTACATATACACCCAGGTCCCTCTGCTCCTGCACCCCCTTTAGAATTGCACCCTTTATTTTATATTGTCGCTCCATGTTCTTCCTGCCAAAATGAATCACTTTACACTTCACCGCATTGAATTTCATCTGCCACTTGTCCGCCCATTCCGCCCTTTTGAAGTTCTACACTACATTCCTCAGCGCTCACAATGTTTCCACGTTTTGCATCATCTGCAAATTTTGAAATTGTACCCTGTACACCAAGGTCTAGGTCATTAATATATATCAGGAAGAGCAAGGGTCCTACACCGCCCCTTGTCGAACTCCACTACAACATTCCTCTAGTTTGAAACACACCCATTAACCAATTCTCTTTTTTTTGTCACTCAGCCAATTTCATATCCATGTTGCTTCTGTCCCTTTTATTCCATGAGCTACAACCTTGCTCACAAGTCTGTTGTGCGGCTCTTTATCAAATGCTTTTTGGAAGTCCATGTACACCACATCGACAACATTGCCCTGATCAACTGATTCTGTTACCTCATCAAAAAACCCCAGCAGGTTTGCACTTCACAAATCTATGCTGGCTTTCCCTAATTAACCTGCATTTGCCCAAGTGGCTATTAATTTTGTCCTGAATTATCATTTCTAGAAGCTTCCCTACCACCAAGGTTAAGCAGACTGGTCTGCAGTTGCTGGGTTTATCTTTACACTCTTTTTTTTGAACAAGCATTTACAATTCTCCAGTCCTCTGAATCTAAGGAATGCTGGAAAATTATGGCCACTGCCTCCACAAACGTTTCTCTCACTTTCTCAGTATCCTTGACCTACTTCTGCTCCTATTTCCTGTGTCCTATGTTCCTACATTCCTTGGAGGAACGCAAAACTTTGCTCGGTGCTCCACAGGACAGCATAGCTGAGATTGGTGGCCCATGATATAAGCAGGAAGCCAATGCTCACTACCTCAAAGCACAACACAATGTGGCTCGAATATACTGCACCACCAAGTCTCCTCTGCAGAAGATGACACAGCACTACCATACATCATCGTTAGCAGCTGTGGCAGATACTGTACATTCTGTTTTCTGTGGGGACAGTACAAGCTAACTTAGGCCAAACTAATACACATAAATCAAAGATAGAGCTGACCACTGGAGTGGAGGCGCGTTGGTTTGAAAGACCTGTATATGTAACATAAATTATATGCAATAAATTAGAGCATTGAATGGCGCGCAACGCATTTGACTAAATGGAAATGAGTGCTTACTTCCAACAGAGAAATGCCAACTCAATACCCCAATGTGATACTTGTTCCGACCAGGATAGTTCAGTAGGTTTTATTAGTGTTGGCGGAGATGTGTTGTAAACGGAATGAAACTGTTTACCTGCAAAATGTTTTGTTCATTTTAATATTCATGCAATAAGTTCTTCAGTAAATGAGGGAAAATAAGGTACTGGGGCCATTAGCAGAGAGATGCAGTATAGATTTAAAAAAACAGGCTGCATTCTTGCTGTATAAGATACTGGTCAGACTATAACTCTAGTACTGAATGCTGTTGTTGTCACCTACTCACGTGTGCTGACAATACCCAGCTCTACCTCACAATGACCTCGCTTGGCCCCTCTACTGTCTCTAAGTTGTCAGATTGCTTGTTTGACATCCAGTACAGGATGAGCGGTTTCCTTCAATAAAATATTGGGAAGACTGAAGCCATTATCTTCAGTTCCAGCAACAAATGCTGTTCCCTCACTAGTGACTCCATTCCTCTCCCTGGTAACTTTCTTAAGGTTTGAACCAGATTGTTCGCAGTGTAATATTTGACCCTGCAATGAGCTTCTAACCACATATCCATGCCATCACTAAGGTCACTTAGTTCCACCTCCATAATATCACCCGCCTCTGTCCCTGCTTCAGCTTATCTGCTGCTGAAACCACGTCCGTGCCTTTGTTATCTCTGGATTTGACTATTCTGCTGCCCCTGTCCTTATATGTACCAAGTCCTGATCTCCTATCACCTTTGTGCTTGCTGACCTACATTGGTTCCCAGTTAAGCAGTTCCTTGATTTTAAAATTCTCATCCTTGTTTTCAAATTCTTTGATGGCTTTGCCCCTCCCAATCTCTGTAATCTCCTCCAGACCTACAACCATCTGAGATCTCTGCGCTTCTCTAATTCTGGCCTCTTGTGCATCCCCCATTTTAATCATTTCATCATCAGTGGCTGTGCCTTCAGCTGCCTCAGCTCTGAGCTCTGGAATTCCTTCCCTAAACCTCTCCACTTTGCTTTTCTCCTTTAAGACATTCCTTAAAACTTACCTCTTTGACCAAGGCTTTGGTTACCTCCTAATATCTCCTTATGTGTGTCAAGGTACTGAATGAGGATTTGTAATTCATTGGTTGAGAGCTAACCAGTGCAAGGCCCCAGAGGGGCTGTCTCTCTCTCTCTCTCTCTCTCTCCAGGTAACATCGCGAGTTTTGAAATCTATCTGTGACTATGGAAAATCCAAGTCTACCATTGCTACAGACAGAGACCCCAGGGGAGAAAGCCACCTATATCAGTGTCTTCAAGATAACCCTGAACCAGGTGGACCAGCTGCAAGTGCACTTCTATCAGCCAGAGACTTCCGAACCATGAATTCAGCCAGAAGGCAACTGAATTACCAGACCCCACAGACTGTATATTATTTGTATTTGTTGTGGTCTCTAATACAACCAAACTATTTTTCATCAATCTGTGACCTATTTGTGTATGTGTGTGATTCTCCTGTGTGTGTGTGAAAGTTGGAGCATACGTTTATTATTTTCACAGTTGAGATTTGATTTTAAGTGTAATAAACTATCCTCTTTCTTGTTTAAACTAAAGAAAACCTGTCCGATTTGTTCTTTTGTGACCATAGCAAATAAAGGGTTAAACACTCAATAACTGACTAGCTAGCTTCTGACTATCCACTCTGTTCATGCCGCTCATAACTTTGTAAACCTCTATCATGTCGCCCCTCCACCTCCGTCGTTCCAGTGAAAACAATCCGAGTTTATCCAACCTCTCCTCATAGCTAATGCCCTTCAGACCAGGCAACATCCTGGTAAACCTCTTCTGTACCCTCTCCAAAGCTTCCACGTCCTTCTGGTAGTGTGGCGACCAGAATTGCACGCAATATTCTAAGTGTGGCCTAACTAAAGTTCTGTACAGCTGTAGCATGACTTGTCAATTTTTATACTCTATGCCCCGACCGATGAAGGCAAGCATGCCTCATGTGAAGGCATATTCCTGTAAGTGAATATAAATTTAACAAAAATGTGTGAGATGGAGGCTCAAAGTGTCAGGGTATGTATAGTCATGGCAGAATATGTAATATTGCCAATCCTATTGCTGGCATGCTGGAAGACCCAACAAAGTTAAAGGTAGAGGTAGAGGATCTCTGGAAGATCTACAGTTTACTAGGTGTATGGGAGGGAGCTTCAAGGGAACAGTACAATAACCAGTATGATTCCGATCAATGGTCGGAAACACAGGTATGAGTACTGTATTCAGTGTTAGGCTGTTAACTCTCTTTTTCTCCTCTGTCATTACACAAAAATAGAAAAAGAGAAAGCAATGGGGACCCCCTACCTTGATAAGGGATAGTAGACGGCATGGAATGAGAAATGGTCATACAGCCAAAGGCTGCTATTCTCAGCCACTTTTCTGTGAATATTGCAGTTGTGGGCATTTCCACTCAGTGCTTTCCCCTTCCGCCATTTTAATGTTTTGGCTTCACCTAATTCCTAAGAGCAGCGTATCTGTTGTACGGACCATCAGCTGAGGCGGTGCTGATGAACAGTTTTAGAATGAGATTATATGGTTAGGGGCAGGACTGAGGGTTCAAAGGAGAAAGACAGACTGGCTTAATCAAAGTTCATGTAAGACATTGTGCATGATCTGCTTGAACCATGCAAATGGCATGTCAAAAGCAAAGATGAATATTGGAAGGTTAGTTAAGTGCTCTGAAATTCTTTCTTGATTCTGCTATGAGAAGGGCAAAGACATTTTACAGAACCTTTCCTGAGGACGCTGAAGAGTTGGGCATGGTCCATTCTATATATTGTGCCTGGCATGTAGGTGATCATGATTCTAATGATCGATTTTCCTTCCGTGCAGTTATTTATCAAGTTAAGGGGTCACCTTTGCTTTCTCTTCCCTGTTTTGGTGCAATGATACAGCTCCTCAGGAAGCCGGTTAAGGTAAGGGCTATGGAATATGCAAGTGTTGGTCAACAGCTCACTGACGCCAATACCATAGTGTGCAGCAGCAGTAAGAAAGATAAATAGATCTTGGGATGTATAGCCGGAGGGACAGTGTTAAATCTCAGATAGCGATAGAATCAAGAATCTTCTTTCCTTAACCCAAGTGAGGATCCAATTGCTCTACAGTTATACCATTAGGAAGGCCTTGCATTGTAGACCCTGGAATGGATGGACAATGAGAGATATTTATTTTCCTTTTTCTGATTATCCATTTGCTTTGTTAAGGTATGCATTTCATTCCTTTGCAAGGCAATGGTACAGCCACACTTGAAAGTCTTTTGTTCTTCCCACCTACATATCTTGTCCAACTCATCCAATAATTTCTGAGCCGCTTCTTGCCATTCCTCCGGCCTTTCTAGTTTGATATCACTTGTATTGATCTTCTGAATCTAGGTCATTTATGTAGATTATAAACAGTAGTGATCCAGCACTGAGCCCCCTTCATTCCGACACAACCTTTTAAATGGGTACTCTGTTTCCAGCCCTGCAGTCAGTTTCTTATCTGTTCCCAGGGTTTGCCCTGCATCTCCACAACTTTGATTTAATTAATAGTCTTTCATGTAGACCTTTTTCAAAAGCCTTTAGTACACCAAGTCTTAGGGCTTCTCATAGTCCACTTGAGTTTTCACTCCCTTGAAGAGAGTTGAAGAGGTTGATCAGGCCCCGAGAGAATCCATGCTGACTGCTGGGAACTAGGTGATTGTTTACCAATAATCCCCACGTTTATTCCGGCTGATGGATTCCATTACTTTACATGGAATGAATTAAGGCTAATGGATCTATAGTTGCCTGTATCTGTTTTATCATGCTTTCTGAATATGGGCAGCACGTTTGCTTGTTTCTAACCTACTGGTAGGTCCTCAGTCTCCAGTGACCCCTTATAACAACTGTCTCATAAAGTGCACCCTTAGTTTGTATCAGATGTGGCTCAGTGGGTCGTACTGTTGTGGCTGAGCCAAAAGGTTGCAGGTTGTCCCAATCCAGGATTGAGCACAAAAGTCAAGGCTGACACTCTAGTGCAGTACTGAGGGAGTGCTGCCTTTTGGATGAGATGTTAAACCATGGCCCTGTCTGCCCTCTCAGGTAGACGTAAACGATCCCATGACACAATGTAGAAGATGAGCAGGTGGATTATCTCCGGTGTCCTGGCCAGTATTAATTCTTTAATCAACATCGCAAAAACAGATTGTCTCGTCATTATCACATTGCTTTTAGTGGGAGCTTGCAACATTTCCTGCATTACAACAGTGACTACACTTTAAAAAATGTACCTCATTGGTTGTAAAGCACTTTGGGACGTTCTTTGGTCCTGAAAGGCACTATATAAATGCTAGTCTTTCTTTCACTCTTGGGTAAATATCCCTGGGGATTTATTGGTTTTCAGCTCTTAGCCTATCCAGGATTTCCATGTCATTAATATCAAAGTCATTGATTTTGCTTAGCTTATCTCTGTTTGAAGAGGGCATGTTGCTCATATTTTCCTTGCTCAATTCTTGGATGAATTAACCTTTCATAATAGTCACTGCTTTGATCAGATGCAGAAAGCATCACTGCTTTGTATAACAGCAATTCCCTAGACAAAAATGTTGGTTTGTAGAAACAGAATCGAAGATCTGGGAAGTAATATTGACTGCGCGGAAAAGTCGTGTGTGAGTGAGATGTTCCTCCAAGCTCGGCATAAGTGGAAGAGCCACTGTTGTTTAGTAGGCAAAGATGGCACCAATTCTGTGCACAGCATGGTCCCACAAACATCAATAGGATGAATGGCCAGATGTTCCAGTTGGGTTTGGTGTTTGATGGAAGATTTTCTTAAAGCTGAGGAATCTAGTTCCCTTATCATTGGCTCAGTGAGATAAGCCGTAACATAGAGATCAGGAAGATTCCAGATTTGATCCCTGGTCTGCATAGACATGGCTGGTATTAGGTGAGGTGTGGTCAGACTGCTCAAATTGGCCTCAATTATTTGATAGTCTGAAGAAACAGTACCATATTCCTGCTGCTGCTCACTGCCCAGTGACCCGGGCTGGAATTGTGGACGTTGGGTGAAGACAGGATTGGACTCAGCTGAGACGAAGCCTGCAGTTGAATTGCCTGCTGATATTTAACTGTCTGGGCTCACATTTAAAGAGTAGCCATCTTGGTGAAAGGTGCTTAAGATGTGTAGGGAGGAGAGGAAAGGAGGGTTAGAATATTGATAGAAAATTAGCTTTAGAAACATTGAGAAATCGAAGTGACAGGGCCAAGGCAGGGTTGGAGAGCGAGAAAGCTGAGAAAAATAGGAGATAAGGTGAACTAAATCAAGGAAGAAGAAGATTTATTAATTGTAAGAGGAATATCACCTTAACCCTAACATATCCAACAAGAGAGAATCTAATCATCTCCCCTTGACATTCAATGGCATACCATCGCTGAATCCCCCACTAACAACATCTTGGGGGTTACCATTGACCAGAAACATAACTGGACCAGCCACATAAATAGTGTGAGTACAAGAGCAGGTCAGAGGCTGGGAATTCTGCAACGCGTAACTCATCTCCTGACTCCCCAAAGCCTGTCCACCATCTACAAAGCACAAGTTAGGAGTGTGTTGGAATATATTGCCCTTGCCTGGATGGGTGCAACACCAACAACACTCGAGAAACTCGACATTCAAGACAAAGCAACCCGCTGCATTGGCCCCCCCATTCACCACCTTAAACATTCAATCCTCTACCACCAGTGCACAGTGGCAGCAGTGTGTACCATCGACCAGATGCACCGCAGCAACTTGCCAAGGCTCCTTCGACAGCACCTTCCAAACCCGCGACCTCTACCACTTAGAAGGACGAGGGCAGCAGATGCAAGGGAACACCACCACCTGCAAGTTCCCCTCCAAGCCACACACCATCCTGACATGGAACTGTATCGCAGATCCTTCACTGTTATTGGGTCAAAATCCTGTAATTCACTCCTTAGCAGCACTGTGAATGTACCTACACCACATGGACTGCAACGGTTCAAGAAGGTGGCTCACCACCATCTTCTCAAGGGCAATTAGGGATGGGCAACCCTTGCCAACAACGCTTGCACCCCCAGAAAGAATTTTTTTAAAAACCTATGGAGTAAGGAGCTCCATAGTTTGAGGTCCGCTGGAAACCATAGATCCATTGAGACCTCAGCCGAACATGCCTTGAACAGGCTACGAAGAATTGACTAAGGATATGATGTTCCCTCTTGCTGTGGGACTCCCTCCTATCTACCATTCAATTAGATCATGGTTTTTCTGTATTTTACCTCCATTTACCTGCCTTGGTTCCGTAACCCTCAATACTCTTGCCTAACATAAATGTACACCAGAATGACCACCAGCTGCCAGTACCTCACGAGAGTGCAGTAGACTGGCACTATCTCTTTGATTCCCAGGAATTAGCCAGTATTTGTATGGAGCCTTCCTGTGCTAAGAATTCTTTGCTGCAGTGACTTCCACTTTCCAAATGTATCTTTGGGCTCCCCGTCCCGTCAGATCACAAATCGAAAAACAATATACAGGAATGTACTCGAGGAGATTTAATGCACTCCTCAGTATTAGCTGGTTCAGTGATATTAAAATGGCAGATCTGAATAATGAGACACGTAATCTCTTTTAGAGACATTGGAAGGACTTGTCAATTCTGACTTTCATCACAGGCTTCTCTGTAACCTGCACTGTTACGACAGCCTGTGAGTGTCACCCAGTGGCAATGTATTGACATTGCACAAAAGCACGTTTCACAGAATCAATTCGTACAGCACAGGAGAATGTTCAGTTCGTTGTGATTGTGCCAGCTCTTTGAATGAGCTATGCAATTAGTTCTACTCCCCTGATTTTTCCCCATTGCTTCCCTTTTCAAGTAGAAGTGTTGAACTGTAATAACAGAAGTTATGTTAAACTTATGTAGAACCTTGGACAGATTACACTTGGAATACTGTGCCTGGTTCCGTATTATAAAAAGAATATAGAGGCACTGGAAAAGGCACAAAAAAGATGCACAAGGATGATGCCAGAACTGCGAGGATCTATTTATCAGGAAAGTAATGGTTGGGGCTCATTCTCCAGAAAAGAGATGGCTGATGTGTGACTGATCGAGGTCTTTAAGATTACGGAAGGGTAGACATAGAGGAAAAGTTTCCCCTTATTGGGAAGTCCAAACTGGGGCCAGAAATATAAGATAGTCATTAATAAATTTGGTAAGGAATTCAGGATAAACTGCTTTACCTGGAGAGTGGTGAGAGTGGGTGGCACAGTGGCGCAGTGGTTAGCACCGCAGCCTCACAGCTCCAGGGACCCGGGTTCGATTCTGGGTACTGCCTGTGTGGAGTTTGCAAGTTCTCCCTGTGTCTGCGTGGGTTTCCTCTGGGTGCTCCGGTTTCCTCCCACATGCCAAAGACTTGCAGGTTGATAGGTTAATTGGCCATTATAAAATTGCCCCTAGTATAGGTAGGTGGTAGGGAAATAGAGGGACAGGTGGGGATGTAGTAGGAATCTGGGATTAGTGTAGGATTAGTATAAATGGGTGGTTGATGGTTGGCACAGACTCGGTGGGCCGAAGGGCCTGTTTCAGTGCTGTATCTCTAAACTAAAATGTGGAACTTGCCACCACATAGAGTCGTTGAGGTGAATTGCATAGATACATTTAAGGGAAAGCTAGATTAAAAAAGGAAATAGAAGGATATCCTGATAGGATTCAATGAAGTAGAGTGAGAGGAAGCTTCTGAGGAGCATAAATGTCGGCATGGACCTGTTGGACCAAATGGCCTGTTTCTCTACTGTACCTTCTGTGTAGGCATTTATCCAATTCTCTTTTGAAATAGTTGTTCGGTAGTACAGAACTTGAGTATTGTTGAAAACAGAGACGTTTTGTCGAGGCTTTTCATCTTGCACTCGTCAGGACAATTCGGAAGAATACCAATGTAAGGGAAAGCAACAAATTTATACTGTATGAGAAGAGAATGCTGATTGGTTGGCAAGTGGACTCTGATTGGTAGAGGCGTTGCCATGGAGAATGCACCAGTTTATGGGAACTGACAGTTAACTGCCAAGCTTTGTTCGAAATTTAAACCAGGCAGCTTGACCCTGATTGGTCAAAGCATTGCCCCGAGGAATAAGCCATTTATTATGTTTAGCTGAAACAGGCGCAATGTGTGTATGTGTTCTTTCTGTCTGCAAAGAAGAGGGCCCTGTGTATTAATATATGTAGCTTCCAGTACTCACAAATGCTTAAGGCCATCATTTTCAGCCCTGAAAAGTGCCCAGTCTAGCTCAGGTTACCCTGGAAGGGTAATGTATCCCAAAAATGTGAGCAACAGGTGAAGCTAGCTGTTTCACGTGGCTACTATGCAGTGGCAACACGTATAGTGTTCACCACTAACAGGTTGTGCGTTAATATATGTAGCAGGGATCTGTTCTTTGCAGACAGAAAGAACATGGACACACATTGTGCCTGTTTCAGCTAAACAAAATAAGTGACAGCCATTGGCTGGTTCATTCCTCAGAGCAATGCCTTGACCAATCAGAGTCAAGCTGCCTGCTTTAAATTTCAAGCAAAGCTTGGCAGTTAACTGTCAGTTACCATAAACTTGTGCATTCTCCATGACAATGTCTCTACCAATCAGAATCCACTTGCCAACCAATCAGCACTCTCTTCTCATATAGTATAAATTTGTTGCTTTCTCTGTTGAAAGTTACCATTGACCATAGGGTCAAGGATGTCTCAGAGGGGGAGGGTGAACAGCCAGTGGTCGTGTTACACATTGCTACAAATGATGTAAGTAAAAAAAAGAATGAGGTCCTAAACGCAGAATATAGGGAGTTAGAAAGTAAGTTGAAAAGTAGGACCTCAAAGGTAGTGATCTCAGGATTACTACCAGTGCCACGTGCTAGTCAGAGTAGAAATGGTAGGATATATCGGATGAATACGTAGCTGAAGAGATGGTGTGAGGGGGAGGGTTTTAGATTCCTGGGACATTGGGACTGATTCTGGGGGAGGTGGGACCAGTACAAACTGGACGGGTTACACTTGGGCAGGACCCGGACTGATGTCCTGGAGGGAGTATTTGCTAGAGTGGTTGGGGAGGGTTTAAACTAAAATGGCAGGGGGATGGGAACCTTTGCAAGGAGTCAGAGGAGGGGGGATCAAAGACAAGAACAAAAGACAGTAAGTGTAATAAGAAAAGTGATAGGCAGAGAAATCAAGGGCCAGAATCAAACAGGGCCACAGTGAAAAATAGTGGGAAGGGGATAAGTAATGTTAAAAAGACAAGCCTGAAGGCTTTGTGCCTTAATGCGCGAAGCATTCGCAATCAAGTGGATGAATTAATTGTGCAAATAGATGTAAACGGGTATGATATAGTCGGGATTACAGAGACATGGCTGCAAGGTGACCAGGGATGGGAAATGAACATCTAGGGGAATTCAGTATTTAGGAAGGACAGACAAAGAGTAAAAGGCGGTGGAGTGGCATTGCTGGTTAAAGAGGAAATTAATGTAATAGTGAGGAAGGATATTAGCTCTGACAATGTGGAATCTGTAAGGGTAGAGCTGAGAAACACTAAGGGGCAAAAAACGTTAGTGGGGGTTATATATAAACCCCCAAACTGTAGTGGTGATGTTGGGAATGGCATTAAACAGAAAATTAGAGATGCATGTGATAAAGGAACATCTGTAATTATGGGTGATTTTCATCTGCATAGAGATTGGGCAAATCAAATTAGTCACAATACCGTAGAGGAGGAATTCATGGAGTGTATACGGAATGGTTTTCTGGACCAATACGGTGAGGAACCAATTAGAGAACAGGCCATCCTAGACTGGGTATTGTGTAATGAGAGAGGAATAATTGACAATCTAGTGGTGCGAGACCCCTTAGGGACGAGCGACCATAATATGATAGAATTCTTCATCAAGATGGAGAGTGACTTAATTGATTCTGAGACTAGGGTCCTGAATCTTAATAAAGGAAACTACGAAGGTATGAAGCGTGAGTTGGCTATGATTGATTGGGAAACGTTACTTAAAGGGATGACGGTGGAAAGGCAATGGCAAACATTCAAAGAGTGCATGGATGAACTGCAACGATTGTTTATTCCTGTCTGGCGCAAAAGTAAAACGGGAAAGGTAGCCAAACCATGGCTTACAAGGGAAAGCATTAGAGATAATATTAGATCCAAGGAAGAGGCATACAAATTTGCCAGAAAAAACAACAGACCCGAGGATTGGGAGCAGTTTAGAATTCAGCAAAGGAGGACCAAGGGATTGATTAAGAAGGGGAAAATAGAGTACGAGAGCAAGCTTGCAGGGAACATAAAAACTGACCATAAAAGTTTCTATAGGTTTGTGAAGAGAAAAAGATTGGTGAAGACAAATGTAGGTCCCGTACAGTCACAACCGGGGGAATTTATTATGGGGAACAAAGAAATGGCTGACCAACTAAATGCATACTTTTGTTCTGTCTTCACAAAGGAGGACACAAATATCATACCAGAAGTGTTGGGGAACACAGGGTTTAATGGGAGGGAGGAACTGAAGGAAATCAGCATTAGTAGAGAAATGGTGTTGGTGAAATTGATGGGATTGAAGGCCGATAAGTCCCCAGGGCTTGATGGTATGCATCCCAGGGTACTTAAGGAAGTGGCCCTAGAAATAGTGGATGCATTGGTGGTCATCTTCCAAGATTCTGTAGACTCTGGAACAGTTCCTGCAGTTTGGAGGGTAGTTAATGTAACCCCACTATTTAAAAATGGAGGTAGAGAGAAAGCAGGGAATTATAGATCAGTCAGCCTGACGTCAGTAGTGGGGAAAATTCTAGAGTCCATTATCAAAGATTTTATAGCAGAGCAGTTGGAGAACAGTGGTAGAATCGGGCAGAGTCAGCACGGATTTACGAAAGGGAGATCATGCTTGACAAATCTACTAGAATTCTTCGAGGATGTAACTAATAGAGTTGATGAGGGGGTGCCAGTGGATGTGGTTTATTTGGACTTTCAGAAGACTTTTGACAAAGTCCCACATAAAAGATTAGTGTGCAAAATTAAAGCGCATGGGATTGGGGGTAGTGTATTGCGATGGATAGAAAATTAGTTGGCAGATAGAAAACAAAGAGTAGGAATAAATGGGTCTTTTTCCGAATGGCAGGCAGTGACTAGTGGGGTACCACAGGGATCAGTGCTAGGACCCCAGCTATTCACAATATATATTAGTGATTTAGATGAGGGAAGTAAATGTAATATCTCCAAATTTGCAGATGACACAAAACTGGGTGGGAGGGTGAGATGTGAGGAGGATGCAGAGAGGCTTCAGGGTGATTTGGACAGGTTGAGTGAGTGGGCAAATGCATGGCAGATGCAGTATAATGTGGATAAATGTGAGGTTATCCACTTTGGTAGCAAAAACAGGAAGGCAGATTATTATCTGAATGGCTATAAACTGAGAGAGGGGAATGTGCAACTAGACCTGGGTGTTCTCGTACACAAGTCACTGAAGGTAAGCATGCAGGTGCAACAGGCAGTAAAAAAGGTAAATGGTATGTTGGCCTTCATAGCGAGAGGATTCAAGTACAGGAGCAGGGATGTCTTGCTGCAATTACACAGGGCCTTGGTGAGGCCACACCTGGAATATTGTGTGCAGTTTTGGTCTCCTTATCTGAGGAAGGATGTTCTTGCTATAGAGGGAGTGCAGCAAAGGTTTACCAGACTGATTCCTGGGATGGCGGGACTGATGTATGAGGAGAGATTGAGTTGGTTAGGAATATATTCGCTGGAGTTCAGAAGAGTGAGGGGGCAGGTCTCATAGAAACCTATAAAATTCTAACAGGACTTGACAGGGTAGACGCAGGAAGGATGTTCCCGATGGTGGGGGAGTCCAGAACCAGGGGTCATTGTCTCAGGATACGGGGTAAACCTTTCAGGACTGAGATGAGAAATTTCTTCACCCAGAGAGTGGTGAGCCTGTGGAATTCACTACCACAGAAAGCAGTTGAGGCCTAAACATTGTATGTTTTCAAGAAGGAGTTAGATATAGCTCTTGCGGTGAAAGGGATCAAAGGATATGGGGGGAAAGCAGGAACAGGTTACTGAGTTGGATGATCAGCCATGATCATAATGAATGGCGGAGCAGGCTTGAAGGGCCAAATGGCCTACTCCTGCTCCTATTTTTTATATTTCTGTGTTTCAATGAATTTTCCTCCGCTGCTCTTTCAGGCAGTGCATTCCAGATGACAACAACTCACTATGTGAAAATAACTCTCCTCAGCTCTGCTCTGTGTTTTTTTTTGTCAATTATCTTAAATCTTATTATTAATGGGGAGGCAGTGGTGTCGTGGTAATATCACTGGACTAGTAATTCAGAGCCCAGGCTAATGCTGTGGGGGCATGGGTTCAAATCCCACCACAGCAGATGGTGAAATTTGAATTCAATTGATAAATCTGGAATTAAAAACTAGTCTAATGGTGACCAGGAAGCCATTGTCAATTGTTGTCAAAACCAATCTGGTTCAGTTTTTTTCTTTATTTCTCAAAACCCTTGAAAACTTCACACTACATTTGTATGTTATACTGTCCCTCCTTGAAGCCAAATCTTTGCAGCCCAAAGTCCCAAACTCCTCTCAGTTGCAATGGGTTGGATCTCCCAGACCTTCTCAAAGTCAATATTCTCGTTTCTCGCTTCTTCTGAGCACTTTCAACCTGGAGTTCCATGAATAATGTGATCTCTGTTGACCCTGTTGGTCTTTTCATTCTCTGCAAATGTCAACTTTCAAATCAGGTTCAAGTCTTCACAGCCTTTTGCTATATCAGTGTTCCCTCTCTCTCTCTCTTTCCCTCCTGAGCCTGTCACCCTTGGTCTTTGTCTTTTGGTCTTCCCTACAGCCTGAAGACTTCTCCAAGTCTGTAAAATTTATCCAGAAACAGAAGGTCAATAGTCATTTGTTTTTCCCAATATGTGGAGCCCACAAGTCTGACTACAGCAAAACCCGGGCCTTCTTTTGTTTCCAGGTGTGAGCAATTGCAATTCGCATTTGCATTTTCAGAGCAACTGGCTCCTTGTTTACAATCTGAGAGTCTGGGAAAGCGAAACCCATTGTCTGTCAGGTGTTATGACCTTGCACTCTCTGCTTTTCAAAAGGGCCTTTGAACTGGTTTCCTTGTTGTCCTGGTAACCAAGATTCCTGTCTTGTCTTTAAGCAGAGTTGATGTGAGGTCACATGACCTCTCTGACTCCATCTTACACTACATGAAAATCACAATTTTTAAAACATAATCATGTTACAAAGTCCAGTGTTTATAACGCTACTCCTTTGATCAATTTAAACACCTCAATTAGATCATCCTTTAATCTTCTATCCTTAAGGGAATGCAAGCCTAGTCTATGGAACTGGTCCTTGGAATTTAACCCTTTTAGTTCGCAGAATCACAGAATTGTTACAGCGCAGAAGGCCATTTGGCCCATCGTGTCTATACCGACTTTCGAATGAGCATTTCACCTAGTGATATTCCCCGCCTTCTCCCCGTAACCCTGCACATTCTTCCTTTTCATATAACAGTCTAATTCCCTTTTGAAAGCTTCAATTGAACCTGCCTCCACCACACCCTCAGGCAGTGCATTCCAGACCTTAACCACTCGCTGTGTGAAAAAGTTTTTCCTCATGTCACTTTTGCTTCTTTTACCAATTACTTTAAATCTGTGCTGTCTCATTCTTGATCCTTTCACGAGTGGGAACAGTTTCTCTCGATCTACTCTGTCCAGACCCCTCATGATTTTGAATACCTCTATCAAATCACCTTTCAGCCTTCTCTTCTCCAAAGAAAACAGTCCTAACTTCACCAATCTGTCTTCGTAAGCGAAGTTCCTCATCCCTGGAACCATTCTCGTGATTCTTTCCTGCACCCCCTCTATTGCCTTCACATCCTTCCTAAAGCTCGGCGCCCAGTGTCATTCTGGTGAATTGACACTGTGCCAGCTCCTGCGGTGCAGAGCCCAGAACTGAACACAGTGCACCACTTAGGGTCTAACCAGAGCTCTGTATAGATGTAGAATAAATTCCACCCCTTTGTGTTCCAGTCCTCTTGCGATAAAGTGCAACCTTCCATTAGCTTTATTTTTTTTTGTATCTGTCCACTCACTTTTAGTGAATTCTGTACTCTGAACCCCTAAATCTCTCTGCTCTTGCACAGTTTCTATCATCTTGCCATTTAAAAAAAACCTCTGAGGCCGGAATTTTATGATGGGCGGATGGGAGCCGGCCTCCAATGTAAAAGTCGGTGGCGAACCCACTTCCACCTCGCCTGGGGCTCCATTCCATATTTTACGTGTCCCCAGGCTTTAATTGTTCCAGGGTGGGACTTCCACCCGCTTGAGGGAGGAAGTCCCACCTCTTGAGCTGCTGACCAATCAGCGGGCTGGCAGCTCTTAATCCCAGCAGCGCCACCGGGAACAGTGGCCACTGCTAGGAATGCAGCCCAGCGTGCCGAGATGATGCCCGGGAGCCGAGAGGTAAGGTAAGTTTTGGTTGCCTTGCCGGGGGTAATTGGTCGGGCCCCAGCGAGGCCAGGGTGGTCAGTTTGGGGGAAGTGGGGGGGTGCATGTTGGGTACTGGGAGTGGTTGGGGTAGTGGGGGTGGCCCTCCCTCAGGCACCCTGTGCCAGATGAGCAGGGCCCCACTCCCCCCCCACCGGGACGATCATCAACTGCCTGGTTTTTCCAGGCAGCTTTTCCAAGCCCCAGGACGCCCGCTTGTCGTGCGTAAAATCCGCATGGAGGCAGGTGAAGGCCCTTAAGTGGTCATTAAGTGGCCACTTAAGGGCCTTGATTGGCCTGGGGCGGGCGGGCTGTTTTTTGCCCACCCACCACCCTAGATAAAGGTGGGAGCGGGTCGGGAAAGCCTCCTGGAGCCTCCCGCTCCATTTCACGCCACCACACCCCGCCACTATCCCGCTGGTTTGAGTGGCATAACATTCCGGCCCAAATCATTTTTCATAGGTCCAAAACGGATGACTTCATATTTTCCTCCATTGATCTCCATCTGCCGCAGTTTTTCTCAATCATTGAATCTAACAATGTCTCTTTGCAATTTTCTGCTCCCAATCTATTGTCACTATCCAAGTCATTTCTCAATATAGTGAAAAGCTGACAGCTAGAGTTAAAGCACTGGGATCATGACTGATAGCAATGGGGAAATGGTGACTTGGTGGCAATGTCACTGGCTAGTAATCCAGATGCCCAGGCTAGTGCCCTGGGGACAAATCCCACGACGGCAGCTGGTGGAATTGAAATTCAATTAATTAATTTTTAAAAATTGGAATTGAAAGCTAGTCTCAGTGATGGTGTCATGAAACCTTCATCAATTGTCATTAAAAACCCAACTGGTTCACTAACATCCTACAGGGAAGGAAATCTGCTGTCCTTACCTGGTCTGGCCTACGTGTGACTCAAAACCCACAGCAATGTGATTAACTCTTAACTGCCCTCCGAAATGGCCCAGCAAACCACACAGTTCAAAGGCAATTAGGGATGGGCAACAAATGCTGACCTGCCAGCAATACCACATCCCATGAAAGAATTTAAAAAAAACACCCCAGGGGCTCTCTGTTTCTCCTTCACAGATGCTGCCTGACCTGCTGAATATTTTCAGCATTCTCTAATTTTATTTCAGATTTCCAGCATCTTCAGGATTTTGCTCTTGTATCTAAATGCAAGACTTCCTTTCTTCCTTTCTCTCACTGACCTGTAGATATCCACTCAGGGTGTCCAGATAGCCCAGACGAATAGGTTGTCAATGTGTGCGTCACAGAGCAGGAGGCTGCTGAGGGAGTCACAGGTACCAGTGGCGGGTGGTTGGGTGGATGGTTGAGGGGGGCCTGACCCTGAGGAGTGGAGGTGCCACAGAGTTCACCCACTGGCCCAACACACTCTGGACTCAGATCTCACAGGTCTAAAAAAACAAAGTTGCTGGATGAGCTTTGCAGTGAGGTGGAGGTACGGAGGATGATCTCAGAGGAGCTGAAGCAGATGGCATGTGTACTGGCAGAGTCCAGTGCCACTATCTGGGCTGGTGAAATAACCAGGGAGGAGGTAAGGAGAATTTTACTTTATGCAGCGAGTTGTTGTGATCTGGAACGCGCTGCCTGAAAGGATTGTGAAAGCAGAATTGAGAATAAACTGTTTGCAGGGCTCTGGGGAGAGAGTGGCACTAATTTGACAGGTCTTTGAAAGAGCACCTATGCCCTATGGTAGCAAGTTCCACATTCTCACCACTCGTAGCATACAGGACTACGGGCCAAGTGCTGGATAATGGGACTAGAATAGTTAGGTGCTTGATGGCCGGCACAGACATGATGGGCCGAAGGGCCTGTTTCTGTTCTGTATAACTCTATGACTCTATGACTCTCCGAGTAAAGAAATTTCTCTTGAATTTCTCATTGTATTTACTCGTGATTTTCTTATATTTTTGGGCCCTGGTTGTGGACTTGCCCGCAAGTAGAAGCATCTTCTCTGTGTCGACCCTATCAAACCCTTTCATAATCTTAAAGCCCTCTGTCAGGTCACCCTCAGCTTTCACTTTTCTAGAGAAAAGAGCTCCAGCCTGTTCAGTCGTTGCTGGTAGTTATATCCTCTCATTCTGGTAAATCTTTTTTTGCACCTTCTCCAGTACTTCTACATCCTTTTTGTAATTATGGAGACTGTTACTCTAGCCAAAGATCTATATAAGATTAACATAACATTTTTGCTGTTGAATTATGTTCCTCTAGAAAGGGTCCTCAGTGCTTTGTTTGCACTTTTTATGACTTTGTTACCTGTGTTATTTTTAGTGATTTATGAATCAGTATCTCCAGATTTTTTTCAAAAATATACTGTATTCATAAAAAATTGTAAAAAAAAATACATTACAACACTATTCAAAATGGACGTTTCATTCAGTGCAATAAAAATCAGTTTATTTCGATACAGACTATGAGGTGCCTCACTACTCTTGCCATTCCATTTTATATACAATGTTCACTTGCATCACATACCAAAAACATTCTCTGGTGTATACAACCCGAGTGGTTTTACACGGTACCTCCAGATCTCTCTGCTCCTGTACTTAAGGGACTTCTTTTCCAAGGCCCCCTTATTCCTCCTACTGAAATGTACCACTTCATACTTGTCTATATCCATTTGCCATTCATATGCCCATTCTGCAAGTTGGTCAATAGCTTCCTGTCCTCCGTTGTATTATACCTCTAATTTGGTGTCATCTGCAAATTTTGATACTGTAATTCCAATTCCCAAATCTAAATCATTTATGTAAATGATGAACAAGGGTGGTTTAGCCCCAATTCCTGTGGAACACCATTCCCCACCTTCTGTCAGTCTGGTGTCATGCAGGCCCCCACCTGCCAAGAATGAGGCATTATTAATTTCACCACATGGACATTAAATTTCAAATTGTTGCTGGGAAGAAGAGAAGGCCTGTTACAAGGACTGCCAGACCTTGGCTGGAAAAAAGACATTTGCATATTTACAGACAGTGCTTGGAAAGGACAAAGGACCATTCACTGACACACAATACACAGAGCCAAGACATGGTCAGACCAGTTTTTTAAAAATTCATTCATGGGATGTGGGCGTCGCTGGCCAGGCCAGCATTTATTGCCCATCCCAAGTTGCCCTTGAGAAGGTGGTGGTGAGCTGCCTTCTTGAACCGCTGCAGTCCATGTTGGGTAGGTACACCTACAGTGCTGTTAGGAAGGGAGTTCCAGGATCTTGGCCCAGCGACAGTGAAGGAACGGCGATATAGTTCCAAGTCAGGGTGGTGTGTGACTTGGAGGGGAACTTGCAGGTGGTGGTGTTCCCATGTATTTGCTGCCCTTGACTCTCTAGATGGTGAGGTCGCAGGTTTGGAAGGTGCTATCTAAGGAGCCTTGGTCCTAACCTGATTGGCAACCTGGGGGTTTCTGAATTGGACAGTTTGAACTGACAGCCTGCAGAAAGCAGAATGCTCCTGGACTGAAGAAGACCTCCTGTCTGTCTGCCTGCTCCCATCTCTTTCTCATAAGCCTCTGAATCCACTGAAGACACATGAACCCCAAGAGAGAAAAGTCTCCTACAGCGAACAAGGTTTAAGAAGAATACTGGGATCCAACGAAAAGCAAGATCTACCTATAATCAAGGACTCTACAGTGAGCTCGAATGACCGTAACAAAAACTCTTCAGATATTGCCTCAAACATTTCCACTTTATTTTTCTTCTGCTCTTTTCTTTCTCTATTTGCATGTGTGTATCGTGTATACATGCTAGCATGGATGCTTCGTGTATCTGTAGGCATCAACCGAATTAGAGTTTAAGTTTAATAAATTTCAATCTTTCTTCTTAAAACCTAAGAAAGCCTGTTTGTGCTGGTTTCTTTGCCTTATAACTGGAAAGTGGTGAACAAGGATTCACCAAGGGGGAGCTAAAAACACAGTGTTTAAAATTAAACCCTGTTACAGTAAGACCAGGTGAAGGCTGAAAGAGAAACCCTAGACCTCTTTCTCACCTGGTCGTAATACTGGGTTTAACCCCTACACTCTGTTTTCAGTTTTGTAGCCAGCTAACTATCCATTCTGCTACTTAGCCCCTGACGAGTATACTACATCTTATTGAAGGCCTTTTAAAAGTTCATGTATATTACCATTTCTGTATTAGTGTTGCCTACTCTTCCTGTTACTTCTTCTAATAATTCAATAAGGTTCAGCCTCAGCTGGAGTATTGCATCCAGATCTGGGTGCCGCACTTTAGGAAATATGTGGAGGCTTTGGAGAGAGTACAGAAAAGATTCACAAGAATGGTTCCAATGATGAGGAACTTCATTTACAAAGATAGATTGCAGAAGTTGGGACTGTTTTCCTTGGAGAAGAGAAGGCTGAGAGATTGATAGAAGTGTTCAAAATCATGAGGGGTCTGGACAGAGTAGATAGCGAGAAACTGTTACCACTCGTGAAAGGATCGAGAACGAGAGGGCACAGATTTAAAGTATTTGGAAAGAGAAGCAAAAGTGACATGAGGAAAATCTTTTTCATGCAGCGGGTGGTTAAGGTCTGGAATGCGCTGCCTGAGAACGTGGTGGAGGCAGGTTCAATTGAAGCATTCAAAAGGAAATTAGACTGTTATATGAAAAGGAAGAATGTGCAGGGTTATGGGGAGAATGTGGGGGAGTAGCGTTAGGTGAATTGCTCATTCGGAAAGCTGGTGCAGACACGATGGGCCGAATGGCCTCCTTCTGTGCTGTAACAATTCTGTGATTTGGTGATTCTGTGATTCAGAGGTTGGTTAAGCATGATGTTCCCCTTTGAAATCTGTGCTGGTTGTTCTTTATTATATTTTTGGTTGCTATATGTTTATCGATTATAAACGGTCTGATCAATTACAACCTCTGATATGTCACACATTGCAGCTCATGAGAGTACCCCTTGCTGAGGTTAGGCCCCCCCTCTCTGCTCTGCTCCCACAGCCCATGTGGTTACAATACTTCAAGATTCCACCAGATGTCATGAGCGTTGCACTGTAGGAGACTGGAGAAGCCTTTGGACATGTACAGCAGTTTAAAATCATTTCTTCACTTGGAGAAAGACTTGCATTTATATAGCACAATTCATGGCCGCACGACATCCCAAAGCGCTTTACAGCAAAGGAGATATTTTTGAAGAGTACTCACTGTTGTAATGCAGGGAAATTGAGCAACCAATTTCACACAGCAGCAGCAATGAAATGAATTACCAGATAATCTGTTGGTTGGGAAATAAATATTGTCTGGGGAGAGCTCCACTTTTCTTCATACAACAAGTGTGGAAGGGCTTTATGCGCTCCCACACAATGAGTGGGGGTGGGGAGGGGTTGGGGGTGGGCGGGGGTGATCAGCCACAGGCACAAGTACTCTGGTGGATCTTAACCAGAATTCAGAGCCAGAGCTTCAGGTCTGGAGTGGGGTTTGAACCCTGAACTTTCTGGCGCAGAGGCAGGAGTCCTGAACTCTGAGCCCACGGTTTGCTCTGGGATAGTGAAACTGTAAGGGTTAATTCAATGCTGAAGGAGGAATTTCAGACAGCGTGTCATCCGATTCCTGACAGCTGTAATCTTGAACAAATTAACTGATGCACTCTATTTGTGGACACAGCAGGCTGGTTGAGTGATGGAATCCAAAAATCAATACCACTCTGATTAAAAACTGTTTGGGTATTGATACTACTCAGTGGCCTGTACTGATCAAATGAGGCTTACAGGGAGAATGTATTGTTTACAAAAACAGTCCAACATGCTAACAATTGGCAGTGGATCCCAGATATCTGAAGTGGCAATTAGGAAATATTCTGGTCACTTAACAGCTTTGTGATCGTCCAGTACCATATTAAGGCTGTTTTGACCTTTCAGATGATTACATTAGACCCCCTTGGCATCTTAGGTTCCAATTGGATTTTGGCTAGTGTACTGAACTCGCATGCTTTGCACAACTGGCTTCATTTTCATATTGCGGGTGTGAGCCCCTGCCCATATTTGGAAATCGGACAAGTTGGGGCAGTATTTTGCAAATAAGGAGCCCTTAAAATGGGGATAGACATCCTGGTATCCTGTATAAAGGCTGCTCATGTTTTTCATTACCTTGGCTTTTTCAAAGGGTTTCTTTGAGTCACAGAAATGTCTGGCAAAAAACCCAGCAGCAGATGGAATCAATATGGAGGATACTCGGGGGAATTTAACACCCATTGAAACAGTTGGGTTCAGCTCAGGTAGGAGGTTAGAAAACTAAAAATCTGAAAGCAGAACTCAACCCGCCTCGATCGCACCCACTTCCAGTCTTAATAGAGGTGGGATGAGGTGCGGGCAACCAATCTGCTTGCAGGAAGCCAGTTGGTTATTTAAATATTTTAATTAGGCCGTGTGCCTTCATTTTAACATTAATTCTATTTTTAGCCGCAGTCAGTCAGATTTTCAGACCTCAGGAAACCTGGCAGGTGAAAGGAGGCGAGAAGGGCTGAATCCAAGATGTAGGTGTCTTCACTGCTTGTGGGCCTGGAGGAGGGGGAGTGTTGCTCTACCCCTTGTTGTCAGAGGCCCCTGACACACTGGACCTACCTGCTCCCAGCTGCTAGGTGGTGACACTGTGCAGCAGGATTTCCCGCCTGTCGGTCAGGCTGCCTCTGGCAGGAAACCGACAGGACAAAATGTCAAGATGGTTTGCAGTTATAAACTGCAGGATGTTCTGGAAAACCTGCACTTCCAGCTTTCCCGACCTCAAAACAGCCCCGCTCCCCCTCCACTCCTTCCCCACCTTCAAGCTAATATCCAGCACTCAGTCTCAGGTTGGATGAGCAGTCCAACTCTCCATAGGAACATAGGATCAGGAGTAGGCCATTCAGCCCATCGAGCCTGGCCTGCCATTCAATATAACCGTGGCTGATTATCCACTTCAATGCCTCTTTCCCACACTATCCCCATATCCCTTTATGTCATTGGTATTTAGAAATCTGTCAATCTCTACTTTAAACATACTCAATGACTGAGCTTCCACAGCCCTCTGGGGTAGAGAATTCCAAAGATTCACAACCTCTGAGTAAAGAAATTTCTCCTCATCTCTGTCCTAAGTGGCTTCCCCCTTGTTTTGAAATTGTGTCCTCTGGTTCTAGACTCCCCAACCAGGGGAAACATCTTAGCTGCATCTACCCTGTCTGTCCCTTTAAGTATTTTGTAGGTTTCAATGAGATCACCTCTCATTCTTCGAAACTCTAGAGAATACAGGCCCAGTTTCCCCAATCTCTCTTCATAAAACAGTCCTGCCATCCCAGGAACAAGTCTGGTGAACCTTCGTTGCACTCCCTCTATGGCAATAATATCCTTCCTAAGGTAAGGGGACCAAAACTGCACACAGTACTCCAAGTGCGGTCTAACCAAGGTTCTTTAAAATTGAAGCAAGACTTCACTACTCCTGTACTCAAATCCTCTTGTGATAAAGGCTAACATACCATTAGCCTTCCTAATTGCTTGCTGCACCTGCATGTTAGCTTTCAGTGACTTATTGACAAGGACACCCAGATTCCTTTGTACATCTGCACTTTCTAATCTCTTACCATTTAAGAAATACTCTGCACATCTGTTCCTCCTACCAAAATGGATAATAAATAGTTGTTTGGTAGTATAAAGCTTGAGAATTGCTGATAGTAAAGACATGCTGTAGAAGCTTTACGCCTTGCACTCATCAGGACAATACGCAAGAATAACCAATGTAAGGGAAAACAACGACTTATACTGCATGAGAAGAGAGTGCTGATTGGTTGGCAAGTGAACTCTGATTGGTAGAGGTGTTGCCATGGAGAATGCAGCAGTTTACGATGACTGACAGTTAACTGCCAAGCTTTGTTTGAAATTTAAACCAGGCAGCTTGACTCTGATTGGTCAAGGTATTGCCCTGAGGAATGAACCAGCAAATAGCTGTCATTTATTTTGTTCAGCTGAAACAGGCACAATGTAATGAAGAATTACGTTGACAACCAATTTAAGATTGTCAGTAGGCTCGTAGTGTGGCACATTTGCGCATAATGGAAGCTACTTATATTAATACACAGGGCCCTGTTCTTTGCAGACAGAAAGAACATGTACACATTGCGCCTGTTTCAGCTGAACAAAATAAGTGACAGCCATTCGCTGGTTCATTCCTCAGGGCAATGGCTTGACCAATCAGAGTCAAGCTGCCTGGTTTAAATTTCAAACAAAGCTTGGCAGTTAACTGTCATCGTAAACTGCTGCATTCTCCATGGCAACACCTCTACCAATCAGAGTTCACTTGCGAACCAATCAGCACTCTCTTCTCATGCAGTATAAGTTCTTGTTTTCCCTTACATTGGTTATTCTTACGTATTGTCCTGATGAGTGCAAGGCGTAAAGCTTTGACAACATGTCTTTATTTTCAGCAATTCTCAAAATGAACACCTCACATTTCCTAACTCCAGAATGACAGCTGCTGTGTCAGGAATTTTACCCTTTGGTTTTCTCCTGCTCTCTGAAAGACTCTTGCTGAGGTGCATTCTTTCGGAACTTGACACCCTCAGGCAATATTTCCTGGGAATCTTAGCTGATATATCCCAGGAATCCTGGCTAATATTTCCTCTCTCTTGCTCAACGGCATTTAAGGCCAATTATAGAATCTCTGCTGCCAACCTATCTGGGATCAGGCAACTCTGAAAACCCTGGCGATTGAGCCTGGGATCTTCCTGCATTGTTTGACTCAGGACCAATCCAGGCAGTGTGCTTAAAAACCAAGTATTTGGGGAAGATCATTAATTCTTCCTCTGCTTTTTGATAGTGAAACTTTGAAGGGCCTATGAGGGAACGGCCCTGAGTTTCCGCGATGTTAGTTATGCCGTTGCTATGCCGGAAAGTTACACTCTTCACCAGCGGGGGGCGTCACACACTAGTTTCCTGGGGCAAGTTAATTTAAATATTTTGGAAGCTGCTCGGGTGTAACTCGAAAGAAAGACTTGCATTTATATAGTGCCTTTCACAACCTCAGGACACCCCAAAGCACTTTACAGCCAATGAAACACTTTTTGAAATGTGGTGACTGTTGCAACGTAGGAAACGCAGCAGCCAAGTTGCACACAGGAAGCTCCCACAAACAGCAATGTGATAATGGAGTACCTCTTCAAAAACTCTTGATAGACATCCAGCAACTGCAGAACACTGTCTGACAGCAAGGCACATAACCGACTAATGGTTTCACTTGCAATCTCCACTAACGCCACTTGATGGCATCTCTAGCCATGGAGTGGCACTGTCTTATCCAGATGTTCACACTACTGCACCATTGCCAGGGGAACAGACAGAAGAGGTTTAGGAAAGGAATTCCAGAGCTTAGGATCTTGACTGCTGAAGGCACGGTCACCAGTGGTGGAACAAAAGAAGCAAGGATGTGCAAGAGGCCAGAAATGGAGGAGCGCTGAGATCTCAGAGGGTTCTGGTGCTGGAGGAGATGACAGAGATAAGAAGGGGCGAGGCCATGGCAGGATTTGAAAACAAGGATGAGATTTTTAAAATCAAGACGTTGCTTGCCTGGGAGCCAATGTAGGTCAGTGAGGTGAGACACGGGCAGCAGAGTTTTGGATGACCTCAAGTTTGCACAGAGTAGAATACTCAAGAATGTTTAATCATTAGCTACCAGTGACTACACGACTGGTATGATGTGTCCTCAGTACCTTGCTCTACGGCAGCGAGGCCTGGACAACGTATGCCAGCCAAGAGCGACGTTTCAATTCATTCCATCTTCGCTGCCTCCGGAGAATACTTGGCATCAGGTGGCAGGACTATATCTCCAACACAGAAGTCCTTGAAGCGGCCAACACCCCCAGCTTATACACACTACTGAGTCAGCGGCGCTTGAGATGGCTTGGCCATGTGAGCCGCATGGAAGATGGCAGGATCCCCAAAGACACATTGTACAGCGAGCTCGCCACTGGTATCAGACCCACCGGCCGTCCATGTCTCCGCTATAAAGACGTCTGCAAACGCGACATGAAATCGTGTGACATTGATCACAAGTCATGGGAGTCAGTTGCCAGCATTCGCCAGAGCTGGCGGGCAGCCATAAAGGCGGGGCTAAATTGTGGCGAGTCGAAGAGACTTAGTAGTTGGCAGGAAAAAAGACAGAGGCGCAAGGGGAGAGCCAACTGTGCAACAGCCCCGACAAACAAATTTCTCTGCAGCACCTGTGGAAGAGCCTGTCACTCCAGAATTGGCCTTTATAGCCACTCCAGGCGCTGCTTCACAAAAACCACTGACCACCTCCAGGCGCGTATCCATTGTCTCTCGAGATAAGGAGGCCCAAAAGAAAAAGAAAGAAAAAAGAACAGTGCACGTGGCTTTCCCCCCGCAGATTCCCATTCAATGTGTGTTAGCTCTGGCTCAGTTGATAGCACTCATGCCTCCGCGTAAGGTGGTTGTGGGTTTAAGTCCCATTCTAGAAACCTGAGCAAATAATCTATTCTGACACTCCAGTGCAGTACTGAGGGAGCGTTACACGGTTGGAGGTGCTATCTTTTGGATGAGATGTTAAAATGAACCTCCCTCTGTCCTTTCTGGTGGATATAAAAGCTCCTATGACACGATTTCAAAGAAGTGCAAGGAGGTGTCCTGATCGAACTTTATCCCTCAATCAACATTGCAAAAACAGGCTATCTGGTCATTATCACACTACTATTTGTGGGAGTTTGCTGTGCGTACATTGGCTGTTGTGTTTCATACATTACAACAGTGACTACACTTCAAAGGTACTTCATTGGCTGCAAAGTACTTTGGTCGTGAATGGCACTATATAAATGCAAGTCTATCTCTCATGAACACCCAGGCATTCCATTGTAATCACTGGCTCTTCAGTATTAATGATCAACAACAGGCATAAAGCTGACAGAATGAAACTCAATCTTCACATAGTGCACATCACAAAATCTGAAATCCAGATGGCAATTATAAACTGTGAATGGTGCACCATTTGGTTATCATCCAGCCTACAACACACATCTTAGTAACCAAAATTCCCTGCAAAATGTCAGCTGTGGCTCACAAGCATTCTTGTCTCTGCACTTGAATGGTTGTGCGTTCAAACTCCACTACAGTAATTTGAGTGCAAAAATCTATTCTGGTTCTCCAGTGCTGCACTGTCAGAGGTACTGTTTTCTGGCTGTGATGTTGGCCAGAATTTTAGCCCCACCACCAGAAGTGCACTGGGAGGCTAGGAGGGGGGCATAAAATCAGATGCCCCGTGCCTATCCACTTCTGCTGGTATTTTACCAGCGGTGGGGGAGGTAGCTGGCAGTCCGCCAGACCTTAGGCTAATTGAGACGCTTAAGCTCACCATTACCTTCTCAAGGGCAATTAAGGATGGGCAATAAATGCTGACCTTGCCAGCAATGCCCACATCCCATGAAATGAATTTTAAAAAGTGGCCATTGGGCCTCTTCCCACTGCCACTGGTATTTACCTGGCAGCCTCCTTATGGGCTGGGGGGATCCCTCCTGATTGGGCACCCTGTGCCCTACGAAGGGCACCCCCCCCCCCCCTCCCCCCGCCAGTGGTACAGGCTGTCTCTGCTGGAAGACCTTCCTCACCACCTCCCCGGACCTCGCGATCGACTCCCCCTCCCCCTTACCAATGCCTGGCTGATGGGCCCAATATGCCCTGACCCCATGAACTTTCTTCTCCTGCCTCCATCAGTGGCTGGGTCTGGGGAGTGCTGCAGGCTCAGCAGTGGCCACTGATCCCGGTTCTGCCGCTGGGTCTGAAGAGCTGCCAGCTCTCTCATTGGCTGGCAGCTCTTGGAGGCGGGATATCCTGCCTCAGAGGGGTGGAAGCAAAATAGCGCGTGGCTTCCACAGCTAGCAGACGTGGGCGGGGAGACCGTCTCAGGAACATAACACAAGGACACAAGAATCAGGAGCAGGAGTAGGCCATTTGGCCCCTCCAGCCTGCTCGCCATTCGATAAGAGCATGGCTGATCTGATTGTGACTCCAACTCCACTTTCCTGTCTGCTCTCCATAACCCTTGACTCCTCTGTCGATGGAAAATGTATCTAATTCAGCCTTTAATATACTCAATTCCCCAGCCTCCCCTGCTCACTGGGGTAGAGAATTCTACAGGCTAATGACCGTCTGAGAGAGAAAAAATTTCCTCATCTCAGTCTTAAATGTTGTTCTTATTTTTAAACTGTGTCCTCTAGTTCCAGACTCCCCAACAAGGGGAAACATCCTTTCAGCATCCACCTTGTCAAGTCCCCTCAGGATCTTATATGTTTCTATAAGATCACCCCTCAATCTTCTAAACTCCAATGAGTACAGACCCAACCTTCTCAACCTTTCCTCATAAAATAACCCCTTCATCCCCGGAATCAGTCGAGTGAACCTGCTAGATGGATAAAGAACTGGCTGGGCAACAGGAGACAGAGAGTAGCAGTGGAAGGGAGTTTCTCAAAATGGAGACGTGTGACCAGTGGTGTTCCACAGGGATCCGTGCTGGGACCACTGTTGTTTGTGATATACATAAATGATTTGGAGGAAAGTATAGGTGGTCTGATTAGCAAGTTTGCAGATGACACTAAGATTGGTGGAGTGGCAGATAGTGAAGGGGACTGTCAGAGAATACAGCAGAATATAGATAGACTGGAGAGTTGGGCAGAGAAATGGCAGATGGAGTTCAATCAGGGCAAATGCGAGGTGATGCATTTTGGAAGATCCAATTCAAGAGTGAACTATACAGTAAATGGAAAAGTCCTGGGGAAAATTGATGTACAGAGAGATTTGGGTGTTCAGGTCCATTGTTCCCTGAAGGTGACAACGCAGGTCAATAGAGTGGTCAAGAAGGCATACGGCATGCTTTCCTTCATCGGACGGGGTATTGAGTACAAGAGTTGGCAGGTCATGTTACAGTTGTATAAGACTTTGGTTCGGCCACATTTGGAATACTGCGTGCAGTTCTGGTCGCCACATTACCAAAAGGATGTGGATGCTTTGGAGAGGGTGCAGAGGAGGTTCACCAGGATGTTGCCTGGTATGGAGGGCGCTAGCTATGAAGAGAGGTTGAGTAGATTAGGATTATTTTCATTAGAAAGACGGAGGTTGAGGGGGGACCTGATTGAGGTGTACAAAATAATGAGAGGTATAGACAGGTTGGATAGCAAGAAGCTTTTTCCCAGAGTGGGGGATTCAATTACTAGGAGTCACGAGTTCAAAGTGAGAGGGGAAAAGTTTAGGGGGGATATGCGTGGAAAGTTCTTTACGCAGAGGGTGGTGGGTGCCTGGAACGCGTTGCCAGCGGAGGTGGTAGACGCGGGCACTATAGCGTCTTTTAAGATGTATCTAGACAGATACATGAATGGGCAGGAAGCAAAGAGATACAGACCCTTAGAAAATAGGCGACATGTTTAGATAGAGGATCTGGATCGGTGCAGGCTTGGAGGGCCGAAGGGCCTGTTCCTGTGCTGTAATTTTCTTTGTTCTTTTCTTTGTTCTTTGAACTGCTTCGAATGTGATTATATCCTTTCTTAAGTAAGGAGACCAAAACTGTGTACAATACTCCGGATGCGGTCTTACTAAGGTCCTGTCCAGCTGTAGCAACATCTCCCTACTTTTATACGATTCCTTACTTTTATACTCCTTGCAATAAACACCAACATTCCTAATCACTTGCTGTACCTACATATTAACCTTCTGTGATTCGTCCAGTCAAAGTGAACAAGTTCACATTTTCGCACATTGCACACTATTGGCTACATTTTTGCCCACTCACTTAACCCTATCTAACTCCCTTTGTAGACACTTTGGGCTGAATTTTACTGAGCCCCCCCCCCCCCCACCCTGATATCTGGGGTCATAGTGGCGGGAGTCTGGAAAATGCCTCCGAGAGAGGGTGGCCCCATATTGCCGGCGGTGGCGAGGTATCGCGGCAGCAACCCCTCCCCCCCACCCCCCGCCCCCAGACTGCTCGGCAACGGGACTGCCATCTAAATATGTTAAATAACGTAAATTAAGGAATTAATTAATTACCCGGTCATGCCGGCCATCCTGCTCCGATATTGCAGTCAGTGGCCGGCACTCCCGCACTGTCTGTCGTACGACCACTGTTGTGAGGTGGAACACTGGTGGGGAGGGGGGAGGAGGTAGGTGTGTCAGTGCGGGAAGGGTGGGAGCAGGGTCAAACTTACCTGATTGGTCTGGGGGTGATGGGAAGGGATGAATGTAAAAGTTTATGAACTTTGTTGTTGGGGGGAGGAAGGTCAGGTAGGCAAGGTAAGTATTTTGCTGGGGTGGTGTAGGTGGGTGGGGAGAGGACAAGGAATTAAATGTAAGGTGATTGGGGGGTGGGAGAGGGGCTAAGAACATTTATTTAATTATTTTTGCATAACTTTTAAGGCAAGGTGTCTTTAAATAGTTAAATGAAATGTAAGGGCTGGAAGCCCTTTAAAAATGGCGCTGGCGCCTGCACAGTGATGCCAGACGCTGTTGCCGAGGACGGAGCATCTGCCCCCTCCATGTCATTGGGGGACTGGGGGGTGGGGGGTGGTCTGCCCCGGCCATGTAAATGAGCTGGCGTGTTTAATATCGCGACGGCTGCACGGAGTAAAGCCTGCACATGCAGGCTGCCATATTTTACGGCCACCGCCAATTATAGCGGAGGCAACATTAAATTCAGGCCTTTATATCCTTTTGACAACTTACTTTAATACCTATCTTTGTGTCATCAGCAAATTTAGCAACCATACCTTCGGTCTCTTCATCCAAGTCATTGATAGAGATTGTAAATAGTTGAGGCCCCAGCACTAATCCCTGTGGCACTCCACTAGTTACAGCTTGCCAACCTGAAAATGACTCATTTATCCCTACTGTCGGCTTCCTGTTACCTAGCCACTCCTCTATCCATACTAATATGTTACTCCCTACAGCATGTGCTCTTATCTTGTGTAGTAACCTTTGATGTGGCATCTTATCGAATGCCTTTTGGAAATCCAAGTACACCACATCTACAGGTTCCCCTTTATCCACCTTGCTTATTACTTCCTGAAAGAACTCTAGTAAATTAGTCAAACACAATTACCCTTTCACAAAATCATGTCGACTCTGACTGATTGCATTGTAATTTTCTAAATGTCCTGCTATTACCTCCTTCATAATGGATTCTAGCAATTTCACTCTGACAGATGTTAGGCTAACTGGCCTACAGTTTCCTGCTTTCTGCATCCCTCCTTTCTTGAATAGAGGTCTTAAATTTGCGATTTGCCAATCCACTGGGACCCTTCCAGAATCAAGGGAATTTTGGAAGATCACAACAATGCCTCTACTATCTCTGCAGCCACTTCTTTTAAGACCGTAGGATGCAGGCCATCAGGTTCAGGGGACTTGTCAAATTTTAGATCTGATAGTTCTCCCAGTACCTTTTCCCTAGTGATTGTGATTATTTTAAATTCCTCCCTCCCTTTTACCTCTTCATTTTCAAGTATTCTTGGGATTTTTTTTTGTGTCTTTTACAATGGAGACAGACACACAGACACAAAATACCTTTCAACACATCCACCATTTCCTTGTTTCCCGTTATTAATTCTATAGGTATATATGTTGTATAAGGGTGGTCAAAGGAGGAGTGGGGCCGATTAGGGACCAGAAAGGGGATTTACCCATGGAGGGAGAGGGCATAGCTGAGGTATTAAATGAATACTTTGCATCTGTCTTTACCAAGAAAGAAGATGCAACCCAGGTAATGTTGAAAGTGGAGGTAAGTCACGCATTAGAGGGGTTTAAAATTGATAAAGAGGATGTATTAGATAGGCTGTCTGTACTTAAAGTGGATATAGCACCAGGACCAGATGAGATGCATCCAAGGATACCGAGGGAAATGAGGGTGGAAATTGCAGAGGCATTGGCCATAATTTTTCAGTCTTCCTTAGACTCCGGGGTGGTGTCAGAGGACTGGAGAATTGCAAACGTTACACCCTTGTTCAAAAAAAGGTGTAAAGGTAAGCCCAGCAACTATAGGCCAGTCAGTTTAACTTCGGTGGTTTGAAAACTTCTAGAAAAAATAATTCGGAACAAAATTAATAGTCACATGGACAAATGCGAGTTAATTTAAGGAAAGCCAGCATGGATTTCTTAAGGGAAAATCATGTTTAACTAACTTGCCGGAGTTTTTTGAGGAGGTAACAGAGAAGATTGATGAGGGCAACGCTGTTGATGTGGTGTAAATGGACTTTCAAAAGGCATTTGATACAATGACACACAACAGACTTGTGAGCAAACTTGTAGCTCATGGAATAAAAGGGACGGTAGCAACATGGATACAAAATTAGCCGAGTGACAGGAACCAAAGAGTAGTGGTTAATGGATGTTTTTCGGGCTGGAGGAAAGTTTGTAGTGGAGTTCCCCGGGGATCAGTGTTGGGACCCTTGCTTTTCCTGATATATATTAATGACCTAGACCTTGGTGTACAGGGCACAAGTTTGCAGATGATACAAAACTTGCAAGCATTGTGAACTGTGAGGAGGATAGTGTAGAACTTCAAAAGGACATAGACAAGTTGGTGGAGTGGGCAGACAGGTGGCAGATGAAATTCAATGCAGAGAAATGTAAGGTGATTCATTTTGGTAGGAAGAACATGGAGAGACAATATAGAATAAAGGATACAATTCTAAAGGGGTGCAGGAGCAGAGGGACCTGGGTGTATATGTGCATAAGTCATTGAAGGTGGCAGGACAGGTTGAGAGAGCGGTTAATAAAGCATACAGTATCCTGGGCTTTATTAATAGGGGCATAGAGTACAAGAGCAAAGAGGTTATATTGAACTTGTATAAGACACTAGTTTGGCCTCAGTTGGAGTATTGCATCCAGTTCTGGGTGCTGCACTTTAGGAAAGATGTGAGGGCATTGGAGAGATTGCAGAAACGAGTCACTAGAATGGTTTCAGTGTTTGAGGAATTTCAGTTATGAAGATAGATTGGAGAAGTTAGGACTGTTTTCCTTGGAGAAGCGAATGCTGAGAGGTGATTTGATAGAGGTATTCAAAATCATGAGGGGTCTGGACAGAGTAGATAGAGAGAAACTGTTCCCACTCGTGAAAGGATCGAGAACGAGAGGGCACAGATTTAAAGTATTTGGAAAGAAAAGAAAAAGTGACATGAGGCAACCCTTTTTCACGCAACGGGTGGTTAAGGTCTGGAATGCACTGCCTGAGAACGTGGTGGAGGCAGGTTCAATTGAAGCATTCCAAAGGGAATTAGACAATTATATGAAAAGGAAGAATATGCAGGCTTATGGAGAGAAGGCAGGGGAATGGAACTGAGGGAATTGCTCTTTCGAAGAGCCAGTGCAGACACGATGGGCTGAATGGCCTCCTTCTGCACTGTAACGATTGCGTGATTCTGTGAATTCCCCAGTCTCACCCTTGAAGTGACAAATACTCATTTTAGTTACTCTTATTCTTTTTAAATACTTGTAGAAACTCTTACTGTTCTTATATTTCTAGCTAGCTCTCATACTCTAATTTCTCCCTGCCTATTTATTTTACTCATTCTTTGCTGGTGTCTAAAATCTGTTCAATCTTTTGACCTACCACTATTCGCCACAGTATTGTACACTTTTTCTTTCAATTTTATACCATCCTTAACTTCCTTAGTTAGCTACGGATGATGCATCCTTCTCATAGAGTCTATATATAAACCATCTGAACCCCTTGATTAGATTCTAGTCTGTAACTCACTCCTGGGTGACCATTATTCTATATATAAACTATCTGAGCCCCTCGATTAGATTCCAGCCTGGAACAATCAGAAAACAATGAACATGACTGATCCTACGATGTTGGTTCCTAAGGATGTCAGTAAATGGGGTTGCACTGAACCTGAAAGCCAGTAGGTGGCACATCAATACCACATCCATCATTCTCCATACAAACCCATCAGAATCCATCCTGAATGCAAGATTTATATTTTATGCATAACAGGCCAGGATTTTGATTTAATACATTACTGCAAGCTGGCATTGGAAATGCAATTACTTGGGGTTTGAGTAATGCAAAACAGAATAGATATGAACAACAGTGAATGTCAATCAATCACCATTTGTGTGATTGGAGAAGGAAGAGAAGAGTGTGATGATGGGGGAATTCCACGAAAGAATGACCTGCATGGAGAAAAGGGAGGTAAGAAATTGGAAGCCTGGCATTCCGAATGGCGAGCAGGCTTAATGGGCCGAATGGCCTTCTCATGTTCTTATAATTAACATCAGCAGTGATATTGACACCTTTGCTTCACCCACGAGCCCCTAGGATTGACGGCAGCATCATTCTAAAAGCTTGCTGACGTTCACAGTGAAGAGTTAAATGCGCTGAAGGCCGTGTTTAAATTTCCCAGGTATGTCACGAGGATTAGAATGGCTTAACCAAATCTCAGGATTAGTGAGTGAATTGTGACAGCAAAAAACATGGGTGAGAGAGAGAGAAAGAAAACTAGCGAGAGAGACTGAGAAAAGGGAGAGAAAGAAAAAAGAGGATACATGGTCATTGAGTGTTACCTCAAGCAAAGGTTTTATGTCTAAGGCCATTGTCATGCTCGGAAGGGGATGAGATAAAATAAACAATGAATTGGCGGAATTATGAAAATTAAAAGTCAACTGTTAAACCAAACCACAAGAACATAGGCACTTGTACCACAGGCAAAATGGAGTAGTGATCAGGTGACTCCCTCCTATATTGTTAATACACACCTCCTTCTGAAACTCGTTCACCTCATCTGAAATTGCACTGGGGAGAACCCAGCATATTGCTAACTCCTATCTACACGAATGAACTAACAAAGGGTTCTGGAGGCAGACTGATTCACAAACCAAAGTGAATAGGAAGAAATTAGCACCGTTATAACAGAATGGTCCTGATTCAGACATCAATAGATAGCCATGGTTTCCATAACATAAAAGCAAAATACTGCAGATACTGGAAATCTGAAACAAAAACAAGAAATGCTGGAATCACTCAGCAGGTCTGGCAGCATCTGTGGAAAGAGAAGCAGAGTTAACGTTTCGGGTCAGTGACCCTTCTTCGGAACTGACAAATATTAGAAAAGTCACAGATTATAAACAAGTGAGGTGGGGGTGGGGCAAGAGATAACAAAGGAGAAGGTGCAGATTGGACCAGGCCACATAGCTGACCAAAAGGTCACGAAGAAAAGGAAAACAATATGTTAATGGTGTGTTGAAATACAAAGCATTAGTACAGATTAGGTGTGAATACATGGTTTCCATATCCTGGATCATTGTGTGGTCACACCAGGGGAGAGGGCCCTGCAACACCTGACAGAGACTCAAATGTGATGGATTTTTATCTTAAAAGGTGGCGCTCTGGAGAGAGAGGAGAAATCAAGCCTCGACCGCAGAAATCCAGTTTTCAGCCAGAGGCTGTGAGAGAGATCCAACTAAACAGAAGAACCCTGCTGAACAAGAACTGAACAATCATGACAGCAGAGAAATACAAAGTGACTTTGAGACCCTCCATCTGTGAAGATAAACTAAATTCACACCACCAACTTTGGGCTGTGGTTTAACCACTAGAACTGTACAACACCTCAGAATGTTCAAGACTGTAAACATCAAGGCCTGCATCTTTAAAGAAGAACTTCCTCCTGAGAGGATTCAACAGTATTCTGTAAACCACAAATTCTTACATCACCTTGGACTTTAATTACATCCTACCCTTTTCTCTCTATCTATCTATTCTTGTGTATGCATGGGTGTGAGTGTATGTGTGTGGGTGAGGGTGAAGGTTGTGACCATTTTGGCAATTGTTTAAAAATAAATAGTTATCTTCTTTTTTTAACCTATGAGAAAATCTGTCATTTGTCTGTTTATTTGACCTAAAACACTCAGGGATTAACACACCATTTTTAACAAAACACAATTACGGTCTGTTGGGAGGTGAAAAGTGGAAGCCATCCACACCACTTACCACCTGTCTATAACACTATGTACATAATCCTAGGAACACAGGAATGTGAGGAAGTCCCTTGAACCTGTTCTGATTTTTAAGTAGATCATGGCTGATCTGTATCTTAACTCTCTTCCCTCACCACTTGATTCTGTAACTGTTCATACCCCTAACCAACAAAATTCTATCAATCCCAGTTTTGAAATTATCACCTGATTCCCCCCACCACCCCCCCTCCCCCAACCCCAGCTTTTTGGGGGAAGAGAGTTTCAGATTTCCACTACCCTTTGTGTGAAGAGGTGCTTCCTGACATCGCCCCTGAATGGCCAAGCTCTAATTTTAAGATTTTACCCCTTTGTTCTGGACTCTGTCACTAAAGCAAAGGGTTTCTTGTTATTTACGCTATCGACTTCATTAAAAATCTTAAACCTCTCAATTAGATCATTCATTGATTTCCTATATTTAATGGAATACAAGCCTAATCTGTGAAACCTCTCCTCATAACATAACCTGTTTAGATTCTGTGTCATTCTGATGAATGTTGGTTGGGTTGCACCTTGAGTTCTCTGCCCCCCAAGATACGGTCACAAAGAAATAATTGAAATTTATATAGCGCCTATCGCGATCACAGGATGTGCCAAAGAGCTTTCCAGCCAATGAAACACTTTGTAATGTCGAAAATGCGGCAGCCAATTTGCATACTGTTGTGATCAGGGATAAAGTCATGGCTAAAGTGAATTAATAAAAGGAAATTCCAAACTTGTACTCTTCAAGGGTATTATGACTACGAGAGGATGAAATAGGATAACAGCCATTGCACCTTAAAGCTCAGGAGATTGATGAATCTTATATTTAATTAAGATGATTTAAGCCTGACTAATAATTGGAATGAGAGGAGGGGTGAACAGGTTTTAGTATGTGAAAATCAGAAGAAGCAGTCGCTGGAAAGCTTGAAGGAGAATTAGAGAATTTGAAGAGGAGTGGAGAAAAGCTTAACCTTTTGCAGGCTGACAGGATCAACAGGCAATGGGTTAGCCTGAAAAGAAGAAAACGCATCCAGAATATTGCCTGGGGAGTCTTGGACAGGATATTAAAATTAAGGTTAAGTGACCAGTGAAGGCTGTCGAAGTAGACTCCATAAATAGGTTTAAGAGGCAACTCGATGCATTTTTGGAGAGAAAGGGTTGAGGTTTATTGATCTCATTGCTGTGTGTGATGCATAATGCTGCTTCATTCACCAACAGAACAATGGACACTGCACTTCAATCAGCCAAATGCATCTTAGGATCTATAGCCAGAGGTATAGAGTGCAATTCTCAAGAGGGGGTCTACAAGGCAGGGTGTGGCCACACCTGGAGTATTGTGTGTAATTCTGGTTGCCGTGCAAGGATATTCAGGTAATGGAGGCTGTGCAATACAGAACAAAAACTGATTCCTGACTTAAAGCACTTAAACTATGAGGGAGAGTTGAAGACTCTGGGATTGTTGGCTTTGGATTCTAGAACCAGTGGATATGACATCCAGCTGAGAAGACAGAAAGTACACAAGGAGTTTATGTCTACCTACGTTATGCAGAATGAATGTGGTGAATGTTTGGACAGACTGCCCAGGGATACGGAGAGTCCGAAAGGGACAGTTGGATAGACAGTTGAGGGAATGGCTGATTAGTTTATGAGAAGACAGTGAGGAAGGATTGACATCAATCAAAAAGAGGTGTGCATTTGGGCAATATAGAACATAGGAACAGGAGGAGGCCATTCAGCTCCTCGAGCCTGTTCTATCATTCAATTAGATCATGGCTGATCTGTACCTCAACTCCATTTACCCACTTTGGTCCCCTATCCCTTGATACCCTTACCCAACAAAAATCCATCCATCTCAGCTTGTAAAATTTCAGTTAATCCGCAATGGCCACAGCCTTTTGTGGGGGAGTACAGCGGCCAGTTCCACAATGCAGGTTTACTGCAGGGGGGACTGAAAATCTGCGCCTTTGGTTTAAACAAAGCAGACTTTTTGGGCCCCGATAGTTATTTATTTATATTCGTTCCTGGGATGTGGGTGTCGCTGGCTAAAGCAGTGTATATTGCCCTATCCCTAATTGCCCTTGAGAAGGTGGTGGTGAGCTGCCTTCTTGAACCACTGCAGTCCATGTGGGGTAGGTACACCCACAGTGCTGTTAGGAAGGGAGTTCCAGGATTTTGACCCAGTGACAGTGAAGGAACAGAGACATAGTTCCAAGTCAGGATGGTGTGTGACTTGGAGGTGAACTTGCATGTGATGGTGTCCCCATGCATCTGCTGCCCTTGGCCTTCTAGGTGGTAGAGGTCATGGGTTTGGAAGGCATTGTCTAAGGAGCCTTGGTGCATTGCTGCAGTGCATCTTGTAGATGGTACACACTGCTGCCACTGTGCGTTGGTGATGGAGGCAGTGAATGTTTGTAGATGGGGTACCAATCAAGTGGGCTGCTTTGTCCTAGATGGTGTTGAGCTTCTTGCGTGTTGTTGGAACTGCACCCATCCAGGCAAGTGGAAAGTATTCCATCACACTCCTAACTTGTGCCTTGTAGATGGTGGACAGGCTTTGGGGAGTCAGGAGGTGAGTTACTCGCTGCAGGATTCCTAGCCTCTGACCTGCTCTTGTGGCCACGGTATTTATATGGCTAGTCCAGTTGAGTTTCTGGTCAATGGTAAGCCCTAGGATGTTGATAGTGGGGGATTCAGCAATGGTAATGCCACTGAATGTCAAGGGGAGATGGTTAGATTCTCTCTTGTTTAAGATGGTCATTGCCTGGCACTTCTGCGGGGAGACAGGGAATAAACGACGGTTTGTTTTGCGTTTTAGTAAGCCAGCAGTATGGTTTTTCCTCAATCTACCGCAACGTAACAGTATGGCCTGATTAACGTTTTCTGTCTCCGTTTCACAGTCACAGCCAGTCAGATTGAGAGGTTGGCTGTGGCTATCAGGGGACAGGCCGGTTGCACCAGGCTGCAGCTGGGGAGCAGAGAGGAAAGAGGAAGGGATTGGAAAGATGAGGGGAGGTGGAGATCAGAAAGGCCAGATTGGGAGGGGGGGGGAGTGGGGCTGGCGTCATCGCTGCGGAATGGGGAGATTGGCTTCTCTTCAGCACCCATGGCAAGTAATCTTTGCACCCCACACCCCTGTCATTCCACGACTTTCAAATCATTGAAACTAATGGTTGGAAAATGGCAGGGTTTGTGCACTTTCCTGATTTGTGCTCTAGCTCAATGTGTGCCAAGAACACTGAGGTGAAAAATTCCAGCCTGACAAGCATTGGAAGTTAGACCTGATCACTCTAATGCTGGGACTGGGTCAAAGCCACAGTAATATTGCTCACAATGTCAAGAAAGCCCTCTCCCTTGTAGGAACTAAGGGGTTAACAACTGCCATGTTTAATCTTCTGTTACTATACCACTTGAATGAACCTGTGCAGGTTATGGCCTGCTGCAGTTTACATGAGGTGTTATACTGAGTATGGCATCAAGCAGCCCTCGTAAAACTGAAGTCAATGGGAATCAGGGGGAAAACTCTCCATTGGTTGGAGTCATACCTCGCGCAAAGTAAGATGGTTGTGGTTGTTGGAGATCAATCATCATTTGGGCGGCACAGTGGTGCAGTGGTTAGCACCACAGCCTCACAGCTCCAGCAACCCGGGTTCAATTCTGGGTACTGCCTGTGTGGAGTTTGCACGTTCTCCCTGTGTCTGCGTGGGTTTCCTCCGGGTGCTCCGGTTTCCTCCCACCACCAAAAGACTTGCAGGTTGATAGGTAAATTGGCCATTATAAATTGCCCCTAGTATAGGTAGGTGGTAGGGGAATGTAGGGACAGGTGGGGATGTGGTAGGAATATGGGATTAGTGTAGGATTAGTATAAATGGGAGGTTGATGGTCGGCACAGACTCGGTGGGCCGAAGAGCCTGTTTCAGTGCTGTATCTCTAAATAAATAAATAAAATATATAAATCTCAGCTCCAGGACATCACTGCAGGAGTTCCTCATGGTAGTGTCCTAGGCCCAGCCATCTTCAGCTGCTTCATCAATGACTTTCCTTCAATCATAAGGTCAGAAGTGGGGATGTTCGCTGATGATTGCACAATGTTCAGCACCATTTGCAACCCTTCAGATACTGAAGCAGTCAGTGTTGAAATGCAGCAAGACCTGGACAATATCCAGGCGTGGGCTTATAAGTGGCAAGGAACATTCGCACCACACAAGTGCCTGGCAATGACCATCTCCAACAAGAGAGAATCTAACCATCTCCCCTTGACATTCAATGGCATTACCATCGCTGAACCCCCCACTATCAACATCTTGGGAGTTACCATTGACCAGAAACTGAACTGGAGTAGCCATATAAATGCTATGGCTACAAGAGCGGGTCAGAGGCTAGGAATCTTGCGGCGAGTAACTCACCTCCTGACTCCCCAAAGCCTGTCCACCATTTACAAGGCACAAGTCAGGAGTGTGATAGAATATTCTCCATTTGCTTGGATGGGTGCAGCTCTAACAACAAGAAGCTCAACACCACCCAGGACAAAGCAGACTGCTTGATTGGCACCCCATCCACAAACATTCACTCCCTCCACCACCGACACACAATGTCAGCAGCGTGTACCATCTACAAGATGCACTGCAGCAATGCACCAAGGCTCCTTAGACAGCACCTTCCAAACCCGCGACCTCTACCACCTAGAAGGACATGGGCAGCAGATGCAGGGGAACACCATCACCTGCAAGTTCCTCTCCAAGTCACACATCATCCTGACTTGGAACTATATCGCCGTTCCTTCACTGTCGCAGGGTCAAAATCCAGGAACTCCCTTCCTAACAGCACTGTGGGTGTACCTACCCCACATGGACTGCAGCGGTTCAAGAAGGCAGCTCACCACCACCTTCTCAAGGGCATTTAGAATGGGTAATAAATGCTGGCCTGGCCAGTGACACCCACATCCCAGGAACAAATTTTAAAAAAATTAAAAAAATATTTTTTTGAAGTAGAATGCTTTTACGAAATGTTGTGGTTATGCTTGGGAATAGTTGTACTTTGTGCATCAATGCATAATGTTAGGATTAAGTTGTGTACTTTCATTTCTGGAATCATATCGTTATGTTAAATGTATTTTCGTATGCTGTACTGGAAAGATGGTGAAAGATAGTGTCTACTGTAGCAACAATGGCAGAAGTGGCTTTTGAGTTAAGGCTGGATGTCTGATGACCACCTCTCTCCATTTCAATTAAGAGAGAGACTGCGAGTCGCAATCACTGATAGTCTTTCTGACCTCATGGAGATGGAAATGGAAATAAAGGTATTCGGCGGCCATTCATAACTGGAACATTGATGGTGATATCAAACATTCCCCATTGTGTGACAGTGACTTCAGCCATCAAGACATCAGTAGAGACAATGTATGGAAGGTGAGGTCATACCTGGCGAATCAAAAGGCTTAAATTGGAATATGACCTAATATGGAATGAAGAACCCCTCGAAGGGGGATAAAAGAAAGGTGCTGCGAGACATCAGCGCACACCAACAGAAGAAGAATCAAAGGTCATCAGTCAACAGTGAAGAGGCATGTGGGGCAGTCAAACGCCGGTTGAGGACTGGTGTTCCACAATGAATGCGACTGCTTACCATCGCTGTTTGTTAAGTATCACATTTTTAAACTCATTGTGATAAACGTAATAAATTCTATGAAGCCTGTGAAAACACACTCGTACCCAATGTGGTTTGCAGCTAGTCTGAACTGAAAGTCCCTTTGAGATCAGATCTCCCAACTTAGTCTGTAATTGTAATTGACCTAAGTCTTACAATTAAGTTCAAGCAAAACCCAGATCTTACAACCTTGTAAATTTGTCTGGAGGGCATCCTAAGTCATGGATGCCAAGGTAAAGCTCTATTCCTGTGCCCACCCACTGCATCGGTGCCTGACGGGATTTTTCAGTCCAATACTTCCCTGTAAATGAGATAATTGCCAAAAAAGCGAAGGTGAGATGAGCAAATATCTCTTTATTCAGCGAGTTGTTGTGATCTGGAATGCACTGCCTGAAAGGACAGGGCAAGCAGATTCATTAGTAACTTTCAAAAAGGAATTGGATAAATACAAGAAAAGGGAAAAAAAAATTCCAGGGCTATGGGGAAAGAGCAGGGAGAGTGGGACTAATAGTGCAGCTCTTTCAGAGAGCTGGCACTGACATGATGGGCCAAATGGCCTCCTTCTACACTGTCTGATTCTGTGATTCTAATCCCTTACCTACCAGCTGCAAGGTAATAAGACATTCCATGTTGTGTGTAATCTTTAAAAACTGACTGATTAGTCTTATTAGACTCTTTAGGTTGTTACCTACTTCTGTTTAATTTGCCGTTCATACCTTGTGGATTGCTGTAGAGCGTTGATCTGCAGGTGATACGACTGAAGTTAAATCCTTCACTGCCTCAAATCCACTCAGTATGCTGAAGTGCATCTACTAAATGTACCATTTCACTCTGCCAATCTTTACTGTTGCTTTGTACCTGCATTAAAAAGAAACCTGAGGTTTGCTTTATAAACCAGGAGCCAACTCACTCTGTGACGGTTATAATTGTATTAAAAAGGATTGAATTTATATAGCGCCCCTTTCATAACCACTGGATGTCCCAAAGTGCTTTACAGCCAATTAAATACTTTCTGAAGTGTAGACACTGTTGGAATGTAGGAAACACAGCATCCAACTTGTGCACAGCAAGCTCCCACAAACAGCAATGCGATAGTGACCAGATAATTTGATTTTGTGATGCTGATTGAGGGATCAATATTGGCCAGGACGTTGGGGAGAACTACCTTCCTCTTCTTCAAAATAGTGCCATGGGTTCTTTTACGTCACCTGAGAGGGCAGACAGTGCCTTGGTTTAACATCTCATCTGAAAGACAGCAGCTCTGACTGTGCAGCGCTCCCTCAATACTGCACTGGAGTGTCCGCCTTGATTTTTGTGCTCAAGTCCAACAGTCCAGAAGGTGGCCCCATGTTCCTTCTGGGGCAAGCTGCCAAGTAGCCATTCCCAGCTCCTGTTAATTAACGTTAAGACTCCAGGGTTGACAATCCTAGGTGCAAGCAAGTTCCTCTTCTGAGTTTGGAGCTAAGGCTTAGTGAGGCGAAAATTGTCCTGGTCGCCATGTGTATGGGATTGTACACGTGGCCTGGTAGAATGTACAAGTTACAATTTTTCCTTAAATAGCCAGTACAGAAAATCTACAGCAACACATGGATAGCAATAAGAGCAAATCACACTGCTCTGCTCCGTTGGAAATGGTCAGTGTTGTCAACATGCAGCTATAATGGGAAAAAAGCAAAAAAATGGAAAACAAAGGCTATATGTTCCCAGGAATTAGCACCCCCTTGCCTTGATAATTACATAGAGTTACATTTATAAATGCAAGTCTTTCCTTTTGGAGTGAAAACTGGAGTAAAACAAATAGTGGTTTCAAAATGCTAAGTGGAAGAAACTTTTGGTCATTCTTCTCAAAGTCAAGTTTTGTTTGTGCAGATCAACCTGTGTCTGCAGCAATGAATTATCCACTCCTGTTCTCCATTGGAAAATGTAGGAGTTTAAAGATAATTGTTGCAGACCCAACCCTCCTTTCCATTTTCTGTCAAGTCTTAATGCATCAGAGAAAGTAATAAAGCGTATTAACTTTAAAAGCACTGACTATTCCGTAAAGTTAAATTTAAATCCAAAACCAATTCTTTCAGATCGCTAGAGATCATTCCCAATTTCCTCAGATTGCAGAGTCAATTTATCGTAATGACTACAACTTCAAAAGTACTTAATTGGCTGTAAATTGCTTTGAGATGTCTGGAGGTTGCAAAAAGCGCTATGTAAATGCAAGTCTTCCTTTTCTTTCTTTCAAATAGCCAGGCTATTTCCACTTCCATTCTGTAGAAGCATCTACAGGTGCTTTCACTAGTTTCTTCATCCTGTGACATTGATCACAAGTCGTGGGAGTCAGTTGCCAGCGATCGCCAGAGCTGGCGGGCAACCATAAAGGCGGGGCTAAAGCGTGGCGAGTCGAAGAGACTTAGCAGTTGGCAGGAAAAAAGACAGAAGCGCAAGGGGAGAGCCAACTGTGTAACAGCCCCGACAACCAATTTTATCTGCAGCGCCTGTGAAAGAGTCTGTCACTCTAGAATTGGCCTTTATAGCCACTCCAGGCGCTGCTCCACAAACCACTGACCACCTCCAGGCGCTTACCCATTGTCTCTCGAGACAAGGAGGCCAAAGAAGACAAAGAAGAACATTGGGCAGGAGATATCCACATGAGTTTTCATAGTTTTACAAATCCCCTTTGAAAGTTACTATTGAATCTGCTTGCACCATTCTTTCAGAAAGTGCATTTCAGATCATAACACCTCGCTGCATACAAAATTTCTCATTTTCCCCCTGCTTCCTATGCCAATTATCTTAAATCTGTGTCCTCTGGTTACAGACCATCCCGTCAGTGGAAAGTTTCTTTCTATTTCCTCTAATAACACTCACCCCTGCCACCTACACCCCATCCTATGAGAAAATAAAAAAGTGAAGCTCTTTCAGTGATTTTGCATCATACTAATGGATGAATGTGTTCTGCTACTTGGCTGAAAACCTTTTTCATGGATATATCCTTCGATCACTTCATAATCTCAGCTATGGCTCTGTGAGTTTGAAGTTAAAAGAATGTAAGTTCTGTGACTAAGAGATCTTTCATTAATTCAAGTTGACACTGCGGAAAAAAGATCCTTACAGTTATGAATTTTTAATTTTTTTTTAGCTTAGGAATGGAGAAAATAAATCTTTGGAGACCAAGAACAAAGTGTTGACGTCTTCATGTTTTGCAACTAAGTAAATTGTACTTTGAACAGCTCAGCTTTGTTCAATTAGGAGCTTGTTAGGAGCTGGCTAGCTCGATTTTAAAATTCTCATCCTTGTTTTCAAATCCCTCCATGGCTTTGCCCTTCTCTATCTCTGTAATCTCCTTCAGTCCCACAACCCTCTGAGATCTCTGCACTCCTCCAATTCTGCCATTTTGAGCATCCCTGATTTTAATCGCTCTACCATCTGGAATTACCTTCCTAAACCCTTCCACCTCTCTCTCCTCCTATAAGATGCTCCTTGAAAGCTATCTCTTTAGATTAGATTAGAGATACAGCACTGAAACAGGCCCTTCGGCGCACCGAGTCTGTGCCGAACATCAACCACCCATTTATACTAATCCTACACTAATCCCATATTCCTACCAAACATCCCCACCTGTCCCTATATTTCCCTACCACCTACCTATACTAGTGACAATTTATAATGGCCAATTTACCTATCAACCTGCAAGTCTTTTGGCTTGTGGGAGGAAACCGGAGCACCCGGAGAAAACCCACGCAGACACAGGGAGAACTTGCAAACTCCACACAGGCAGTACCCAGAATTGAACCCGGGTCCCTGGAGCTGTGAGGCTGCGGTGCTAACCACTGCGCCACTGTGCCGCTTGACCAAGCTTCCCTGATAACTCCATATGTAGACATGATTCCACAACATAAAGCTGTTTTGAATTCAAGATTGTTGATAATAAATTGGCGAATCCACTCGGAGAAGCCTCTGGATGCCAAGTACGGGAAATGAAAATGTCACACAGGCAATTGGAATGCTCTTTAAGAGTGTAGGTCAGGGTGCATTGTTGGAGGAATTACAAAGGGAGCTGTACTCTGCATCTGATTCAGTTTAGTCCTGACTCATGGGTGTTTGACATTAATAATAGGTGCACAGGCATCACTCAAAGATACTTTAATAAAGTAATAGATGGAAGAGGCACTGCAATTGGTTAAAGTGCCCTCCCAGCAAGGAAGGGATAGAAAAAACAACCAGCAATCCTGTTTCTGATCAATACTCATTGATCCGTATTGGAAAATGCCTGTGTGTGGACATTGGGTGAGAATAGGATACAGCTCGGCCAAGGTACCTGCTGTGGTTGTATATCTTGTCGAGGCTGATATATGAAGACTGGTACACTCGGATGAGGTACGAAAGGACAGCTGGTGTCCCTGTCACCATACCCGAGCTGGGGTCGCCAGCGTCAGCAAATGAGCAGTAAAAATTGGGGAAAAAATGAAATCAGGGCCATCTTTTGGGAAGGAGAAAGACCAGGACTCATATTCAGCAGGACGAGGCATCACACAGAATCATACATATGCAAGGAGGCCATTCGGCCCAATATGCCTGATCCAGCTCTTTGGAACAGCTATCCAATTTGTCCCGCATGTAGTTGAAATACAACGACAGAAACTTGAAATTGTGAGCTGCATTGATATAGAAAGAGCTTGCCTTTCCAGAGTACCTTTCACAACCTCAGGACATTCTAAAGCCCCTGTATTCGCTGCTGTTTTGTTGGAAGTGCAATTTGCGCATGCAGGGTCTCAAAAACAGTAAATGAGCTAAATGACCAGATGATCTGTGTTATTGTCATTGGTCAGGACAGAACCCTTGATCACATCACTCAGAAACATCTCAAATTTCTGCACATAAATGAGTTACTCGAAGTACAGTGACTGCTGTTATGTGGGCAAATGTTTTGATGTGGTTTGTGTCGTCACGTTTGCGAAGAAACATTTGCTGAACTTTTTTTGTGAAGCTAGGTCTCTTTTAAGAATGGATAATTTGAAGAGCTGTATGACATTTAGATCGACTGAACTGCCGTACTGTTTAAATAATGAATTGTTGAGCTGAGTTACTGTGCAAACATTAAACAGATTAACATTTGCGGGGGTGAAAATGAAATCATTAATCTACTGCTCAAGCATCTGGACATACTGAAAAACCAGAAATATAAAAGACCCTAAACAATGTACACTCAACAGAACAAGCTGCCACAAAAACCCATGTTTATAGGACACCTTATCATGTTTCAGAAATGCATCACATTAAATGAATTTCTTTGAAGTGCGATTACTTCTGTCATACAGGCCAGAAAGAAAGGAATTAGACTTTATTTTTAACTTCAGCGGCACTCGCTCAATGAGGGCTCAGTAAATCCAAGATAGTCAAACTGCAGGCGAGGCTGGAGAATTCATACAGAGATAGGTTTGTGGCACGGATTTCCATCAGAGTTCGTGGCCGAGACTTGGTCCATGCTGCGCCTTTTATGAGGGGGGCGTTGCTGAAAGTGGGGGGAATATGGGGCAATGATTTTCCATGTCCAATCTTCTCCAGACTGCCAGACTGCCAAAATTGGAAGCTTCCAAGTGTCTGGTGCCCTAGGCCCAGTGACTGTGCTAATTCGGGTCCTAATGGTTGTTTTAAGACCACTCTCTTAAACTCAGCATGCACCAGGCATGCTCTGCTCAGTTGGTCTGAGTCTACAGTGGCTGAACCAGCAGTACTTAAAGGGCTGTCAACCAAAGGTAGGTTTATTTACCTTAATGCAAGCACTTACTAGCACCAAAAAAACAAAGTTTAATTTGTCTCCCATGCCATATATTAATCCATTGAGTATCATAACTATTAGGCTACTGAACCCGTGTGGCCAGTTCAGTCAATGTGTGTTATACCAACAATAGATCTGTCACTGACAGCTATTCTGATCATTAAGATTGTATTTGAATTACAGATGTTCATTGGCGTTTTTGATTGCATCAGTGTACAAAAATGTTAATATTTAAATAAAAGGTGGTATACCTGGGTATAGAGTCGGATTAAGACCTCAAACTCGAGAAGTAGTAATGTGCATCATAGGCAGCAAATTATTGCAGGTGGGATGAAAACAAGCAGAATTTTGCTCTATATTCTGCAACTAAAGTCATCAGTACACAAACTGATATTCCTATTTAACAGACCCTGCATTAGCTTTTAATAAATTTGGGTTGGATAAATTACCTGACCGTCCAAACTAGCTATGTAATAGCAGAAGAATGCAATGGTAATCTGAGGACAGACTGTCATTAGGGTAGGAGGTTGACTTCATTATCAATCAGTGTGAAGGTATCAATCACCTCGAACAGTAAGTTAAAGTCTCATCAGGATAAAATACATCACCTTCCCCCAGTGTCTTACACCAAGTAACCTGATTCCTGAGGGCAGGCACGGTTTTAAAAGGATACACTTAATGCTCCCAAATGATGTACAACATTTCTGCCACTAAATAAATGAGGTGTAAAATGTCCTGGATGGAAACTATTTAAGTTGAATCCAATGCATGGCATTAGCTAATGGAAATAGAGCAATCATTAGGCTTCTAGCTTGGAGTCCAGTGTGGGAAATACACAGTAATTACCCTCTGGACTAATGAATGTGTCAAGTGTGATAACTTTTAAAAAATTATATTTTACCCTTTTCCAAATTTCCTCCTGAAGTTGCTGATTGCTTGTCAGGGCATAGAAAGAAAGAACTTGCATTTATATAGTGCCTTTCACAACATTAGGATGTCCCAAGGCATTTACGGCCAATGAAGTACTTTTGAAGTGTTGTACCATTGTAGGAAACGCAGTAGCCAATTTGTACACAGAAAGCTCCCACAAACAACAATGCAATAATGACCAGATGATCTGTGTTTTAGTGATGTTGTTTGAATGGTAACAATTTCCCAGGGCAGCAGGGAGGAATCCCCTGCTGTTTTTCAAAATAGTGCCATTGGATCTTTTACATCCAGTTGCGATGGCAGGTGGGGTCCTGGTTTGAGGTCTCAGCCAAATGACAACATCTCCAACAGTGCAACACTGGAGCATCAGCCCAGATATTGTGCTTGAGACTCTGGAGTGGGACTTGATGCGCAACCTTCCCACTGTGCCCCAGCTGACATCAGCATGCAACAATAGCACCAACAGCTTGTGTGTATAAGTAGTGTCTGTCGCATATAAACCTCTCGAACCTTCAGAGTGGTGGAATGAATGTTAAGCAGTACAGGAGAACTATAAGGGAAATAATTGAAGGCATTTTCAGTGAGAAAGGTTTGAGAAGGCTTTTGAAGGGGTGAGAGATAGGAAGACAGAAAGATTTTATGAAAGAGATTTCCAGAGAATAGAATCTTGATGAACGAAGGGCTCCACCACTAATGCTGGAATGGGGTGGGGGGGGTGGTGGGTGCTGCTGGTAGGTGGTGGTAAGACACTTTAATATCTCTTGTATTTCTATTTATAAGTAAAATGTAAACAACTGTGGTGTGGACCAGTGTGTGGAGCTGACTGGGTGGTAGGAACCTGGAGTGCACAGGACATCAGGATGAAGGGAGAAAAATTCTGACTGAAGACATCATCGCTGGGGTTCATATTGAACTTCTTAAAAATAAAGATAGTATTAACTGAACAGGGGCATACACACACAGACATAGACACACACACACACACAGACATAGACACACACACACACAGACATAGACACACACATGTCAGGACATGTCGTTGAGGTGGTGGCCCAGACTAATTATAACATCAGACACTCTGTCAACAACAACTCTCATAGACATTGGCCTCTCTGAACATGTGTAAATGGCTTTCTTCCTGCCTTATCCAGATGCAGATATCACATCCTTTGCTGGTATGCACCTGACACCCTCCTGCTGAGAGCCGGAAATGACCATTTGCAGGTGGTCTTGTATGGCCAAGGTGGGATTGATAAAATACTGAAACCCAATTGGATGACCCGATTAGAGATATTCACTTATATGTCAATGGACTGAGGTCAGAAAGGGGTATAAAGCCACAGCTCACAAGGATATTGTTCCTGCAGCTGGGAAGTGTGACTTGGTCAGTCACAGGAAGTCGTGCGGAAGAATTCGTTCAGCGGATCTGACCACCTGGGAACGAACTCCTGTACACAGTCTAACTAGGCAACTGGTGTTGTAAGTATATACTATTGCTTGGTGGGTTAATAAAGATTTCACATCATTGATACAGGGTCAGGACCTTAGAGGAAAGTGAGACCCCCTGTTCAAGAGTCTTACAGGAGGAATGAAAAGAAGTTCAGTCAGAAGGCTTAGGATAATAGAGCTATGAACCAAGCTATTAGAAATACATCACACAAACAAACATCCGCCCCCAGGGAGTTCTCACCAGTGTCCTGGCCAATATTTATCCCTCAATCAACACCACTAAGAAAGATTATCTGGTCATTGTCACATTGCTGTTTGTGGGAGCTTGCTGTGTGCAAATTTGGCTGCTCCGTTTCTTACATTACAACAGTGACCACACTCCTTCATTGGCTGCAAAGCAATTTGGGACTTCGTAAGGTTAAGAAAGGAGCTATACAAATGCAAGTCTTTCTGTTTGTAAAAACATGTTCACTTTGAAAACTGTCCTCACTCTGCAGGGATTGGCAAAAGAGAAGCTGGACACTGGAAACTGGATGTTGCAGTCGTGTTCTTTGCATTAAGTACATGCTGAATAACTGCGCTGTAAATAGCTGCAGTTTGTCCTCTGCTTGTGCCACAGACTGCGTACCATATTTGTGATATATATTTACATTGTTCAACAAATGGCATTTTTAATGCGTGACTGTGTCTGATGAAGGACTTAAACAATCAATGGTCCATTCTTCAGGAAGAGTGTACAGGTATTAATCCATTGTGGTCAGCCTACAACTAATTGACACCAGTGAGAAAACGTAACTCTGAGAAGCCTAAGAGACAGCAGGTGCTGAAAGTAGAAAGATGTATCACCTCCGAAACAGTAATATATGGATTCAAACCACTGAAGAAACTTGAGTACATGATCTAGACTGACAATTCAGGGCAGTACTGAGGGAATGCTGCACTGTCAGAGATGTCATCTTTTAGGTGAGACATTAAACCAAAGCCCTGTCTGCCCTCTCGAGTGGATGTAGAAGATTCCATGGAACTATTCAGTGTACAAGGGTGTTCTCCCTGGTATCTGATTCAGAACGTACCCCACAACAAATTTCACTAACACAGATTATCTTGTCATTCATCTCATTGCTGCTTGTGGGAGCTTGCTGTGCGCAAACTGGCTGCTGCGTTTTCCTTCATTACAACAGCGATGACACTTAAAAAGTACTTCATTGATATGAGGGCATAAAAGGGTAGTAGAAATCTCCAATTCTCTCCCCAAAAAGGCTATAGATTGTGGGGCAATTGGAGCTTTCAAAGCTGAGATGAATTGAGTTTTGTTAGGTGGGGTTATCAAGGCATATGGAGTAAAGTCAGGTAAAAGTTGAGGTGCATATCAGCCATGATCTAATTGAATGACAGGGCAGGCTTGAGGGGCTGAATGGCCTCCCCTGTTCCTAATGTTCCTATGGGCTCATGCCCACACTCTCCTTTAACCCTTAATCTAGATGGCTTAACAGTGCCACACTGAGGAACTGCTGTGTTGTAATTGTCCTTCAGATGAGTTGTTAAACTAAGCTGGCTGTCAAAAGCTGCACTGAGAAGACAGTAAGGTTGCTAATTCTGTAAAGATGAGTTCAAATATGCTAAAGAGCCTTTGTTATCCGAATCCATATTGACAAAATATTAAGAGATATATGTGGCTAAATATCTACAGTTCCTGTGGAAAAATGACTAACATCACTCCAATATGAGATAACTATACAGTCCAGTAAATCAGGCAATTTGCAACAACAAGTAATGGATGGCATTAGAGAGGTAGATATAATGGCACACGCAGCAACAGCAGGGAGTGCAAAAGACAGCATGCAGCTATTTTAAGGATGAGTTCAACTGGAGGTAATTATATTTTCTCGGGACAATAGTCATAGTCAATCATGGCTTCTCCAGATGACTTCACCCCGTGTCCAACCTTTTACCTTTATGAAGGTCCATTGTGGCATGTAGCAGAGAACAAAATGTACTTTTGATTAGCGTTCTCAAATCAACAACCATTTTGAAGATAGCTGGGCAAAACATTTGCTGAAGTAAAATGCATGCCGGACTACTGAGTAATCATGAGTACGTCAACATTCCAGCAAAGGTTTGCTTTCTTCATCTGTTTGATGTCCTCACATTTCTGCAACTGAATGTCTCTGAAGTAATATAAGTTTGTTCCGTCTAATGCACCCAGACCATTTGACACTCCAGCTACTCGGTATACTCGTTATCATTTCAATACTAAATTCATTGGACATAGCAGTGGAAGCTTCCACTGCTATGTCCAGACTGGCCAAGAGAGTGTGGGAAAATGGCGCACTGACATGGAACACAAAAGTCCGAGTGTATCAAGCCTGTGTCCTCAGTACCTTGCTCTATGGCAGCGAGGCCTGGACAACGTATGTCAGCCAAGAGCGACGTCTCAATTCATTCCATCTTCGCTGCCTCCGGAGAATACTTGGCATCAGGTGGCAGGACCGTATCTCCAACACAGAAGTCCTCGAGGCGGCCAACATCCCCAGCTTATACACACTACTGAGTCAGCGGCGCTTGAGTTGAGATGGCTTGGCCATGTGAGCCGCATTGAAGATGGCAGGATCCCCAAAGACACATTGTACAGCGAGCTCGTCACTGGTATCAGACCCACCGGCCGTCCATGTCTCCGCTTTAAAGACGTCTGCAAACGCGACATGAAGTCTTGTGACATTGATCACAAGTCGTGGGAGTCAGTTGCCAGCGTTCGCCAGAGCTGGTGGGCAGCCATAAAGGCGGGGCTAAAGTGTGGCGAGTTGAAGAGACTTAGCAGTTGGCAGGAAAAAAGACAGAGGTGCAAGGGGAGAGCCAACTGTGTAACAGCCCCGACAAACAAATTTTTCTGCAGCACCTGTGGAAGAGCCTGTCACTCTAGAATTGGCCGTTATAGCCACTCCAGGCGCTGCTCCACACACCACTGACCACCTCCAGGCGCTTACCCATTGTCTCTCGAGATAAGGAGGCCAAAGAAGAAGAAGACTAAATTCATTGGCCCTTGGAGATCTTCAGGGTCTTATTGAAGTGAGGTAACTGTTTGGATGCAGTCCTCAGTGGAATGATGATTACTGTCTGTGAATTGTCCCTTGTATATCTACACCTATGTTCAAAGGAGTGTGACTTGGATGAGACATTAAACCGAGAGCCCATCTGCCCTCTCAGGTGGATGTAAAAGATTCAACGGCCATTATTTTGAAGAAGAACAGGTGAGTTCTCCCTGGCGGTCTGGGCCAATATTTATCCCTCAACCAACACCTCTAAAATCATACTAGTCATTTATCTCAATACTGTTTGTGGGATCATGCTGTGTGCAAATTTGCTATTGTGTTTTCTTGCTTTACAATAGTGACTACAAAAGTACTTCATTGGCTGTAAAGACGTTTGGAACATTCTATTCCACTGCTTCTGGCCTTTTGGGTCCTCCAACTCCCCTACGACCCATCGTTGGTGTGCTTGCTAAAAATGACTCTCCTCTCGACCTTCTTCTGCTCCTTTACCTTCGCAAACTCTGAGGATGTGAAAGGCACTATTTAAATACAAGTACTTTCCTTCTGAAGCTGCACAGCTCACAGTATGGGGCAGTAAGCATCCCGCCGATTGTGAAGGTAGAATCAGGCTGTTTAATGGCCTGAGGGCCTGTAGATTTATCTCTGTACATAGCACATGCATGTATTGTGATGTTGCCTACTTTTCAGGATGTACTTGCTTTGCTGTGAAAAACTCAGGAAGAATAAAAGTCAGGAAAGGTAACTCGAAGCAATGTTTGTGAATCTTTGTATAGGACTCTCGCAAAACATCATAAAATATTGCAGCCAGCAACAGGTGCTTTGCAGTCTCAACTATATCGCTGCTCCCACAGAGAAGCTTGTGGAGAATTCGGGGCCGCAATTCAGCTGCTTTCTTTATTATGAAGTGAGCTGGACGTCTGTTTGTCAAATCTCAGAGGAATCCATTCTCAGTATCTCGGCTGCTGAATTTTTACTCATCTAATCTCTGAGTGTGAATGAGAATTTAAATAAGGACATTCATCGTGGCCCAGGTTGCTAAAGTGACCACTGCAAATAATAAGTAGCAGTAACACACTAGGGAAAACACACTGATGCCACCTGACAGTCTTGATGGTCACAATGGATTTATTTTGCATCGAACCTCCATCCCAATATATCTTTTGTTGATATTGCAGACATAATTGTCAATTCAGACAGCTCAGAAGGAGGCCATTCAGCCCATCATTCTGTGATGGAAATCACACCTGCCAAATGGAAACATATTCATTTTATCATATGGGACACTACTTGAAACTTTTTTACTGGACATTACAAAGAACCTGTTCAAACAAATAAAAAACTAAGCGGCTGAAAACATGATTACACATTTGCATTCCAAGAGACACTAATGGGATGCAATGGGAGTGCCCCTTGATTCACTTGACAAGATTGGTCTGGACAATAATGATGATCAAAAGACACCAACAGCTTTTGACTTTGTAAGAGACAAAACTCCACCCCCCCCACCGAGCATGTCTGGGAGGCTATGAAATCCAACCACCCTCCAAGAAGTGGCTGTTTCAAACAAAGAGATGGTCACATGACCTACCTGCTGCCCAGACTGGGGGCTTTTTGAATTGTGCCTCACAGAAAGGAACAGAATGCAATTTAACACCAAGGAGAAGACTTCTCTCTCTGTCTCCCTCTCCAGCAAAGCCCCAAGAAAGCCACAGTGGCAGCTTCTATGCTTCAAGACGACAGACAAAGCCTCTCTTCAGCCTTCTGGTACCAGAGAAGCAAGCTTGAAATTGTGCACTGAGGCCCAGTGAGGACTCCAAGACCTTAACTTCAATTGAGGACATTGTATCCTGGATATTACCATCCAGTAACTGAATTCCATTTATTACAAACTCTAATTCAACGCCCACCACCCCCCCCCCCCCCACCAACAATGCTTTCTTCCCCTCTGTATCTATTTGTGTGTGTGTTTATTTCATGTGCATGCCAGCGTGCTTGTGCCGTGTATTTTAGTAATTTTAATTGAGTTAGAGTGATAATAATAAACTGTTCATCTTTCTTGCTTAAACCTAAGAAAACTTGTCTGATTGGTTCATTTGCAATTACAATTGGAATACAGTGAGCAAAGGCTCACTGAGGTGGTAAACTAAAAACACTGTGTTATGGCCAAACCTGGAAAGGGGCAAGAGGAGAGCCTGAGACCCCTTCCTCACCCGGTGTAACAGTTCCTGTGCTGGCTCTTTGAAAGAGTTATCCAGTTAGCCCCACTCAGGACAATCCGCAAGAATAACCAATGTAAAGGAAAACAACAACTTATACTGTATGAGAAGAGAGTGCTTTAGGTTGGTAAGTGAACTCTGATTGGCAGAGGCACTGACATGGAGTTTCTCGTATTATTTTTTAATTGGTCTTGTGATGGCAAGGTCAAAATTATTGCCTGTGCCTAAGAACTGAGCGGCTTGCAGGGCCAATTTGGAAGACATTGAGAGTTGCAACATGTGGGATTGAAGTCACATGCAGGGATGCCAGGTTCCTTCCTCTGAAATCTGAACATTTAGTGAAGCGTTTGGATTTTAATGACAATCTGTTGACTTTCATGGTCATTTTTTTTCCTATTGTGTTACCAACCGACAGACTTATTGAATTCAGTTTGATAAATTTCTACTTGCTATGGGGCAATCGGGATTTTCGTTACTACAGACTACTGCCAGTCGGTCACAACATTCGTAATTGCTCGTGCAACATGAGTTTATTTCACTGCAACGCTGCACGTTCAGCTTCAGATTTAACAGTAATGAATTCTCGACAACCTGGCCCTGAATTTAACTAGCCAGAAGGCTTGGGGAGAGGACTCTGATAAACACTGCAGTTTGTGGAGATACTCAAATCTTGTCTCTACAACCAAGACAGCCCCTCGCTCACTGTGCAGCAAAACTAATCTGTTCCTCCTAACTTGTACTGTCATGCAGTGAGAAGGTAGCACAGAAGGAGCAGTGATGTCTTCAGGGCACCTTGTTAATAGTTACCACACATTATTCAAGGATAGTTTTTACAGGGATAACTTTTATGTGTTGCTCTGATACCCAGATTTGATATGATTTTGCATTGTTCTTTTGACTGCTGGACTCAGAATGTGAAAATATAATTTCCTGCCAGTCCAGAAGTCACATTTACAGCAGTCTGATGCAGTAGATTTCTGTTCAACATTGTTCCCTGTCAACATTTAATGGGGTAGAGTTTCCGTTCCATTGTACTGGTTTTCTTCAGTGCAATTCGCCCGAAATCTGGGTAAACCTGTGCAAAAGATTGCGGAATTTTAATCGCAAATTTCATCCAGTGCGAATAAAAGTTTCTGTGACCTTTTGTGCTTGAAATTACAAGCAAAATACTGCAGATGCTGGAAATCTGAAACACAAACAAGAAATGACGGAAATACTCAGCAGGTCTGGCAGCATCTGTGGAGAGAAATGCAGAGTTAATATTTCAGATCAGTAACACTTCAGCAGTTCTGAATTAATCACTGAGGTGAGTTTCCACTCGTTGTGCTCTATTGTCACCTTTGACAAAGTTCCAGAAATTAAGCTGGATACTTCGGGCACATAACATTGAACACCTTTTAAAAACTGTTAAATGCAATTTTTAAAATTATTAAGAAACTGCCTATTGTACCCCAATATAATTAGCAAATCATTCTATATATATATATATATATATATATATATTCTTTGGGCCTCCTTATCTCGAGAGACAATGGATATGTGCCTGGAGGTGGTCAGTGGTTTGTGAAGCAGCGCCTGGAGTGGCTATAAAGGCCAATTCTGGAGTGACAGGCTCTTCCACAGGTGCTGCAGAGAAATTTGTTTGTCGGGGCTGTTGCACAGTTGGCTCTCCCCTTGCGCCTCTGTCTTTTTTCCTGCCAACTACTAAGTCTCTTCGACTTGCCACAATTTAGCCCTGTCTTTATGGCAGCCCGCCAGCTCTGGCGAATGCTGGCAACTGACTCCCACGACTTGTGATCAATGTCACACGATTTCATGTCGCGTTTGCAGACGTCTTTATAGCGGAGACATGGACGGCCGGTGGGTCTGATACCAGTGGCGAGCTCGCTGTACAATGTGTCTTTGGGGATCCTGCCATCTTCCATGCGGCTCACATGGCCAAGCCATCTCAAGCGCCGCTGACTCAGTAGTGTGTATAAGCTGGGGGTGTTGGCCGCTTCAAGGACTTCTGTGTTGGAGATATAGTCCTGCCACCTGATGCCAAGTATTCTCCGAAGGCAGCGAAGATGCATATATATATATATGTATATATAAAAAGTAATTTTCAGTCATTTAAATTCCGGTTACTCACAGGCGGGGGATTGGCACTGTGATTTAAAATGCTTATTTTTTGTGATAAACCTATTTTCAGTCACATTAATCAAACTGCACCAAGTTAGCACTGTTAAATATTTTTAAAGAAAATTAAAAAAAAATAAAATTACATTTTAAAATGCTGCCCAACTGCGCTTGGACATGGCAGATTTTGCGTTCACCGATTTGAAAACGAGTTTGAGCATAAACTTGAGAAAAGAAAACAAACCTTCCAAAAGGGGGCAATTTTGGGGGCAATGTACACCTGTATTGCTGTTTGCAATGAAAGTGGAAGCTCTATCCTGATGCGTTTTATACTAAATGCCTTATCCTTTTGGTATGGTATGAGAATGTTAACTGTTTGTAGATTTAATTGGATTTGAAAATTGGTCTATAATCGCATTTTTGGAGCTGGACCTCTGCGGTGAGACTGAGTGATAAGAGCAAGCAACTTATGGTGTATATTGGCCAGGATGCATGACCATTAGAAAGAGGAATATTTCCTTCCCGTCTTACAGACTTCTATATAAAAATTCAACAATGAGTTCATTCTAAATCTTCCTCCTAGGACTAAGCATTCAAAGCACTGGGTTACAAAATCCTCATATCCATCAGTAGGGTCAGCACTTCCTAATCTAACTCTTGATAGCTTTATTGATTTTCCTTTGAGTAAGTGAAAAGCTTTATAATATCTTTCCCCAGTGTTTGGTAGAGTCCATGATAGAGTACAGGGTCTGTCAGTGGTAATGAGCAAACTTGATGAGTCACATTTACTTTCTCATTGTATCATTTCTCATGGCGGGTTTATTTACAAGAAAAGAAGCAAGAAATAAGTAGACAGCTGTGTCCACAAGCCGAACAAGGAAGGAAAGGAGCATTGACACAGTTATCGAGAAAAGCTGAAGTGCTGAATATTAGATTCCTACGTTACTCAGCAGTTCTGATGAAGGGTCACTAACCTGAAATGTTCACTCTGTTTCTCTCTCCACAGATGCTGCCTGACCTGCTGAGTATTTCCAGCACTTTCTGTTTTTATTTCAGATTTCCAGCAACCGCAGTATTTTGCTTTTACTCAGCAGTACATGGGTTAGAAGTAACTGTGAGGTTGATCTAATCATCACAATGGATTGTCTGTGATATGTATGTTACTTACTTACTGTTAACTCAACATTAGATGGGCTCCTGATGGGAATATGCACATCATCGTAATTACACTCTTGAGGTCTTCTCTTGTATTGTTTTGTTATTCTTGGACAGAATGTTCTAGAGGGTCTGGAAATAAAAGCAGCCAGTTATTTCCACATCAACTCGAGTGTTTAGAAAAAAAACCAGTTGATTTATTTTGTATTTCTCACAGACATAACATAGGAACATAGGAAATAGGAGCAGGAGTAGGCCATTCGGCCCCTCAAGCCTGCTCCACCATTCAACCAGATCATGGCTGATCTTCTACCTCAATGCCATTTTCTTGCACTATCCCCATATCCCTTGATGTCTTTAAAATCTAGAAATCTATCAATCTCTGTCTTGAACATACTCAATGACTGAGCCTCCACCGCCCTCTGGGGTTGAGAATTCCAAAGATTCACCACCATCTGAGTGAAGAAATCCCTCCTCATCTCAGTTCTAAATGGCCTACCTCTTATTCTAAGACTGTATTCCCTTGTTCTAGACCAGCCCCACCAGCCAGGGGAAAACATCCTTCCTGTATCTACCCTGTCAAGCCCTGTAAGAATTTTGTATGCTTCAATGAGATCACCTCTCATTCTTCTAAACTCCAGAGAATACAGGCCCCAGTATCCTCAATCTCTTCTCATAGGACAATCCTGCCATCCCAGTGGGGGTGGGAGAGGGGGGGGGGGGGGGGGTGAGGGTGGTGGTGGTGGTCAGTCTGGTGAACCTTCATTGCACTCCCTCAATGGCAAGTACATCCTTCCTTAGGTAAGGAGACCACAACTGTACACAATACTCCAGGTGCAGTCTTACCAAGGCTCTATACAATTGCAGCAAAACTTCTTCACTCCTGTACTAAAATCCTCTTACAATAAAGGCCAACATTCCATTTGCCTTCCCAATTGCATGCTGAACCTAAACGGAAATGGAATTTCTTGGGCATCGGAAGATGACAACAATGACTAGACTTGCTAATAGATTGAATTCTAGGCTTGTTCATGGGCCCAACCCTTCAATTTAGTTAAAGTATCAGCTTAAAATATCATTAAAAAAAAAAAGTTATTTCAACTTACTTAGTTAAAAGTTTCATTTGGAACATTGATTTGTATTATTTCAACTTACTCAACCTTTCAGAGGTGCATAGATTTAGGTAGAGAATGAAAATGCTTCCAAACACTAGGTTGCACCAAATACATGACCCAAGAGTCTATGATTGATGAGGACCAATGCACATACCTGTCAGGTTGTGGATGAATAATGGATACATTGCCTTGAATTTTTTTTACAGTTTTGTGTTTGTTTTGAGTTTTCTCCTACTAACAATGCCAAAGGTTACAGACGGTTGAATTCTTAGCTTACAACTAAGAGTTGATGATCCTTCTCAGTCGCCTCCTCAAGTTCCCAGCATCACAGATGTCTTCAGCCATTTCGATTCATTCCATGTGACATGAAGAAATGACTGAAGGCACTGGATACTGCAAAGACTATGGGCCCTGACACCTTTCCAGCAATAGTACTGAAGACCTGTACTCCAGAACTTGCCTCATCCCTAGCCAAGCTGTTCCAGTACAGCTACAACACTGGCATCTACCCAGCAATGTGGAAAATTGCCCAAGTATGTCCTGTACACAAAAGGCAGGACAAGTCCAACCCGGCCAATTACCGCCCCATCGGTCTACTCTCAATCATCAGCAAAGTGATTGAAGGTGTCATCGACAGTGCTATCAAGCGACACTTGCTCAGCAATAACCTGCTCAGTGACGCTCAGTTTGGGTTTCGCCAGGGCCACTCAGCTCCTGACCTCATTGGTTCAAACATGGACAAAAGTGCTGAACTCAAGAGGTGAGGCGAGAGTTACTGCCCTTGATATCAAGGCAGCATTTGACCGAGTATGGCATCAAGGAACCCTAGCAAAACTGGAGTCAATGGGAATTAGGGAGAAAACTCTCCGTTGGTTGGAGTCATACCTAGCGCAAAGGAAGATAGTTGTGGTTGTTGGAGGTCAATCACCTCAGTCCCAGGACATCCCTGCAGGCGTTCCTCAGGGTAGTTTCCTAGGCCCAACGAACTTCAGCTGCTTCATCAATGACCTTCATTCAATCATAAGGTCAGAAGTGGGGATGTTTGCTGATGATTGCACAATGTTCAACACCATTCGCGACTCCTCAGATACTGAAGCAGTCCGTGTAGAAGTGCAACAAGACATGGACAATATCCAGGCTTGTGCTGATAAGTGGCAAGTAAGGTTCGTGCCACACAAGTGCCTGTCAATGACCATCTCCAACAAGAGAGAATCTAACCATCTCCCCTTGACATTCAAGGGCATTATGATCGCTGAATCCCACACTATCAACATCCTGGGGGTTACCATTGACCAGAACTGGAGTAGCCATATTAATACCGTGGTTACAAGAGCAGGTCAGAGGCTAGGAATCCTGTGGCAAGTAACTCACCTCCTGACTCCCCAAAGCCTGTCCACCATCTACAAGGCACAAGTCAGGAGTGTGATGGAATACTCTCCGCTTGCCTGGAGGGGTGCAGCTCCAATAACATTCAAGAAGCTCGACACTATCCAGGACAAAGCAGCCCGCTTGATTGGCACCCCATCCACAAACATTCACTCCCTCCACCACCGACACACATTGGCAGCAGTGTGTACTATCCACAAGATGCACTGCAGCAACGCATCAAGGCTCCTTCGACAACACCTTCCAAACCCTCCATCTCTACCCCCTAGAAGGACAAGGGCAGCAGACGCATGGGAACACCACCACCTGCAAGTTCCCTTCCAAGCCACACACCATCCTGACTTGGAACTATATCGCCGTTCCTTCACTGTCGCTGGGCCAAGATCCTGGAACTTCCTTCCTAACAGCACTGTAGGTCTAGCTGCATCACATGGACTGCAGCGGTTCAAGAAGGCAACTCACCACCACCTTTACAAGGGCAATTAGGGATGGACAATAAATGTTGTCCAAGCCAGTGACGCCCGCATCCCAGGAATCAATAAAAAAAAGCTTGCCTCTCCACCTCAATTTTTTGAAGTGCTTGATCCTGTGTGTAAAGGGATATCCCCTAATCCTCTCCCGTCACTGATGATTGATACCCGCTCATCATTGTCTCATCAAATAAAGGATATCGTATTTACAGGGCTATGAGAAAGGAGCAGGGACGTGGGACTAATTGGAGAGCTCTATCAAAAAACCAGCACAGGCACAATGGGCTGAATGGACTGCTTCTGTTCTGTTTCATTCTATGATTTCCTACTCATTCCATCAAAATGTTTCTTTTTTTTTAAACCTTCTACTAAATTCTCGTCTTTGCTCCTGAAGTCACACGGGATCAGAGGTGAGCTGGCAAGATGGATACAGAACTGGCTCGGTCATAGAAGACAGAGGGTAGCAGTGGAAGGGTGCTTTTCTGAATGGAGGGCTGTGACTAGTGGTGTTCCGCAGGGATCAGTGCTGGGACCTTTGCTGTTTGTAGTATATATAAATGATTTGGAGGAAAATGGAGCTGGTCTGATTAGTAAGTTTGCAGATGACACAAAGATTGGTGGAGTTGCGGATAGTGATGAGGATTGTCAGAGGATACAGCAGGATATAGATCGGTTGGAGACTTGGGCGGAGAAATGGCAGATGGAGTTTAATCCGGTCAAATGTGAGGTAATGCATTTTGGAAGGTCTAATGCAGGTGGGAGGTATACAGTAAATGGCAGAACCCTTAGGAGTAATGACAGGCAGAGAGATCTGGGCGTACAGGTCCACAGGTCACTGAAAGTGGCAACACATGTGGATAAGGTAGTCAAGAAGGCATACGGCATGCTTGCCTTCATCGGTTGGGGCATAGAGTATAAAAATTGGCAAGTCATGCTGCAGCTGTACAGAACCTTAGTTAGGCCACACTTGGAATATTGCATGCAATTCTGGTAGCCACACTACCAGAAGGACGTGAAGGCTTTGGAGAGGGTACAGAAGAGGTTTACCAGGATGTTGCCTGGTCTGGAGGGCATTAGCTATGAGGAGAGGTTGGATAAACTCGGATTGTTTTCACCAGAACGACGGAAGTGGAGGGGCGACATGATAGAGGTTTACAAAGTTATGAGCGGCATGGACAGAGTGGATAGTCAGAAGCTTTTTCCCATGGTGGAAGAGTCAGTTACTAGGGGACATAGGTTTAGGGTGAGAGGGGTAAAGTTTAGAGGGGATGTGTGAGGCAAGTTTTTTACACAGAGGGTGGTGAGTGCCTGGAACGTGCTGCCGGGGGGAGGTGGTGGAAGCAGGTACGATAGCGACATTTAAGAGGCATCTTGACAAATACATGAATAGGATGGGAATAGAGGGATACGGAACCCAGAAGTGCAGAAGGTTTTAGTTTAGACAGGCATCAAGATCGGCGCAGGCTTGGAGGGCTGAATGGCCTGTTCCTGTGCTCTACTGTTCTTTGTTCTTTGTTCTTTTATCACACAAAGTCATAATCTACCCTAATGATTGATTGCTACAGCTAAATGATCACTGAATCCAGGAGTGCCAGTTTCCTAGTCATGCTAAATCGTGTTAGATCAAAAGCTGGCACTTTAAGCACCCACAGTGCTGTAGAAAATCTTTAAATTGCTGGTAAGCAGCTTCAGTGAGCAGCTGAGCAGCAATGAAAACAGCCAATTGCATTAAATTGTCAATTAACATTAAGAATCCTGCTGTGCTGACAGCACCTTGAAGGCTCCATTCACATTTATTCGGATCACGCTTGTTCTTCATTCATAATTTCCATGAGGCCTAAGCATTCTCCCTCATATTTACCTTTAGTAATACTTGCCCCATTAATCTAGTGGTTTGTCATCTGTTTTCCCTTTAATAGTGCCCGCAGTTTAGACAGCTGACAGATAAATTGTCAACTCTCCAGTGCATTGTTTAACTTCTCCTCCCTTTTCAGTAGACTGATGGATTTTACAACTCATGCAGAAAAATACAACACACAACTTGCATTTATATATCGCCTTCAACGTCGTGAAGTGTCTCAAGGCGCCTCACAGGAGCTGGATGCATTCAAGGGGAAGCTTGACATCCGCATGAGGGAGAAAGGAATGGAAGGATATGTTGTTCGGGTGAAATGAAGTTGAGTGGGAGGAAACGTACGGAGCATAAACACCAGCATAGACAAATTGGGCCGAGTGGCCTGTTTCAGTGCTATAAGTACTTTGTAATGCTTTGTAAAAATTCATGCCGAGCCAGAAGAGGAGATATAAGGACAAGTGTCCAAAAGTTCAGTCAAAAGAGTAGGTCTTAAGGATCATCTTAAAGGAGCATCTTAAAGGACAAAAGAGAGAGGTGGAGAAGTTTAGGGAGGGAATTCCAGAGGTTAGGGTCTCGACCACTAAAGGGACAGCTGTCAATCGTGGTGGGGGCAGAGGTTATTGGAGGGTGTAGAGTTCTTGGAGGATTGTAGGGCTGGAAGAGCTTTCAGAGATACCTGCATCACCACATCATCAAGCTTCAATGTCATATAGGCTGATGTAGAACCCATTGGCTTGCCATTACCATCCCACAGACAGCACCAATAGGAGGAGACAACAGTCTTATTTTGGTGCAATTGGTTGAGGGACCATTTTGCAGCACCGTTTTGGAAAAGTCTCCCTAAAATCCTGTCAGGCCTATTTTCACACTTTCAAAATAAATTAACAGGTTAACAACAACTGCATATCTCAGTTAAAAATACATGCAGAGATGTGCTGAAAAGAGCACCGAGGTAAAGTAAATCCACTGATATGTTTCTGGAGAAAAGTGGGATAAATGGATGTAATGTAATGGCACTTGGGTAAGATTGAAGTGAATCAAAATTGTGAACTGAAGTTCCTCATCCTAAAGACCTTATCTTTCCCTTTCTGCACATTTGTCTCTGGATAACTAAAAGCTCTGGGATAAATGTTGTGCTTTTGGTGGGGCTCCTGTCGCCGGACAGGAATGACAGGGGGGAGTCCTGCTTCGGCCAGCTGGAGCCCCCCCAGAGCGATTCGAAGTGCCAGGCCAATGAACAGCCCTGTACCTGGATCCCAGTCCATTTAAAGACGGGGATCCCACTTCCAAGAGCTGCGGACCAGTAGTCTTGGCAGTGCCACATGGAGCGCTGGCCAGTACAGCAAGAGGCCTTGGATCCAGGCCCAGCGCTGTTATCAAAAAACAAATAACCCAGCAAGGTGGGCCAGGAGGGTCATAAGCACAAACACAAACATTTGTTTGCTATACTTCACTGCCACCCTCCATTGTATTTTCTTTCTTACACATGAGGGGTGATGGTGTTGTAGTGGTAATGTCATTGAACTAGTAATTCAGAGGGCCATGCTAATGCATGGTGACATGGTGACCACAGCAGCTGGTGGGATATAAATTCAATTCGTTCATAAAAATCTGGAATTGAAAGTTAGTTTCAGTAATGGTGCCATGAAACTATCATTGATTGTTGTTAAAAACCCATCTGGTTCATTAAAGTCCTTCAGGGGGGTAAATCTGCTGTCCTTATCTGGTCTGGCCCATATGTGACTCCAGACCCACAGCAATGTGGTTATAGTCATAGAGAGATACAGCACTGAAACAGGCCCTTTGGCCCACCAAGTCTGTGCTGACCATCAACCACCCATTTATACTAATACTACATTAATCCCATATTCCCTACCATCTACCTACACTATGGACAATTTACCTATCAACCTGCAAGTCTTTGGCGGTGGGAGGAAAACCCAGAGAACCCGGCAGAAACCCACGCAGTCACAGGGAGAACTTGCAAACTCCGCACAGACAGTACCCAGAACTGAACCCAGGTCGCTGGAGCTGTGAGGCTGCAGTGCTAACCACTGTGCCACCCATACTACCCTCTGAAATGGCCTAACAAGCCACTCAGTTGTCAAGGGAAGTTGAGGATAGGCAACAAATGCTGGGCTTGCCACGTCCCATGAAAGAATAAAAAAACAATGTCCTGCCTGACATTCTCGTATCTTATTCGTGCCGTGTCTGTTTCTTTGGAATATCCCAGATCACATATAGAAGGATGGTTCCACTGATAATGGGGAGGTTGCAATATTGACTCAGATGAAGAAGGTCCTTCAGCCTATTTCATTCCATCCTTACAGAATATTTAATCTACCATCTTTCCATTGCAGCTTTAACATCCAAATGAACACACGGACAGGACCTGGGTTTGATAGTTTTGTTTGAAGGATGCCAGCTTGGCCAACGCAGTAGTCACTGAATATTGTGTGAGACTGCCAGCCTAGATTATGCTCTCAAGCCCTGGTGTGAAGCTCAAACTCAACCTACCAAAAGTAAGAACTCTACCGAATGAGGTAGAATCAGGTTGATCAGAGCTTGGTTGTATCTTTGAGGTGCTGGTGTTTGCAGTGTAACTCTGCAGTCATGTTACGGAATTTTTCTTCTTTTGGAATAGTTTTCTGCAGAATAGATTTGGGTTTAAATTATGCTGTGGTCTTGTGTTTTGAAAGAAAGCCATAAGCTACAGCACCGAAATGGAGAGTAGCAGGAAGCATTAGCTCAGGCGAGCATTGGAGAGGACCCCACAGCAACCACAGATATTGGTCAATTTGTTATCTGACCTCGGGTGGCCAACTAATATTCATGCCCATTGTGATGAGGATGATTCTATTAATGTGGGCACAACATGACGTATCTGCTGACAATAAGGATTGGGAGTGAGAATATTTAGTTTGGCTGGTAGGCTTGCTGCTCCAGGGAACGTATTACAGACACTACCCTTCTGCTTTCTGGGGTCAGAATTAACAAATAGAGGAGAAAACCCCATGTTTGAGAGCAGTTACGTTTTGAATAAAGGACATCAAGTGACAGTCTTCATCCTGGGAACGAAAGTTATGATGCAGGAGGGTCAGTCTTGCAGTTAGTAGTTGTCTAGAAAGAAAGGTCATGCTCTAAATAATAAGTTTTGGGATGCAGTATATGAAAATTTGACATATGGTAAGCAGACATAGGATTACATAGAATATACAGCACAGAAACAGGCCATTCGGCCCAACCAGTTCATGCCGGCATTTATGCTCCACTCGAGCCTCCTCCCATGCTTCCTCATCTAACTGTCAGCATAACTCTCTATTCCCTTCTCCATCATATGTTTATCTAGCTTCCCTTTAAATGCATCAGTAACCATTCACCTTAACTAGTCCTTGTGGTAGTGAGTTCCACATTCTCAACACTCTTTGGATAAAGAAGTTTATTTCTTCCTGGATGGCAGAAAGATGAACTAGATGGACCCTGGTCTATTATCGCCTAGCAAATCCTATGTTGTATTAAAGAAAAGGACAATTTAGCAAGTGGAATTACTGCAGATTTTTTTCCCTGACAAAAAATTCAGAACTGGTAAATGCCTCAGGCAAGTGACTACAATTCAGTGACCATTGGAAAGACTATTTAACAAAGCATTACTTAGTGCTCAATGCAAGGCAGTGAGTAATCCTTTGAATCTTCGTGGAGTCTTTTAAGCTTGAGGGCTGCAGACGCACTTCTGCATCAGGAATATTCAATGAGTTATCAGTGAGGCACTTTTCCTCAAACAGTTCCAAAGTGATCTATTGGTGTTTTCACAATCCTAATTTGCAATAACGAGCCACGGAAACAGAGAAAAGACCTCAAAGCTACAAGGAATCGTCTATTTTCAGTGGGTTGAATCAGGTTTGAACAACCTAAATGGCTTGTGATAGCTTCATTTAACAATTGAAAGGAAGATTGTAGTAACATTATTGTTTTTCACTTGCAGATTGTCATTGTACAGGGCAGCAGGAAAATTGCTGGACCCATTACAGTAAATATATGGCAATTCAGTGGAATGGCAGAAATATAGAGGGTCGTTTACCAATCCCACAATATGAAGTAAACTGCGCTGGTTAGATAGAGTCATTCATTTTGCTTCACTCATTCTCAATTCAAAGACAAAACTCTAGACCTTGACAAGCCAATTTAAGATCAAACAGTTAAAAAGAGTTGGGATTGACTTCGATTTGTTTATCACAAATGCCAATACATTTATCTAATGTTAATGAGATTTGAACAGGTTTTTAGTGAAATGAATAACACACAAAGGTCCACTGTAGTCCAGAGTCTACATATTTTTTGTTTTGCTTCAATATATGTATTTCTTAGAATCTTAGATTCTTACAACTAAGAAGGAGGCCAGTTGGCCCATCGTGCCTGTGCTGGCTGTTTACGAGAGCGTCATTTACACGCCGTGATTTCTCAGCAAATTCTAATCCAGTGATGGCACCAGATATGGCTCCCCTCCACGTCAGTACCTTGTTCATTATCAGCTTCATCTTGCCTTCTGTAAATTAAGACTTCCAGGTCCCCACATTTGCAATGCAGGATTATTACTGCGTCATCATCTACAGGGAACAAAGGCCTTTGTATCTTGGTGTTTAGCTTACTAGCATGATTATTACAAATCTCTTCTGATTTTTCATATTAGTATACTCTATGTAGTAAACAACCATACAAGAATCAGCAAGTGAAGATATTTACAGTAGATGTAACTGTCCATGTCATGGACAGTGATTGCACCCCTTAAGCTCCTTAACACAAATCCTATCCTCGAGCTGCCCTTCTGCGACTGGCACAGGCCATCCTGCAGTTAATTTGATTCCTTTTTCATTTTTCTTTATTTCATTTGAGGCCCCAGAAAGCTTTGGCGTGGAGAGTGTGTAGAGTCTCAGCTCAAGACCCCATCGGAGGATCATTAGCATCGGAACGCGCTTGTTATGACCAGGTGAGAAAGGGGTCTAGGGTTCTCTCTCAGCCTTCACCTGGTCTTACCTTAACAGGGTTTAATTTTAAACACACCATTTTTTTTAGCGCCCCCTTAGTGAATCCTTGTTCACTAACTTCCAATTATAAGACAATGAAACTAGCCAAACAGGTTTTCTTAGTGTTAAAGAAAAAAGATTAAACTTTATTAAACTTAAACTCTAATTTGGTTAATGCCTACGGATACGCGATGCGCCTACGCTAGCATGCAAATGCGATACACACATGCAGATAGAGACAGAAAAGAGCAGAAGAAATAAAGTGGAAAAGTTTGAGGCAATATCTGAAGATGGTTTTGGTTACTGTTCTTCGAGCTCGCTGTAAAGTCTTTGATTGTAGGTAGGTCTTGCTTTTCGTTGGGGCCCAGTATTCTTCTTAAACCTTATATAAAAGCAAAATATGCGGATGCTGGAAATCTGAAATAAAAACAGAAAGTGCTGGAAAAACGCAGCAGGTCTGGCAGCATCTGTGGAGAGAGAAGCAGAGTTAACGTTTCAGGTCAGTGACCCCTCTTCAGAACTGGCAGATATAGGAAATGTAAAAGATTTTAAGCAAGTAAAGTGGGGTGGGGCAAGAGATAACAAAAGAGAAGGTGTTGATAGGACAAGGTCACAGAATAGCTGACTAGAAGGTCATGGAGCAAAAGCAAACAATATGTTAAATCTCATTTACCGATTAGGCATGATACAGCCTGCTGGACTGAACATTGAGTTCAATAATTTCAGAGCATGATGTACCCCCCATTTTACTTTTATCTTTAGTTATTTTTTCTTTTGTCTTTTATTTTTGGTGTTTATTTTATTTTAGTTTGTTCAGTTTGTTTCTACTGTGCCTACCCACTTTTTTTTCATGTTTGTGCTTGGGGCTGTTCAGTTTTCAGTCCATTAACACCCTATCTGTACTAATGCTTTGTCTTTCAGCACTCCATTAACATATTGTTTGCCTTAATATGCCTCATTCTTGGCAGGTAGGGGGCCTGCATGACAGCGCTACTGAAAGTTGACCCTGATATATGTCAAATATAACCAAACTACTCTAATATCCAGGTTGCAAAGCCACAATTGCTCATCCCACTGCAGCACTGAGCAATCCTAAATCGACCAGTCCTTTTCAAACTACCAGTCCCGTCACAACATAAGAAATAGGAGCTGGAGTAGGCCATTCAGCCCTCAAGCCCGCTCCGCTATTCAATAAGATCATATGCCATAACATACAAGGCTACGGGCCAAGTGTGGGGAAATGGGATTAGTTAGGACAGGTACTTGATGGTCGGCACAGGTGCTTTGGGCCGAAGGGCCTGTTTCTGTGCTGTAAAATAAAACTCTATCATGGCTGGTCTTTTACCTCAATTCCACTTTCCTGCCCTATCCCCATATTCCTTGATTCCCTTAGTGTCCAAACCTCCATCAATCTCAGCCTCGAATATAATTAACGACTGAGCATCATCAGCTCCCTCGAGAATTCCAAAGATTTACAACCGTCTGAATGAAGAAATTCCTGCTCATCTCAATCCTAAATGGCCTTTCCCTTGTCCTGAGACTGACCCCCCAGTTTGAGACTGTCCAGTCAGAGAAAAGAGCCTCTCAGCATTTACCCTGTCAAGCCAAGAATTTTGTACATTTCAATTATATTCAAGCATGAAAAGAAAGGAAGAACTTGCATTTATTTATTTTGTCATTCCTTCTTGGGATGTGAGTGTCACTGGCAAGGCCAACATTTGTTGCCGATCACTAATTGTCTTTGAGAAGGTGGCGTTGAGCCATTTTCTAGAACCGCTGCAGTCCGTGTGGTGCAGGGAGCGAGTTCCAGGATTTTGACCCAGTGACAATGAAGGAACGGCGATATAGTTCCTAGTCAGGATGGTGTGTGGCTTGGAGGGGAACTTGCAGGAGGTGGTGTTCCCATGCATCTGCTGCTCTTATCCTTCTAGGTGGTGGAGAGTGTGGATTTGGAAGGTGCTGTTGAAGGAGGCTTAGAGAGTTGCTGCAGTGCATCTTGTAGATGGTACACACTGCAGTTGGTGGTGGAGGGAGTGAATGTTTAAATGTCCAAGTGCAGGGAGTACACTGATAGAGTCGGAGTATCCTAAAGTATGGAAGGAGACGCTTCAGCCCATCATACCTGTGCTAGCACTCTGAAAGAGCTATCCAATTAGTCCAACTTCCCCAACTCTTTCCCCATAGCCCTGCACATTTTTCCTTTTCAAGTACATATCCTTTTAAGCATTAATAATGAATCTGCTTCTACTGCCCTTCCAAGCAGGGCCTTCCAGAGCATCTTGCTGTGCAATAGGATTTCTCCTGTCCTCTGGCCTGTTGGTCAGCTGTGGCTCAGTGGGTAGCACTTTCACTTCTCTTTCAGAGCTTTGTGGGTTCGACTGCCACTCTAGGGACCACAGCACATAATCTAAGCTGGTATTTCCAGTCCAGTACTGAGGGAGTGCTGCCTTGTTGAAAGTGGTGTCTTTCAGTTGAGTTATAATTATGTGTGTGATTTTTGACAGTTTCTTGGCAGTTTTGCTGTGTTGTCCCCAGTATGATGGAGAAATATTTAATGCAATGTTATAGGAGCTGCTTGTTAGAACTGCTTCAGGCTTGTCATTTCTTTCAACACCCTAGCTCCTGTCAAATTACTGCTTAAATCCTTAAAAACGTCAGCATTAAAATTTCCCGACATACCCGAGGTGCTCTTTCAATAAAAGATGACTATTTACTCAATGAAGAAAAATTCGACCTAGTGAGAAAAGATAAAAAAGAAAATTCATAAGGCCATAGGGCACCCAATTTTGTTCTGCCTCTAACAAAATGAACCGTCCCTTTATTCGATCTGAAATCCTGCTCCTATCAACATTCAGAGAATAATTACGAAAATGTGCTTTTCCACCTCCTTCCCCTTATAGTGATTGACAGCTGTATTGGAAGAGATAATTGAGGCTCTTTAATGATCATCGAGTCACAGTCCAATACTGTAATCTCCTCTGGCAATGTAATTATGGATGTGCAAGTACATTGTCAGCCAGTGTGATTAAACCCCTGCTCCCAGCCTACTGGTATTAACCTGCATTCACTGCAGAGACAAGGAAGCAATTACATAGGACACAAAAGTGAAACACTGCGGATGCTGGAAATCTGAAATAGAAACAGAAAATGCTGGAAACACTCAGCAGGTCTGACAGCTTCTGTGGAGAGAGAAACAGTGTTTATGTTTCTGGTCGACGTCCTTTCATCAGAACAGGAAAAAGTTAACGAGAAAGGGAGAACATTACTCTGACGAGAGGTCATCGAGCTGAAACATTACTTTTGTTTCTCCCTGCACAGTTGCTGCCAGACCTGCTGAGTGCTTCCAACAGTTTTTGTTTTTATTCCAGATTTCTTGTAAAGTTTGACATATGACAGTTATTAGCAAGTACAGAAGTAAGGAAGGGGCAGGGGAGAACAAAAGGATGGAAGGCAAGAGAGATAAAATTTCAAAAGGGATTATGGTGCGGCAAAAGGGGCAGCAATGAGACAATATAAAAAAACAAAAGATGGGTCTTGAGAGGGTGTAAATAGAATACTAAGTTTGAACAATTCTCAGGTTAATGTGCAGCTGTTCACTGCAACAAAATGATCAGGAAAACCAGGACATTGAAAGCCTCCTGGATACAGTCACTTCAATTCATGAAGGAAAACTTCATGGGAAAAGCCTCTAAAGGGTTAGAATTAGAACTGGCGTAGAAAATCGACCTCCCTGACTGCTAGGTTTGAGATTGCCAGGGCATCAGACAGAGAACTTTACTCTGACGTTGGCTGTGCTTTAACACCCTCACTCCACCAGCCCTCATTCCACCGACTCTCCACACCCTCCTCCAGCCCTCACCTCACTGACCCTCCACATCCTCCTCACTACGCTGACCACCACATTCTCCAGCTCTCACTGCTCTGATCGTATATTAATGCACAATTAACACTCACAACAAATTTGCTTCTAGGATTCATAAACACTGAGTGCAAGATGTTTCCATCTAAAATATTCACCAAAGAAAGACTTGAATTTATATAGCAATTTACACGCCCACCAGATGTCACAAAGCACTTTACAGCCAATGAAGTACTTCTTGAAGTGTAGTCATTGTTGTAATGTAGGAAATGCAGCAGCCGATTCACACACAGCAAGCTCCCACAAATGGCAATGTGATAATGACCAGATAATATGGGTTTTTTTGTGATATTGGGAGAACTCCCCTGCTCTTCTTCAAAACAGTACCATGGGATATTTTACATCCACCCTAGCAGGCAGACAAGGCCTCAGTTTAACATCTCATCTGAAAGACAGCAGAGCACTCCTTCAATACTGCACTGGAGTGTCAATGTAGATTTTAGCACTCAAGCCCTGAAGTGGTTCTTGAACCCCAACCCATGTGACTCAGAGACTAGAGCACTCCTAACTGAGCCAAGGCTGGCACTAAAGTCAGTTTGTACTTGCTGACTTCCTCCCTCAGACTTCCTGTCCTACACAACACCTTCCCTTCTTCAGACTTCCTGTCCCACACAACTCCTTCCCTCCTTCAGACTTCCTGTCCTACACAACTCCTTCCCTTCTTCAGAATTCCTGTCCTACACAACTCCTTCGCTCCTTCAGACTTCCTGTCCTACACAACTCTTCCCTTCTTCAGAATTCCTGTCCTACACAACTCATTCCCTCCTTCAGATTTCCTGTCCTACACAACTCCTTCGCTCCTTCAGACTTCCTGTCCTACACAACTCCTTCCCTCCTTCAGACTTCCTGTCCTACACAACTCCTTCCCTTCTTCAGAATTCCTGTCCTACACAACTCATTCCCTCCTTCAGATTTCCTGTCCTACACAACTCCATCAGACATCCTGTCCTACAGACCTCCTTCCCTCCCTCAGCCTTCTTCTCCTTTGGTTGCAACAAAGAAATTTCAAAACCTAAGTTTGGTTTGATCTGGTGGTTTAATTTCCACAAGTCACTGGTTAATGTACTGATATGAAATTCCTGTCGATTCAGTCATTAACCAGTTTAGTCTCATTGGGTTAATGTTTCTTTTTAAAATCAGGGCACACATGAAAATGGCATTCACAGGTGATAAAAATAAAGTTGTGGAAATTCAAACCAATGTCTTCGACTATTGATTTATTGATCTTCTCTCCTTCCATTTTCAAATTTGATGATGTCTTTTTGTATGGGATACTCGAGTCTTCATTTTGAAACATCAATCGCATGGTAAATGGCTGGTACAGGTCCAAAAAGATGCTCTTAAAAGCCGCTATTCCATTGAGATTATTGTGAACTAGTAGAATGAAAAAAATAATGCAGGAACAATGATAATGGGTGAAAATGAGAGACTTTCAAAGTGATGAGACATCTCCACTTAATATACCTATGCAGTCATTGTGGTCTCAGTCAGGAAAGGCATTAATGTGACTAATTAATATTATTGCATAAAACAGAGGAGCAGAAAAGGTCTAATTATTTGATCTGGCTCTTGGCATGCAGACTTTGTGAGGGCTTGTTCAAAAATAATTTGATTGTTACCATGTTTAACTTACTTTCATTTTGTGTCAGATTATGGTCTTTTAGAAGTCAAATAGTTGAAGGCTGGTATAGTTTCCTTGGAACTGTTTATGAGAACTGTTCATTGTACAGAAGCAGAAAGAAAGGCTTGCTTTTATGTGGCACCTTGTCATGTCCCGTAGGAATGTCTCAAAGCACTTCGAATGCAATTAAACGGTTTGATGTGAAACGACTGTTATTATGTAGGCAAATGCCACAGCATTTTGCACACAGCAATCCCACAAACAGGAATGAGACACAGGACCAGCTTACCTTTTTCTGTTGGTGTTTGAGGGAGGAATGTTGGCCAGGAAACAGGGGGACCTCCGCATAGTGCCATACAATTCACCTGAGTCACTGAAACAGGAAGGTGGGGCCTTAGTTGAATATCTTGTCAAAAGGACACTTATAAAAGATTAATGCTCAAGGTGTAGGCACTGCTGGCAAAGCTGCCAATTAATACCCATTCCTAGCTGCTCTGAGAAGGTGATAGTGGCACTTTTAACTGGGTGGCTTGCTAGGCCACTTCAGAGGGCAGCTTAGTGTTTGACTGGACTCTAATATAGATTGGTTAAGAACGGCAGGCTACCTCCCTAAAAGACAATAGTGAACCAATTAGGTTTTATCAACAATCTGACAGCTTCATGCTCACTTTAATTGATACCATATTTTGTAAAATTGAATTCAGATTCTCAAACTGTCCATGTTGAAATTTGCACTCATGCTCATCTGGATTATGAGTCCACTTCCCTAGATTAACTAGTCCAGTAACATAACCCCCCCTCTACCATTGCCTCCAACCATGTTCAATACTTCAGTACTGCAGTGGAATATTGACCTAGGCTATGAGTTTTAACATTGAGATAACGATGCAACCCACAAATGCCTGAATCATAGGTGAGGGGGTTACCAACTGCACTGGTGGCTGCTCTGTGCTGTCATATTACTTTAGAAGGTGTGGCATTGTCCCTGAAACTCTGCATGTCCTTGGCACTTCCAACACAGGAACATCTGTAGGAAGATGATGTCTTTTAGTGGGCAGATGTGCCTGAGACAGCATTAACCCTTAGTTTGCTGGGAGGTTTGGAGAAGATGGCTGTCTCTCCAGTTTGGATGGCTTTGAAAGATTTTACAGTAGCAGCGATGCTCACACAGTGGCCTTTGATGATACTGTTGCCTGGCTCCTGCTTAAGCCCTAATGATATCAATCGAACTCTTGAGATAATTGCTGTAACTTTGCACTTTCCATGGTGAATATAGCGTAGCCTTAATTATTGGTTTAATTGGTATTTTTCCACTTGGACAATATTGCTTTCATGTCTGTAGTCAATTCATAGTGCAAACTTTAATTTAGCAATAATAACACTAAAATTACATTTAATGAGCAAAAAGACTCATTTAATGGCATAGGGTCATAAATTCTGCAGTGGATCTATCTTTGCCTCACTGTAGCTACGGCGGAGAATCAGAGGAACAACACAAATGGTTGTTCACCCTGTTTCTGCGGAGTTACCTTTGAAGTTATGGTGGGAGACTGGGAGAACCCCCTCAGAAATTCTACCCCTATTAGTTGCAGGGCTAAATGGAATAGTGTAGGTCAGATGGTTTCACAGGTTGGCGCAACATCGAGGGCCGAAGGGCCTGTACTGCGCTGTAATGTTCTAATGTTCTAATTCTAATTCTAAAGCAAATCTCTTCCCCCTTTCATTATGTTGGAAAATTAGGAATATTAGGAATAGGAGGAGGCCATTCGGCCCCTCAAGCCTGCTCTGCCATTTAAATAGATCGCGGCTGATCTGCACCTCAACTCCATTTAACTGACTTTGATCCATATCCCTTGATACCCTTACCCAGCAAAACTCTATTGATCTTGGTCTTGAAAGTTTCTTTTCTCCACGAGCAACCATCTCCTTAAATCTCTTGCCCATATCCCTCATCCATCCTCACCTCCAATAAGTGCAGGAAGATGATGGGCTTTGTCACTAAGATTGTGACCATCTGTTGTTTTCCTCCCCCTTCTTTTCCACCCCAATGGTCCTCCCTTCCATAACCTTGATCCTGCATTCTTCTCCAGTTTCTCTCCTGTTGTCTCATGGCCTCTCCGAGTTTGTCATAGACCCATCTCCTGCTCTCTGGATTCCCCATTCCTTCTAAACTGCCGACCACCCAACTTCACTTCCTAGTCATCATGTCATCTGGCAGTGTGAATACTTACCTCACCTCAAGCATTAAATGTTTAATCATCAGACCCCCTCCTCCCTGCTACCACTCTACTGAGAGTGCTATCCACTGAGCCACAACTAAGTATTAAGAAGACCCAAACCATCGTCTTCAGATCCCGCCACAAACTCCATCTTTACTGCTGATTTCATCCACTTCCCCAGCCATTATCTCAAGTCGAACTAGACTCTTTGTAATCTCGGTGCCTGAACAGAACCCGCGCTCAGCTTCCAACCCCATATCCTCTTTATCACAAGACCGCTTACTTCCACCTCTGTAACATTGTCTACCTCTGCCCCTGCCTTAGTGTATCTGCTGCTGATCCATGTGCTTATCACTTCCAGACTCAATTATTCCAATGCTCCCCTGGTTAGTCTCCCATCCTCCAAGTTCTGTAAATCTCAGCTCAGCTCTGTTGCCTATATCCATCCCACACCAAGTGTTGTTCATCCATGTCTCCTATTCTTGTTGACCTACATTGGCTCCTGGTTCTCCTATCACCTCTAATTTACAATTATCATCCTTATGTTTGAATCCCTTCATGCCCTCACTCTGCCCTATCTCTATAACTAACTAGTCCTATAACCTCCTCAGTACTCCCGGCACCTCCAACTATGCCCTGTTATGCATTCCTCTGTTCCTTTGCCCCACCATTGACAGTCCTACTTTCAGCCTAGGTCCCACCCGCTGCAATTCTCCGCCTAAACTTCTCTGTCTTTCCACCTCCCTCTTCTTCTTTCCAACTCTTCTTAAAATCCACCTCACTGACCAAGCTTTTGGTCACCCTTCCACATACCTCTTCCTTTTGTTCGCTGACAATTTTCCTTTGATTATGCCTATGTGAAGTATCCTGAGACACTTTTTTTCTACATTGAATGCAGCTGTTTTCATTGTTGGGTTTCACTCTTGTCATTTGACTGGGACCTTAAACGGAGGTTCTCACAGAATCACAGAATTATTACAGCACAGAAGGAGGCCATTTGGCCCATCATGTCTGCACCGGCTCTCTGAATGAGCGAGTGCCATTCCCCTGCTTTCTCCTCATAACCCTGCACATTCTTTCTTTTCAGAAAGCCTCGATTGAATCTGCCTCCACCACACTCTCAGGCAGCGCATTCCAGATCCTAAACTCTCGCTGTTTGAAAAAGTTAATTAATTCAAATCTGTGCCCTCTTGTTCTTGATCCTTTCACGAGTGGGAACAGTTTCTCTCTATCTACTCCTCATGATTTTGAATACCTCTATCAAGTCACCTCTCAGCCTTCCCTTCTCCAAGGAAAACAGTCCCAATTTCTCCAATCTATCTTCATAACTGAAGTTACTCATCCCTGGAACCATTCTCGTGAATCTTTTCTGTACTCTCTCCAATGTTTCACATCTTTCCTAAAGTGCGGTACCCAGAAATGAATGCAATACTCCAACTGAGGCCAAACTAGTGTCTTATACAAGTTCAATATAACCTCCTTGCTCTTGTACTCTCTGCCCTTAGTAATAAAGCCCAGGATACTGTATGCTTTATTAACCGCTTTCTTAACCTGTCCTGCCACCTTCAATGACTTATGCACATTTACACCTAGGTCCCTCCGCTCCTGCACCCCCTTTAGAATTGTACCCTTTATCTCATATTGTCTCTCCATGTTCTTCCTACCAAAATGAATGACTTCACACTTCTCCGTGTTGAACTTCATCTGCCACTTATCCGACCATTTCACCAACTTGTCTGTGTCCTTTTGAAGTTCTACATAAACCTTCTCACAGTCCTGTCTCGTTGCTGTGGTGGTTTAGTGAATGCTAAGGATCCCATGGCATTGTTTGAAGAGCAGAAAGTTTTCTAAGTGTCCTGGCCAACATTCTTTCCTCAGTGAATATCAACAGTAACAGATTAGCATGTTATCCAGCTGCTGTTTGTTTGACCTTTCTGTGTGTAATATGATGATACATTTACCCATATAACATCACTGCACAATGTAATTCATTCTAAGTGCTGTGGATGTTTCTAAAATATTTAATAAATACAAATTCATTCTTTCTTTTTTTGTGTATTTACATAAGACATTGTTTCATTTGCTGTAAATTTGTTGAGTTAAGTTAAACAGTGCAATACTGAGGGAGTGCTGCACTGTAGGAGGTGCCGTCTTTCGGTTGAGATGTTAATCCGAGGCCCTGTCTGCTCTCTCAGATGGACGTAAAAGATCCCATAGTGCTAGTTTGGAGAAGAGAAAAGGCGTTCTACCCTGTGTCCTGGCCAATATCCATCCCTCGAGCAACATCACTTAAAAACAGATTATCTGGTCATTATTACATTGCTGTTTGTGGAAACTAGCTGTGCCAATTGTCTATGTTACAGCTGAAAAGTATTTCAATGGCTGTAAAACATTTTGGGACATTCTGAGGTCATGAAAAGTGCTTTATTTGTAAATATTGTCTTTGGTCCTTGCCACAAACTCCGTTCCCTATTCATTGTTTCCAACCCTGCCAAATGTTTTAAGCTGAGCAAGACCATTTGCAACCTTGATGTTGTGTTTGACCCCGAGATGAGTTTCTGACCAAATATCCACTCTATCACTTCCACTTCTGTAACATTGCTCAGCTCTAGATTTGGATTATTCCAATGCTCTCCTGGCCAGCCTCCCATCTTCGACCCTCCATAAACTTGTTCTTATCCAAAATTCTGCTGCCCTTTTCTTAAGTTGCTCCAAATTTAATTCACCCATCCGGCAACGCCTCAATTTTAAAATCCTGATTCTTGTTTTCAAATGCCTCCATAGCCTCGCCCCACCATCTCCCTGTAACCTCTCCAGCCCTACAAGCCTTCGAGGTGTTTGCAATCCTCCAATTCTGGCCTCTTGCGCATCCCCAATTTTAATCGCTCCATCATTGGTGCTTGGGCCCTAAGCTCTGGAATTCCCTCCCTAAACCTCTCGGCCTCTCCACCTCTCTATCCTCTTTTAAGATGCTCCTTAAAACCTACCTCTGATCCAGCTTATGACCAACTGCCCTAATGACCTGATTTTTATAAGGGATGTTGGGTCCCTGATGTCGCGGTGAAAACCGGGTCCCGCGCCTGTACTTGCCAGCAGCGGGACCTGCTCAGTAATTTTACCACAGTGGCTTCCAAATGGGCTGCCTGTGGGCCCACCTTCCAATTCAGGATCAGCGGGCCAGTAACTCTGAAGTCTCAGAAGCGTCACGGGGAGAGGTGGTTGATTCTGAGGCATGCAAGAGACCTCGGGAGCTGGGCCACATATGCTTAAAAGAAATTAAAAATTCAGAGGGCTGAGGGAAGGGAAGCCCCTCCAGGGAGGTCCTTGGGGCCACGGGGGCTGCCTTCCCTGCCTGCGGCCCCCTTTTTGAGCCATCAGCCTCTGGCTCCAATGGCACCCTCCCACCACCCGTCCCCCGCACCCTGCAGGGAGGGTGCTGCAGGGAGGCTGCCTCCATTCATCTGGCGACCTCCCAACACGGCGGAGGCTTTCCCCGCCATGGGCAAAACGCTGACAGCCTCATAAAATGGCCCCTAATTGGGCCTTTAATTATGCTAATTGTCTGCCCACCTCCTCAGAGTGGGTAGCCAATCCGCATCTGGCACCGCCACTGTTTAACTTCCCCGGTGGCGCGACTGCATCAGGGAGCCATCTTGACACGACTCCCCGAGATTTTACTGCCCCCACCCTTACCCCACCTCCCCGGAGTCAGTAAAATCCTGGCCAATCCTTCTCTGGCTCGGTGTCAAAAATGCCAAAAATGTTTTTATTGCTGTCGCTCTGGATAAGCACCTTGGGTTGTTTTACAATGTTAAAGGCACTATATAAATGTAAATTGTTGTTATTGTTGTTGCTATATAAATGAAAGTTTTTGTTTCTTTCTTTAAATAAAAAGCCCCAGTATATTAAACCGATCTGCTGCAGGGTTTATGGCTAGGTTGAGTTTACTGCTAAACTTGTTAAGTTTTATTACAGTTCCCCTGCAGCAGCTAAAGCGAGATTGACTGCATCGAGGTGTCTGAATGTCAACACTCCTCACCTTCAGTTTGACGTGCAAAGATGTGTTTGTACTTTCTGCTCTAATTCTGTTTGAAATCTGTTCACCTGATCCCAGGAGAAAGAATCAATGACTTGAATAAAATATAGAAACTGAGAGAGAATCGAAGACAAGGGTCGCTAAGCTGACAGGAAAATTGTGAAGTGGCTGATGAAATAGTGAGGAGACGGAGAAACGAGGAGATGGAAACATGAGAAAATCTAAATAAGTGATGGTGTGCAGTAAATTGTTGGAACTGTAGAGGCTACTCGGAGCAATACTGCAGAAAGAGCAAAGACTATATTTATATAATGTGTTAAATGTAGTAAAACTTCCAAAGGCACCTCACAGAGGTGTTATCAGACAATATTTGATACTGAGCCATATAAGGAGGTATTAGGACAGGGTGACCAAAGGCTTGGGGAAAAAAGTTGGTTTTAAGGAATGTCTTAAAGGAGGAGAGCGAGGTAGAAAGCTGGAGAGGTTTAGGGAGGAAATTCCAGAACTTAGGACCTTGGTAGCTGAAGGAACAACAGTGGATAAAAATAAGAGAAACATGGAGAAATCAAAGAGCCCACTAATGCTAGGGTCAGAAGGTTGAGGTGGCAAGCAGGAAGAGATTTTGAAAAGCATCAAATGATGCTGAAGAAATAGCAATACAAAAAGAAAAGCACCACAAACCAACCCTCACATTGCTTTGTATTCTGTTAAGCCTTTTACAGGCCCAGGGTAGTGTCTGTCTCCCTGGGTCAGACAGTTTTTCAGCTTACATCTTATCCAAAAGATAGCACTTCCGACAATGCAGCACTCCATCAGTATAGCACTAAAGCCTCAGTCTGTTTGATATGTGCAGATCTCTGGATTGGGGGCTTGAGCCCAAAACATTCTGATTTAAAGGTGGAACAAACCTCCACTGAATCAAGTTGGAACAGGTTAGTTGGACACTGGAAATGGGTGCAAAACTACTTGATGATACACATAGAGGTCTGCAACACAGAAGGACGTCATTTGATCCGATATACTTGTGTTGTCTCTTTGCTCGAGCAATCCAAACCTAATCTCTCTGCCCCACTCTCTCCCCATAATCCTGTATCTTTATCCACTTCAATTCATTATTAAATTTTTCCTTGAAAGATGCAGATTGAGAGTGCCTTGGGGCAAACCAATCTTGCAGCATTGACTTGAAGCAGGCATTATTTTCATACATGCAAGAGGAATAATGCCTGCTTCAGCTGTGTGTATAGGATGCCACTTGTTTGTCCTTATCCAACATGGCAGGCAACACACTTCCAGTCAGCTATGTGTGCACTTACTGCTCGCCATTTTGGGGACTTTGGAGGCTGTGGAATGCCTGAAAAATGAACAATATGTGACCCAATTTCTAGGCCGCAATGTTTCTGCCTCAACTCTTTAATAAAGTACCCAACATACCAACAACCCTATGAGCAAAGAAATTTTTAACATCACTCTCTTAGTGATAATTTTCAGTTGATGATCCCTCATCATTGACTCCTCACCCAGAGAAAATATGCTTTCCCTCTTGACCCTATCAAAACCCTTCATAATTTTATAAATCTCTATTAAATCTCCTCCTGGTCTTCCCCTCTCCAGGGGAAATAGTGCTAGTGTCTCAAGTCTTTTTACATATCTACGGTTTCTTATCCTTGCATCATCCTGGTGAAGCTGAGAAGTCTCTGTGGCTTTAATATCCTCTCTATAATAGGATTCCTAAGGCTATTTGCAGCACTCATACCGTGACATTAACTAGGGCACCAAGAGGCATGCGTAGCTGTAAGAGATCCCTCAGTGAAGGTACAATAAGAAGGAGGAACTTGAAATTAGTTTGCTGAGACACCAGGGGAAATGTGGAGCTTGGTAAGAATGAGGGTGATGGGAGCATAAATCTCTAAGTAAGCAGATGTTGGTGAGTGACTACATACATTGGAATACTCAGTAGTCAGGTTGTTAAATATTCAAGGCCACAGTGGATTGGAACGCAATGAGCTCAAAGCCATTTTCTCTTAAATCAAAGGTACCATGTAGTTTTGCCATCACTGCTAATATTCATCACCTGGGCTTGTACTCCACAACTCCAGCTCCTACTGACAGATCTCCAGCTGTATTTAAATGAGAACGCAGTTTTCTTGCCTCGAAAAGATCTTTCAGAATCCAAGTGATGTAGAAACAATTAGCCTTCTCCCTGTTGGGACTGAGTAGTACATGGAAAGGAATTTCATATTGTAGTGAGTGTAGTCGAAATTCCTTTCAGGAGATGTTTACTCAGTTGGTAAATTGCATTGAATGTTTTATTTATTCAGGTATTGATTTTATCATATTGTGTTGGGTTTTGGATACTGTGGAAACTAGTTCTATCTACATCACAAGGGCTGATTCTACAACATAACAGCAACATGCTGAGTTGTTTTATACTTGCAATTCATTGGCAGCCCCTGGGCTGCCTTCCCTTCCCCTAGCCGAGTACAGCGAAGCAAGGAGCTCTTTCCTGTAATTACTGGAGTTGTACATAACTGCGGCAATCACTTTGCTCAGCGGCATAGTATTCAGGCATTTGCACTTTGTGTGCAAGTGTGAGATCTATCAAGCTTTCGACATGTTTGCTTATGTGAAGAAAATGGCTACAAAGTGAGAATCAGCCATTGATATAATAAGTCACAGCTCTGGTTGCTCAGCCCTGGTGGGAGATCTGACCATGGACAAACTGGATTTTGTGCTGTCCACGTAAAACACTGCATCTGAAAATTTAGCTAAAAAAACAAACTGAACTGTTCAAGTGATGAGTTTTGTCACTTATCACACTGTGTGAGAAATACATTCTGGAAGGGTATGTAAACCCCTTTGGACTTAATTGAATTTAATTGTTTTATTGTACAGCATGTGGCTGTATCATTTTTCTGTATAAAAGTGAACTTTTAAAATAAATCTGATTTGGTAATTTAGCCTGTGGCCATTGGAATGATTGGTTGGCATTTTCTACCTTTCTGAAGGACTAGACATCATTTAAACATCCCATGCACTCTCCAGTAAAAATGCACTGTGACTAATTATTAAACTTGGATACAGTAAGCGTAAAAGGCAAGTATAAAGACCCAGTATTCAGTTCAGCTGAAACTTGATTTGTTTATAGAAACTGTAGCCCCGATTTAAACTTGGGTTAGGGATCAGGCTTGTGGTGGGTGGAAAACACCCGTTAGAGCAACAGTGTGAGTTGTTGAACTCATTTTAATATGACTGACAGGCTACCCATCCAATCATGTTGGGAAACAGGCAGTTGCCCATTTTTTTCTGCGAATTTCTAGTGAGTTGTTCAAAGCTTATTTAAAGTGGGAATTTGCAATTATTCTTAAAGAAATTACCATCTTTCAAAGCTTACTTGTGTTAGAGTATTTATAAATTAATTCAATCTTAGTTCAAAGCCTGGATGTTGTCCAGGTCTTGCTGCATGCGGGCATGGACTACTTCATTGTCTAAGGAATTACGATTTGTGCAGAACACTGTGTATTTATCAATGAACAACCGAGCCCCACTTCCATCCTTACAATGGAGGATTGGACATTGATAAAACGAGGTTGCATTCTCTGCTTTCAGGTTTCACGCCAAGACTGTGGAAACAATTCTGTGGGAAGTAATGAGCCAGAGGGCTGTCCATAGGTTTCTGATGCCTCAATTAAGGTCCTTGTGGAGGAAGTCAGGGCAAGGAGTGAGGTAACTGTTCTCCAGCATCTGCAAGAGCATCCCCAGGGCAAAATGTAACAGCCCTGGGAAAAGGTGGTTAAGGGTGTCAGTGCCACCCAGAGTATTGCTCTTGGACTTACATTCAATGACACCACAACAGCAGCAAAGGTGAAATAAAAACAAGAAATGCTGGAGATAGTCAGCAGGTCTGGCATCATCTGTGGAGAAACAAGCAGAGTTAACGCTTCAGGTCAGTGACCCTTCATCAGAACTGGAAAATATTAGAAATGTAATAGGTTTTAAGCAAGTAAGGTGGGGGTGGGGCAAGAGATAACCAAAGAGAAGGTGTTTATTGGACAAGGTCACAGAGAATAACTGACCAGAAGGTCATGGAGCAAAGGCAAATGGTATGTTAATGATGTACTGAAAGACAAAGCGTTAGTACAGAGAGGGTGTTAATTGACAGAAAAATTAACAGCCTGGCCCCAAGCACAAACATGAAAAAAAGTGGGTAGGCACAGTAGAAACAAACTAAAATAAAATAAACAAATAATATGTTTTAAAAATAACTAAAAATAAAAAGGGGGGGCCCGTCATGCTCTGAAATTATTGAACTCAGTGTTCAGTCCGGCAGGCTGTAGCGTGCCCAATCGATATATGAGATGCTGTTCCTCGAGCTTGTGTTGATGTTCACTGGAACAGATTTCAGATTTCCAGCACCTGCAGTATTTTTTATTTTATTTTGTTATAGCAGCAAAGCCGAGTATGGTTATTGATCTCCGAACAGCACTTGCCAACACTCCATCCATCCCTTCTCCCTGTACATTCACTAACAGTATTCTCTTCTCAGATGTTCACTATATTTATCCTCATGGTCCAGTTTGCCTCATCCTCTCAGTACCATTAGTGAGGGCTTTGCACCAGGACCTTTAGTAACTGACCAAATATTTAGGAGGCTACATACCAAGTGCGTTCTTGAGCTGACCCTGACAGACTCCAAACCAACCAAGCCTCCAGTATAGTATCTGATCAAGGGGTCAAGATGCCCGTGAGCTAACACAGGCACCATAGGGTCATTTTCCAATTGCATGGAACCTTGCTGCTCTAAGTACTTCATTTGCTCACAGTAGTCCTTCCATTCATTTGAATAAAAAGAAAACCATGCAGCAGCAAGCAAACAAGGAGCAGGCCTGATTTCTCAGTGTGCTGTTGGCTGAATGTCTGATAGCTGAAGTCCCTGGACCCGGAGAGCTCAATCGTTAAATTCACTCTCCTATGTCAGCTGGCTGTTCACTGACTGGAAAGTTTCTTCTACCGTCGCACAAGACTTGTTACAATGGCTTTAGGAATGCAAGAAAAAAAAACTTCCATATTTTTTTATCCTTTGTTGCTGCTGTGGTTGGAAGTTCAAGGTAATTCAATGATGTCTCTCCTCACTAAAGCGGCAACGACCTGAGAAATAGGGTTTGACAGTGATGCTTCTGCTGCTTCAAGCAAAGGTCTACTGCATCCTGCAGGGTAGGAGGTGAGTGATGCTGTCATCTGCAATAGCAAGAATATTGTGAAATCCCGAGCAGACGGATGCTATCAGTATCAACTCAGAGGCAATCTGGCCCCTGAGTGGAAAGGTTGTGACTTGACTCTACACTCGCAGACAGAAGCACATAATGTGGACTGACATCTGGTTGAAACTGAGATCCTGCTCAGATGGATGTGAAGGAACCTATTTGAAGAAAAGGGAAAAAAGGAATACTTTCCTGACCTCAGGACGTCCCAAAGCGCTTTACAGCCTATTTTGAAGAAAGGTAGGGAGCTGTCTCAGGTGTCCTAGATGATATTTAACCCTCAATCGACATCACTTAAAAAAAAAAATGCATTATCTGGTCATTATCATGCTGATCATGGGATCTTGCTGTGTGCAAATTGGCTGCCGCGTTTCCTACATAACAACAGTGACTACACTTGAAAAAGTACTTCATTGGGTGTAAAGTTCTTTGGGATGTACTGAGGTTATGAAAGGTGCAAAATAAATGCAAGTCTTTCTTTAATGCCAATGGGAAGATCCACAAGAGAAAAGATCTGTAAAACTATAAAAACTCTTATGGGACAGGTATCTGCTACCCTACGTTACAGGATGAAGAAACTAATGAAAGCACCTGCAGCTGCTTCTCAGAATAGGAATGAAAATAGTCTGGCTATTGCAACAAATTGACTCTGCAATTTGTGGGAATTGGGAATGATCTCTCGATCTGAAAGGACTGGTTACAGACTAAATTTAACATTACAGAACAGTCAGTGCTATTAAAGTTAATGTATTTCATTACTTTCTCTGATGCATTAAGACTTGACAGAAAATAGAAAGGAGGCTTTGGTCTGCTTGACCTACAACAATTAACACCAGCGGATAATCACTGCTGGAGCCACAGGTTCATATGCAACAAAACTTGAGTTTGAGAAGAATGACCAAAAGCTTCTTCCACTTTGCATTTTGAAACCACTGTATATTTGTTTTACTGCAGTTTTCTCTCCTGAAAAGAAAGACTTGCATTTATATAGCAACCTTCACTAACTCAGGACGTCCCAAAGTGCTTTACAGCCAATGAAGTACTTTGCAACTCATTGAGTCATAGAGTCATTTACGGCACAGAAGGAGGCCATTCGGCCCATCGAGTCCATTCTGGCTCTCAATGGAGCTATGCAGTCAGTCCCACTCCCCAGCTTGATCCCCATAGTCCTGCAAATCTGCAAGTGTAGTTACTGTTGGAAAGCAGGAAACATGGCAGTCAATTTGAGCACAGAAGTTCCGATAAACAGCAACAAAATAAATGACCATATTATCTGTTTGAAGTTTTAGTAAAGGGATAAATAGTGGCCAGGCAACTGGGGGTAACTCCCCTGCTCCTCTCTGATAAAGGGCCATGGGATCTTTTACATCCAGTAGGGAGGGCAGACAGGGCCTCAGTTTCACATCTCACTTGGAAAATGACACAGCTCCCCCTCAGCACTGAGTGTGAGTCTAGATTTTGTTTTATTCTTTAATGGGATGCGGGCATCACTGGCAAGGCCAGCATTTGTTGCCCGTCCCTTGACAGCTGAATGGCTTGCTAGGCCATTTCAGAGGGCAGTTAAGAGTCAACCACATTGCTGTGGGTCTGGAGTCACATGTAGGCCAGACCAGGCCAGGACAGCAGATTTCCTTCCCTAAAGGACATGAGTGAACCAGATGGGTTTTTACAACAATCGATGATAAAACTACCTTTCAACTCCAGATTTTTTTTTTATTAGTTAACCTTAAATTCCACCAGTTGCTGTAGCAGGATTTGAACCCCTGTCCCCAGGGTATTGGTTTGGGTCTCTGAATTACTAGCTCAGTGACATTACCACTACACCACCACTCCCCTAAAGTGCTTAAGCCTCTGGAGTGGGGCTTGAACCCATGACTTTCAGACTGCAATGCTACAGTAGTAGCACTGAGCCATGGGGCTGACACCAAAGGTAGGGACTGGCACAAGCCCGCTGTTCTGTGAGCATCACCTCTTCTACATCAGCCCAGTGGCCAGTCTACACGTGGAGGCTGTGTCCGTTGATTGTCGAGTGGCTGCACAACTCTAGTGAGACGACACAAAGTGGAGAGGAATGATGAACGCAGTGGAGTGGGGGAGATACAGAGTCAGGAAAGCTCCTGGGCTCTATCCTTAACTCTAGGTGATAGAGATGGTTTCCCCTCCTGTGTCAGAATATCCAGTGCCTCTGCTGGAAAAAGCCTGAGTAGATGTTGGTTGAAAGCTGATATATGAGGAGGGGCTCGAAAGATTGAAAGAAAGTGACTGAGAGCTGACCTTATAGAGGTCTATCTGATAGTAAATGGTAGATAAATCCAGAGCACTAAGATAAATTTAGCAAGCAGGCATTGGGGGCACAGGTTCAAACTAATAAAAGGCAAAATCAGGACAGATATCAGGGTGATCTTCTTCACACAAAGCATGTTTAGTAAACAGAATGAGCTTCTGGTAGAGGACGAAAGGCAAAACAATTAGGAATCATTTAAGAAAAAATCGGAGCTGTGAGGGGGGAAGTGCAGGGACTTTCCAGATACATGAGATAAATCAGCTGAAATTTTTAATATATTTGTTTTCAGAGTGAAACTGGCAAGTCTTGCAAAATAACCAGAGGGGAGATAAGGAATTTTTCATTTGCAGTGAGTTGTTATGATGTGGTATGCGCTGCCTAAAAGGATGGTGGAAGCAGATTCAATTGGAATTTTCTAAAGGTAATTGAATAAGTAATTGAAGGGAAACATTTGATGGGCTATAGGGAAAGGACAGGGGAGTGGAACCAATTGGATAGCTCTTTCAAATAGCTGGCACAGACACGATGGGCTGAATGGCCTCCTTCTCTGTTGCGTCATTCCATGATTCCAAGATTATCTTCTAGGCATTTGTTTCTAATCCCTAGTTGCCCTGGGATGGTGGCAGTGAGTCGTCTTCCTGACACCTGTAGTTATTGTGATGTTGGTGCTCCCACAATGGTGTTAGATAGAGAATTCCAGGCAGCTGATCCAGAGATGATGAAGTAATGGAGATATGTGTCCAAATCAGGATAATGCGTGACTTGGAGGGGAATTGGGAGGTGATGGCGTTTCCATGACATTGCTACTCTTGTCCTTCTCAGCAGTAAAGGTCAAAGGGGAGGGTTGTGAGGTGGGTGGGTTGCTGCATACATCATGTAGATTGCACAAGGTGGAAGATCATTCAGTGGCTCCGATTAATCCAACTGCTCTGTCCTGGATGGCTTTGAGCTTCTTGAGTGCTGTTGCAGTTGCACTCATCCAGATGAGTGGTAAATATTCCATCACACTCCTTACTTGAGCTCTGCTGATGGTGCCTGTACTCTGTTTCCCATGTCCTTACTCGCACCAAGTCCCTTTCACCTATACCCTTGTGCTCTCTGCCTATATTGGCTCCTGGTTAAGCAATGCCTTGATTTTAAAATTCTCATCCTTGTTTTAAAATCCTACCATGGCTTCGCCCCTCCCTACCGCTGTCATCTCTTCAGCCCCATAATTCTTCAAAATATCTGTGTTTCTCTAATTCCAGCCTCTTGAGCAGCCCTGATTTCAATCGTTCCACCTTTGGTGACTGTGCCTTCAGCTGCCAAGACCGTAAACTCTGGAGCTCCCTACCTAAACCTCTCTGCCCCTCTACCTCGCTTTCCTCCTTCAAGACACTGTTTCCAACCTATCTCTTTGACCAAACTTTTGATCACCTGCCCTCATACCTCCTTATGTGGCTTGGTGTCAAATTTTGCTTTATAATGATCCTGTGTAAGCACCTTGGGACACTTTATTACAAGAACATAAAAAATAGGAGCAGGAGTAGACCATATGGCCCTTTGAGCCTGCTCTGCCATTCAATACAATCATGGTTGATCTTGGGTTTCAATTCCACTTTCCCGCCCGCTCACCATATCCCTTGATTCGCTGAGAGACCAAAAATCTATCTATCTCAGCCTTAAATGTATTCAATGATGGAGCATCCACAACCCTCTGGGGTTGGGAATTCCAAAGATTCCCAACCCTTTGAGTGAAGTAATTTCTCCTCATCTCAGTCCTAAATGTTTGGTTCCTTATCCTGAGACTGTGCCTCCGTGTTTTATATTCCCTGACCAGCGGAAACAATCTCTCGGTGTCTACCCATTCCAGCCTCTTCAGAATCTTGTATGTTTCAACGAGATCACCTCTCATCCTTCAAACTCCAGAGAATATAGGCCCAATTTACTCAGCCTCTTATCATAGGACAACACCCTCATCCCAATCTAGTGAATCTTCGCTGTACCACCTCCAAAGCAAGTATATCCTTCCATAAATATGGAGACCAAAACTGCACACAGTGGGCTGAATCTTGTGCTCATCTGAAAGGTGGGTTTTGTGGTGGAACGGCTAGAGAATCGGACTGGAACCGCCTGACACGGAGCCCAATGCTGGGATTCCTTGTTCTGACCTTCCCGCTCAGAGGCCAAATGAGGCCCTTAAGTGGCCTATTAATGGTCAGTTAATGGTCTCTTCCCGCTGCTGCTGGGATCTTACCAGCAGTGGGGGTGGGGGCCTCCATCACGCGGGGAGGATACCTTGCAAAACGAGGCACTCTTCCTGCAGGCTTTGGGTGGGGTCCCTCCTTCACGGCAATTCGTGGCCCACGGAGGACCCTCCCCCCGCCTTCCAGGAACAACTGTACCCACTGGCACCCTCCCCTCCCCCTGGACCAAATGGCGACCCCTCCACCCCACCTCACTGAGGCCTTCTGGACTGGCCCCAGGGACCCCGCCTCACCTACCTCTGTTCCAGGGTTCCACTGCTGGGCCTGGGTCTGAAGCCTCTGCAATACCGGCAGTGGCCACAGACCTGAAACATTATCTCTGTTTCTCTCTCCACAGATGCTGCCAGACCTGCTGAGTATTTGCAGCATTTTCTGTTTTTATTCCCTTTTGTGAAACCATGTTGACTTGTTCTAATCATACAATTATTTTCTAAATGCATTGTTAAGACTTCCTTAATAATAGATTCCAACATTTTCCCAATGACTGATGTTAGGGTAACAGGCCTGTAGTTCCCTGTTTTCTTTCCCTCCTTTCTTGAAAAGCGGTGTAACATTTGCCAACTTCCAATCTGATGGGACCATTCCTGAACCTAAGGAATTTTGGAAAATCATAGCTAGCGCATCCACCATCTCTGCAGCTATCTCTTTTAGAACCTGAGGGTGTAAGCCATCAGGTTAAAGATGCTATATTAATATAAGCTGTTGTTATAATGGAGAGGTATTTAAGATTCAGTTGGATGGTCTGATATGGGCACTGGAGATATTTCTGAATGGGTGAGCTAAGATGCCTTCAAATGCCTTCTTCATCTCTATTTATCATGTGGCCTCAACCAATACATCAGAAACCCAAATCCACTTCACATATTACCTGGACAATCATTTCAAAAAGCATGGAAATCACACAGGAGTATTAAGTATCAGTAGCTGGATTGGAGAGGAACAACAAAAGAGTTTTTGTTGGGTTATACATGCAGGATATGTATGATGGACCATTGCTTCATGCTAAATGAAGAGATGCTAAAGCGAGACCCCATTTGTCCTCTCAGGTGGATGTAAAAGATCCCATGATGACGAAGAGTAGCGGAGTTCTCCCTGGTGTCCTGGCCAGTACTTATTCCTCAACGAACATCACAAAAAGACCGATTATCTGGTGATTATCTCATTGCTGTTTGTGGGATCTTGTTGTGCACAGCTGCTCCATTTGCTGTGTCTGGTGGAATGACTACACTTCAAAGGATTTCACTAGCTGTAAAATGCTTTGCAATATCCTGAGGTTGTGAAAGGCGCTATATAAATGCAAGTTCTTCCTTTGTCTTGTGCCACTGCTTTGCTTTCGTTTAGGTTTGATCTGTCAATCTCCTTATTATGTTAGGCCACTAAATTACTTACCATAGAGCCCTAAGAGGGTACAGGAACACAATTACAGATAAACTGAGACTAAGGAATATCAGGGTGATGGAACGTGAGATCAAAGCATGGGCTGGTTTCAGTTTAAGAGATAATTCATTTTAAATGAGAAATTGATTTTATGTGTAATGAAATATTGAACATTGAGGAGAGTGTGATTTGTGGTGAGTGCAAAGATTCTACACCAGTGATATGAATTGGATATAAAACTCAGTGCTTTTATAAATTCACCTTGCACAGCATATGAGGTGGAGTGTATAAGGGAGGAGTGTATAAACAGGCGGCATGTATAATCAGACGGAGTGTATAAACAGGCGGAGTGTATAAACAGGCGGAGTGTATAACCAGGCGGAGTGTATAACCAGGCGGAGTATATAACCAGGCGGAGTATATAACCAGGCGGAGTATATAAGGGAGGAGTGTATAAACAGGCGGCGTGTATAATCAGACGGAGTGTATAAACAGGCGGAGTGTATAAATAGGCGGAGTGTATAAACAGGTGGAGTATATAACCAGGCGGAGTATATAACCAGGCGGAGTATATAACCAGGCGGAGTGTATAAGGGAGGAGTGTATAATCAGACGGAGTGTATAAACAGGCGGAGTGTATAAACAGGCGGAGTGTATAACCAGGCGGAGTATATAACCAGGCGGAGTGTATAACCAGGCGGAGTGTATAACCAGGCGGAGTGTATAACCAGGCGGAGTGTATAAGGGAGGAGTGTATAATCAGACGGAGTGTATAAACAGGCGGAGTGTATAAACAGGCGGAGTGTATAAACAGGCGGAGTATATAACCAGGCGGAGTGTATAAACAGGCGGAGTGTATAAACAGACGGAGTGTATAAACAGGCGGCATGTATAATCAGGCGGAGTGTATAAACAGGCGGAGTGTATAACCAGGCGGAGTGTATAAACAGGCGGCATGTATAATCAGACGGAGTGTATAATCAGACGGAGTGTATAAACAGGCGGAGTGTATAAACAGGCGGAGTGTATAAACAGGCGGCGTGTATAAACAGACGGAGTGTATAAACAGGCGGAGTGTATAAACAGGCGGCGTGTATAAACAGGCGGCGTGTATAAACAGACGGAGTGTATAAACAGGCGGCGTGTATAAACAGACGGAGTGTATAAACAGACGGAGTGTATAAACAGGCGGCATGTATAATCAGACGGAGTGTATAAACAGGCGGAGTGTATAAACAGGCGGAGTGTATAAACAGGCGGAGTATATAACCAGGCGGAGTGTATAAACAGGCGGCGTGTATAAACAGGCGGCGTGTATAAACAGGCGGCGTGTATAAGGGAGGAGTGTATAAGGGAGGAGTGTATAAACAGGCAGCGTGTAAAAGGGAGGAGTGTATAAACAGGCGGCGTGTATAAACAGGCGGAGTGTATAAACAGGCGGAGTGTATAAGGGCAGTGTCCATCAATGGAACTGAGCACCAGGTAGAATGTATAACAGGCAGGGTGTATAATCGGCGGAGCTGTGCAGGGTGTATATCGTGGACCAATGAGATGTCGTCCTTTTTGCATTACCGCCCAAGATGAGTTTCAACCCACTTGGAGTTTGGTTTTTTTTGCTTGAAATATTGTGAATGAAATTGTACTTGAGATTTCCACGATTTACAATTGTTTTTTTTTATCCCTTTTTAATGTTGCTGTTTGATTCACCACCTCTACTCATCCATCAAATTCAGCCTTGAAGAAATCCAGTGCCGATCTTTGTTGTGATTTTGGTTTTGTCTTTTCTGCCATACTCGCAGCCTTTGCCCTTTCTCTTTCCTGGTGCACTCAATTGGTGTTCACTCCTTTCATGCTAAGTCTTTATTCCCTGATGTGCTCATCCTCAAATTCAGGTCCAGATATCTCAATCTGACTGGCTGCAGCACTGGTCGTGAGTAGGAACAGGAGTGTTTCTTCCCAGCACACCAACTAAACCGAGTAACCTCCTCAGCAATCAGAACTCTGGTCTGCGATCACCTCCACATGGCCCACCTCTTCCTAAGACCCAGGCCCCCCATTGATGTTCGCCCTCGATCACTGATTCTTCCTCTACCCTCCCTAATGTGACCTGTTGCCATTGCTCTGCTCACCCGACAGGCAGCCAATCTCAAGTACAATTTCATTCACAACCTGGCTGGCTGTGACTGGGAAACAGATTCCGAAAGTGCTAATTGGGCCCTGATGTTAAATTCAGTACGACCTGAGGAAAACCTGTTCTCCTGGGTTTCACTGCCCCTCCTTGTGTCCCTGAAAATATTGGGGCTAACGTTTCAGGTTGATGACCTTTCTTTAGAAAGGAAGGTTTTAGAGATGAACAGCTGCTTAAGCAAGTGCAGGGGCACAGAGAAGTTCTGTTCTCCTCGCCAGCTACCCCTGGATATCCACATTGGTCTCCATTAGTGATGGATACCTATTTCTGCTGCCTTATTACCGCACTCATTGCTGCTCAACAGATAAAGGAAAGGCAATCAGCATGCCAGTTTAAATCCAATATGTTCAGCACCAACTCTCTGAATGATATCTCAGTTATATATCGCAAACACATTGTGACGTGTGCCTGAATTGCACATAAAATGGTAGCAGAATTGCATGAATTAAGGTCTGGATTAAAGGCAGGCAGCTCCGTCTATTAACTAGACTGCAATCCGGTGGTGATTGGCAATAAGAATGGCTTCTCCCTCTGTAGTTAGTATTACGCAATGCATTATTTTGACTGCATAAAATTATATAGCCTGCTGTTTGACTGGAAGAAATTGTGAGCAGGTTGCTACGGCTCTGCTCTTACCTCGCAGAATTATGATGACGATAACAGCCGATGGAAGTTTGTGCAATGCACATAAATAGGAAGCAACAAATCTCAGTGAGTGGAAGTCCTCACTGCTGTGTATCAAAGCCACTCTGCCAGTAAAGGTCTCACCTCACAGTATGCAGTGGTCACAGTCTGTGTTAAACACCGAGAACTCATTGAATATTCATGAACGCTGCTTAATAGTAAAGTTGAAATGCCCTTTTGCCATATTTTCTGTTATACTTAACCCACGCACAGCCAGTACCCAAATAACAACAGCCTTTAACAAAAGAATAATTCAATGGAATACTCCTGGATTAATCTGTACTTTGCCACATTCTGCAAATTACCTTGAAGAGGTAAGAAGGGTCACTGAACCGAAACGTTAACTCTGCTTCTCTTTTCACAGATGCTGTCAGACCTGCTGAGTGGTTCCAGCATTTCTTGTTTTTATTTTATATATTATATATTATTATATAAGAGAATCATGGAATGGTTACAGCACAGAGGGAGGCCATTCAGCCCATCAAGTCTGTGCTGGTTCTGTGCAACAGCAATTCAGCAAGTTCCACTTGCCTGCCCTTTCCCTGTAACCCTGCACAGTTTTTCTCTTCAGCTGCTTGTCCAATTCCCCTTTGAAAGCCAAAATTGAACCTGCCTCCACCAAACTCTCAGGTCGTGCATTCCGGATCCTAACCACTCACTCCTTCAAATATTTTCTCATGTCACCTTTGGTTCTTTTGCTGATCACCTTAAATCAGTGTCCTCTAGTTCTCGACCCCTCCGCCAATGGAAACAGTTTCTCTCTATCTACTCTGTCCAGACCCCTCATGATCTTGAACATGTCTATTAAATTTCCTCTCATCCTTTTTTTAGAATTAGAATTAGAACATTACAGCGCAGTACAGGCCCTTTGCCCTCGATGTTGCGCCGACCTGTGAAACCATCTGACCTACACTATTCCATTTTCATCCATATGTCTATCCAATGACCACTTAAATGCCCTTAAAGTTGGCGAGTCTACTACTGCTGCAGGCAGGGCGTTCCATGCCCCTACTACTCTCTGAGTAAAGAAACTACCTCTAACATCTGTCCTATATCTATCACCCCTCAACTTAAAGCTATGTCCCCTCGTGTTTGCCATCACCATCCGAGGAAAAAGACTCTCACTATCCACCCGATCTAACCCTCTGATTGTCTTATATGTCTCTATTAAGTCACCTCTCCTCCTCCTTCTCTCCAACGAAAACAACCTCAAGTCCCTCAGCCTTTCCTCGTAAGACCTTCCCTCCATACCAGGCAACATCCTAGTAAATCTCCTCTGCACCCTTTCCATAGCTTCCACATCCTTCCTATAATGCGGTGACCAGAACTGCATGCAATACTCCAGGTGCGGTCTCACCAGAGTTTTGTACAGCTGCAGCATGACCTCGTGGCTCCGAAACTCGATCCCCCTACTAATAAAAGCTAACACACCATATGCCTTCTTAACAGCCCTATTAACCTGGGTAGCAACCTTCAGGGATTTATGCACCTGGACACCAAGATCTCTCTGTTCATCTACACTACCAAGAATCTTCCCATTAGCCCAGTACTCTGCATTCCTGTTACTCCTTCCAAAGTGAATCACCTCGCACTTTTCCGCATTAAACTCCATTTGCCATCTCTCAGCCCAGCTCTGCAGCCTATCTATGTCCCTCTGTACCCTACAACATCCTTCGGCACTATCCACAACTCCACCGACCTTAGTGTCATCCGCAAATTTACTAACCCACCCTTCTACACCCTCTTCCAGGTTATTTATAAAAATGACAAACAGCAGTGGCCCCAAAACAGATCCTTGCGGTACACCACTAGTAACTAAACTCCAGGATGAACATTTGCCATCAACCACCACCCTCTGTCTTCTTTCAGCTAGCCAATTTCTGATCCAAAGCTCTAAATCACCTTCAACCCCATACTTCCGTATTTTCTGCAATAGCCTACCATGGGGAAACTTATCAAACGCCTTACTGAAATCCAGATACACCACATCCACTGCTTTACCCTCATCCACCTGTTTGGTCACCTTCTCAAAAAACTCAATAAGGTTTGTGAGGCACAACCTACCCGTCACAAAACCGTGCTGACAATCGCTAATGAACTTATTCTTTTCAAGATGATTATAAATCCTGTCTCTCATAACCTTTTCCAACATTTTACCCACAACCGAAGTAAGGCTCACAGGTCTATAATTACCAGGGCTGTCTCTACTCCCCTTCTTGAACAAGGGGACAACATTTGCTATCCTCCAGTCTTCCGGCACTATTCCTGTCGACAATGACGACATAAAGATCAAGGACAAAGGCTCTGCAATCTCCTCCCTAGCTTCCCAGAGAATCCTAGGACAAATCCCATCTGGCCCAGGGGACTTATCTATTTTCACACTTTCCAAAATTGCTAACACCTCCTCCTTGTGAACCTCAATCCCATCTAGCCTAGTAGCCTGAATCTCAGTATCCTCCTCGACAACATTTTCTTTCTCTACTGTAAATACTGACGCAAAATATTCATTTAACACTTCCCTTACCTCCTCTGATTCCACACACAACTTCCCACTACTATCCTTGATTGGCCCTAATCTAACTCTAGTCATTCTTTTATTCCTGATATACCTATAGAAAGCCTTAGGATTTTCCCTGATCCTATCCGCCAATGACTTCTCGTGTCCTCTCCTTGCTCTTCTTAGCCCTCCCTTTAGATCCTTCCTGGCTAGCTTGTAACTCTCAAGCGCCCTAACTGAGCCTTCACGTCTCATCCTAACATAAGCCTTCTTGTTCCTCTTGACAAGCGCTTCAACTTCTTTAGTAAAGCACGGCTCCCTCGCTCGACAACTTTCTCCCTGCCTCACAGGTACATACTTATCAAGGACACGCAGTAGCTGCTCCTTGAATAAGCTCCACATTTCGATTGTTCCCATCCCCTGCAGTTTCCTTCCCCATCCTACGCATCCTAAATCTTGCCTAATCGCATCATAATTTCCTTTCCCCCAGCTATAATTCTTGCCCTGCGGTATATACCTGTCCCTGCCCATCGCTAATGTAAACCTAACCGAATTGTGATCACTATCACCAAAGTGCTCACCTACATCTAAATCTAACACCTGGCCGGGTTCATTACCCAGTACCAAATCCAATGTGGCATCGCCCCTGGTTGGCCTGTCTACATACTGTGTCAGAAAACCCTCCTGCACACACTGGACAAAAACTGACCCATCTAAAGTACTCGAACTATAGTATTTCCAGTCGATATTTGGAAAGTTAAAGTCCCCCATAACAACTACCCTGTTACTCTCGCCCCTGTCGAGAATCATCTTCGCTATCCTTTCCTCTACATCTCTGGAACTATTTGGAGGTCTATAAAAGACTCCCAACAGGGTGACCTCACCTCTCCTGTTTCTAACCTCGGCCCATACTACCTCAGTAGACGAGTCCTCAAACGTCCTTTCTGTCGCTGTAATACTCTCCTTGATTAACAATGCCGCACCCCCCCTCTTTTACCATCTTCTCTGTTCTTCTCCTCTTCTCCTTCTCTTCTCCAAGGAGCAAAGCCCCAACTTTTCCAATCTATCCACGTAGCTGAAGTCTCTCATTTTTATAAATCTTTTTTGCACCTTCTCTAAAGCCATTTCATCCTTCCTAAGGTCAGTGCCCACAATTGGACACAATACTCCAGTTGATGCTGAACGAGTGTTTTATAAAGGTTCATCATAACTTCCTTGCTTTTGTACTCTATACCTCTATTTATTAAGCCCACGATCCCCTATGCCTTTTTAACCACTTTCTCAACATGCCCTGCCACCGTCAATGATTTGTGCACAGTTACCCCCAGGTCCCTCTGCTCCTGCACCTCCTTTGGAATTGTACCCTTTAATTTATATTGCCTCGCCTCTTCCTATCAAAATGAATCACTTCATACTTCTCTGCATTAAATTTCATCTGCCATATGTCTGCCCATTCCATCTGTCTATGTCCTCTTGAAGTTTATCACTATCCTCCTCACAGTTCACAATACTTCCAAGTCTAGTGTCATCTGCAAATTTTGAAATTGTGCCCTGTACACCCAAGTCTAAGTCTTTAATATATATCACGAAAAGCAGGGGTCCTAACACTAACCTCTGGGGAACCCTCCTAAATACCTTCCTCCAGTCCGAAAAACAACCGTTCACCACTACTCTCTGTTTCTTCTCAGTCAGCCAACTTGGTATCCATGCTGCCACTGTCCCTTCAATTCCATGGGCCTCAACTTTGCTGACGAGCCTATTCTGTGGCCTATGTATCACTGTATCCCTGCAACACTTGCCAGAAGCTTTATATATGACACATGTATATATTTGGAATCTTGAAAAAAATAATCACAATTGCTCCCCCCAACACAAATCCACCCTTTGTAAACTTGAGATCCTCAAAAACTCTGCTGCCGTGTCCTAACTCACACAAAATCCTGTACATTCATCACACCCTGTGCTCACTGAACTACATTGAATCCCAGTCCAGCAGCACCTCAATTTAAAAAAATTCTCACCCTTGTTTTCAAGTCCTTCCATGGCCTTGCCCCTCCCTATCTCTGTAACCTCCTCTAGCCCTACAACTTTCTCAGATATCTGAGCTCATCCAATTCTGGCATTTGCGCATCCCTGATTTTAATCGCCCCATCCTTGGCTGCTGTGCTTTCAGCTACTTAAGCCCCAAGCTATGGAATTTCCTCCCTAAACCTTTCCACCTCTCTTTCCTCCTTTAAGATGCTAATGAAAATCTACCTCTTTCACCAAGCTTTTTTCATCTGTCCTAATATCTTCTTATGAGGCTCGATGTCAAATTTTGTCTGATTGTGTTCCTGTGAAAAGCTTTGGGATGTTTTACTGCGTCTAACAGCCCCACAAATTTATCAGTGGGATAAAGGCCAGATTAGATTGTTCTGCTGCTAAATTGCTGTGCATTGCAATTTTTTGGTATGCCTGAAAAACGGGGTACAATCATTACCAGTTTCTACCCCATAAAGTACAAGAGCAAACAAAGCAATCTTTGTGTAGCAATGTACTAGCATGGTACTGACCTTAAAATTCTGGAGGTTATAAGTTTGAGCTCCTATTATTTATGACTTTATAAAAATTCTAAAATGAAATTGTACAAGATAATAACTAGAGTACTCTGTGCGATTCTGAGAACCACATTATTAAAAAGAACATTAAAGCTATAGAGTGTACAGTGTAAATGAACCAGAATGATGCTAGAAATGGGAAACTAACGGAAAATTTAATAGACTGCTTAATAATGCGAACTGTTTTGATTGAATGAATAGAGAAAGACTATTTCCGATGGTTGGGGAATTAGTGATGTGGAACCAACAATTTAAAATTGTCACTAAAAGTTAGGCAGAGTTAGGAAGAAGATTCTGCTAGCAGTGTGTTGTTAGAGCTTTGCCATTGTGAATAGTTGAGGAGGAAAAGCTTAGATAAATATTGAAGCAGAGAAAGATGCAGAGCTTGGGAGAGGGGGGTTGGTTATGGATTGCTTGAGCAAAGTGCCAGCACAGAAATGATGGACTGAATGGCCTCCTTCTATGCTGTAAACATTTATGCTTCTATACTAACCACAGCAACCCTTTCCCTCAATGCCAATATCATGTCTGATTCAAATGAGATGTGCAGAATAATTAAATTAATGGCATTCTGACATCATTTTGTCATAAGAACTCAAGAACCTTTAGGAAAACGGCTGTTAGTCCCAGTCAGCCTCACTCCTTTTCTTTTAATGAAAGGTCACAGACCTGAAATGTTAACTGTTTCTCTCTCCACAGATGCTGTCAGACCTGTTGAATGTTTCCAGCATTTTCTGTTTTTGTTTTGGATTTTTACTCTTGCCTTCCTCTTTTTGACTGATTTCAGCCCTGCTTACCCACTTTTGTCATCATATCATAGAAACATTAGAAATATTATTAGGCCATTCAGATACACGGACCTCATCCCTCAAAAATCAGGGGCCGCAGCCTTGCAGATGAGGCTACGCGTCAGGAGAGCAAGCAATAAATGCATCCTTTTGTGTAGCCTATTGATCTGTTTGTTCTGTCTTTCTGACATTACCAAATAGGTCAGAGGTCAAAAATGAAAGGCTGACCTGCAGAATCCAGCTACAGCAATCATTTTTTCAAAATTTTTTCTCAGGTTGTAGTTGTCGCTGGCAAGGCTCCATTCCTATTTACGCTAAGAATGGTAATGGGCCTTCTATTTAAACCAGTGCAGCTCCTTTCGTGATGGTGCTCCCAAGATGGTTGGATTCCAGGATAATGATCCCTCAACGATGAAGGAAAAGAAGTACATAAGAGCATAAGAAATAGGAGCTGGAGTAGGCCATTTGGTCCTTTGAGCCTGCTCTACCATCCAACAAGACCATGGTTGATCTTCTACATCGACTCCACCTTCCTGCATTATTCCTTTGGTTTCCAAAAATCTATTGATCTCTGTCTTGAATATACTCAACGACTGAGCATCCGCAGATCTCTGGGGTAAAGAATCCCATAGATTCACAACACTTTGAATGAAGAAATTTGTCCTCATCTCAATCCAAAATGGCCAACCCCTTATTCTGAGACTGTGACCCCATGTTCCAGATGCCCAGCCAGTACATGTCCACATCAGGTTGGTGTGTGACTTGGAGGGGAACTTGGAGGTGATGGTGCTTCCTGGGCTTGCAACTCAGTCGCTGAGATCACAGGATGAGGGGGTGCTGTTGAAATAGCCTTGGTGAGTTGTTACAGTGCATCCCGCAATTTGTATATACTGCAGGTATAATGGAGGTGTTAGCTACTGAATCCAATGGCATCTAACCAAGCAAACTGCGCTGTCCTGGGATGATGTGGGGCTTTTGAGTGAGGTTGTGACTACATCCATCCATGACTGGTGATTATTCCATCACCCTCCTGAATTGTGCCTGGTAGATGATGGAGAGGTTTTCAGGAGTCAGGAGGAGTTACACTCATTAAGCATAACCAGCCTTTGCTCTGCACTGTAGCCACTGTGTTGGTATGCCTGGCAGTGTTCCACATCTGGCCAGTGTTGTCTCTCAAGATGCTGATGGTGGTGGCTTTTGGCTAAGGTATTATTCATGATAAATGGAACATGTTGGACCTTTCTCTTGGCTGAGATGAGTCATTACCTGACACTTAGCTAGAACAAATGTCACCTCCATCTGTCAGCTCGAGCCTAGATGTTAGCCAAGTGCTGCTGTAGGATGGCATAAGCTGTTTTGTAATTGGATGAATTATGAATGGAGTTGAACACTATGTAATTGGCAGCAAACACCCACTCCTGATCATTCGTGTAGAGGCTGAAGATGGTTGGGCCAAGGATGGTTCGCAGAGAAATTCTGTAGCAACGTCCTGAGATTAAAATGATTGATCTCTGACGACCACAACCATTTTCCTCTGTGTCAGGCATGACACCAGCCACCCAAGAATTTACCCTAAGGCCCCATTGACTTCAGTTTGGCTGAGATAAAAGGAATTTGAATTTATAGTCTATTTCATGACCTCAGGACGTTCCAAAACATTTTCATTGCCAATGAATTACTTTTTAAGTGTAGTCACTATTGTAATGTAGGAAATGCAGCAGCAAATTTGTGCACAGCAAGCTCCCACTAACAGAAATTAGATAATGACCAGATAATCTGTTTTTAGTGATTCTGATTAAGCGATAATTATTGGTCCAGGACACAAGTGATAACTCTCCTGCTCTTCCTCAAACTATTGAATTGGGAATTTTTACGTTTCACCCTTAAAGGGCAAATGGGGCCTCAGTTTAATGGTTCATCTGAAAGACAGAACCTCCAACAGTCCCTCGGAACCACACTTGAAGTGTCAGCCTGGATTATCTACTCAAGTCAGTGCATTGACTGTCTATCTGCTCCTGTCAATCTAACAATAGGTGTGAGTGAAGGCCAGTGGTTCTTATCACTGTACTTAAAGACCTTTCTAGGTAATGATCTATGACAATATTTGTGCTTATGGTACAAAGAAAATTGAAATATGACAAATCTGAGTTTAACATCAAGATGTCCATCATTAATGACATTTTCTACTTCTTTGATTTTAACGTCGCTTCTCCACAAAACAGTGTTTAAAGGTTACACCACCACATTGCAACTTAAGCTGTAAATGTACTAAATACCAAATCTGAATCCGCAGGTAAACAGAGCACCAAAGCAAATGTCAAATGAATTAACAAATAATGAAAAGCTCCATACTATGAGTTAAAAAAAGAATCAGAATGGAATGATGAGGCATAGTGTAATTAAATAGCGTGTCAAAGTTCTATTACTTCCTCCCTCACGTACTTATCAACAGATAATCTTTATGATGGCGAGAATGTGGGATTGGATCTTTTCTTAATGCTTAAAGATCAGAGATTAGAATCACATATCTGTCTCTACTGCTCTACCTCTACTGCATGCCCAACTTCCAGTCTTGGGTGTGCTCAAATATCCTCCAGTTAAACATTGGACAGCGAACACATCGAACACTGTCACAGACTGAACCAAACTATTGCAGCCTTGCCGATGGGTTTCAAACCTGAGTTGAGCTTCCGACCCCATATACTGTCTGTTACAAAGATCCCTTGCCTCTGCCCTTCCTTAGCTCATCAGCAATGCCTTTGACACATCCAGTTTAAACAATATCCAAAAACGAAAACACGTATTGTGGAAACATTCAGCAAAGGTCTGTAAAGAGAACAGAGGGGTTAATGGGCAGCATTTTCCCATAGACTTTAGGTCCCCAGCATCAGGACCAAATGGGAGTTCTGAACCCGCACTTGCCGGAAGTGAGATCAGCACAGTGATGTTCCAGGAGGTGGCCTCCTAACTGGCCATCTCCATGCTCACCATCCTATAAACAATGGTGGGCAGGCTCTCGATGCTATAAGCCCAATCGGAGGGCCTGCAGCTCTGGAGCCTTGGCAGCTCCACTGGGAGAGATGGAAGCTGCTGAAGTAATGTAGAGAGGCATAAAGGCTCCTCTATTCCTAGTTGCCAGCAACAAATGCGGGATATAAGAAGGGCTAAAAACATTGGGGCTATCGGACAGGAGGGGAAAAGTGAACCCCAACCCCCACACAGTAACAGGCACTACTGTGGTTGCAGTTGTTTATTAGCGTGATGGCCTCCCATTGAATGGAGCCTACAATTCCGATGACTCCCTGGATTGCTGTAGGGAGGCCGCCTCCATGATGCTGGTGGCCTCCCTACATGGAAAGGGGCCGCACTGCCGCTGGCAAAATGCCAGTGAGGCTGCAAAATCGCTCCTAATTTGGGACTTAACAATGCTAATTGGCTGCCTGCCTCTATGGTGTGGGCTGCCCATCTGGGTCCGGGCCTGCACTCGGAAAGTTCCCCGGCAGTGGGAATGCATTGGCGACCCGTCCCAACACAGCTTCCCCCCCGCCTCCACGTTTTCCTGGACCCCCCCCCACCCCCACTTCCATTCCTGCAACCTCAACGCTGGAAAAATTCAATCCAATGATTCAGGTGCGAACTCTTTGGGGGGAACTTTATGCTCTTCTCCCGCGGCCCAATGAGAGAGCCCGCAGCACTGGGTAGCCGACATCCCCACTGGGAGAGATGGGCACTGCTGAGGTTTAAAGCCAATCGCGAGACTGGCCTCAAAATAGAAACACTCAGAAGTCTGCTCAAAAGTTAAAATTAAGAAGGCCAAAAGTTGTTAGGGCCTATCAGTGAGGAGGGGAAACCCCCTCCGCAGGAAAGGTTTTGTTACGGCCTATCAGTGAGGAGGGGAAACCCCCTCCGCAGGAATGGTTTTGTTAGGGCCTATCAGAGTGGAGGGGAAACCCCCTTCGCAGGAATGGTTTTGTTAGGGCCTATCAGTGAGGAGGGGAAACCCCCTCCGCAGGAATGGTTTTGTTAAGGCCTATCAGTGAGGAGGGGAAACCCCCTCCGCAGGAATGGTTTTGTTAGGGCCTATCAGAGTGGAGGGGAAACCCCCTCCGCAGTAATGGTTTTGTTAGGGCCTATCAGAGTGGAGGGGAAACCCCCTCCGCAGGAATGGTTTTGTTAGGGCCTATCAGAGTGGAGGGGAAATCCCCTCCGCAGGATTGGTTTTGGCCACTGCTGCCGCCTTTCATGCTTGTGGCTCATTCATTGGGCCAGTGTAAAGAGGCACAGATGGCCCTCCGTCTGCCGCCAGGAGGCTGCCTCCAACTTGCTGCCGGCCCTCGGACCCAGCGGGAAACTGGTCTGATGCCAGAAAAATGCCGTTGATGTCTGAAAATGACCCCTAAGTGGGGCCTTAATTGGCCTAATTGGCTGACCGCCTCTGTGGAGCATGTTGCTAAATTCCTGTGACAGCCCGGCCCTGGGAAACCCACCCAGAGGTGGGACAGCGTCGGAGCGCCAGCCCAAAGGGGCTTTACGCTTATTTCCTGGCTCCACCCCACCTCCAAACCCACCTCCATGGGGCCTAGAAAACTCTGGTCAATGTTATTGTATAATGTCGTTCTCAATACAATTACGTGTCATATCTGGGTGTGTGGTGGACAAATTGATAGAGATTGATTGTCATGATTAGTCAACAACTCCATTGTCATTGGATCATATCACTAGATGGACCTTGGCCTTTCTTCATCTGGCACTTCCTATGCTCCTATACCATTGCAAATTTAACTTCTTGTGACAGAAATGCTACAACAGGGCATTTGGCATCCAACACCATTGAAAAATGAATAGAATGTAGAGACAGTACAGGTATAATACTGGTTTCTCATGATAGTAAACAATATTGGATTTATCCACTTGTTCAAGATAATGATATATGACTTTTTAAGTCTTTTGAATGAACTGCTTTTCTGGATCCTATATTTATCAGACTTTGTAACTAACAAGTCTACAACAGCGATGCTCTCTTTATTCTTAAGTATCTGAATAGCTTTCTTTTTTCCTTTGCCTCCTCTGAGGGTGAGAAGTAGAGATAGAAGAAGAGAGAAAAGCCCAAATTGTCTGCTTCTCTACAACAGTCTTTATATATAAGCATCGAATGAATTTTTTGCAGCTTCTGTAGGAATCAAGCAGCATGCAATTTTTAAAAATCCCAGTGGAGAATGACAAAGAAACATGGATATAACAAATATTAACAATTTCTGAGTGCTTAAATGTTATGCTTATCCACAGAACAGGAGGGTTTATAAGATCATAAGAAATAGGAGCAGGAGTAGGCCACTCGGCCCCTCGAGCCTGCTCCGCCTTTCAACAAGATCATGGCTGATTTGATTGTGGCCTGAACTCCACTTTTCTGCCTGGCATTCAAAGTCATCATTATATTATATAATGTAACATAGAATCTACAGCACAGAAATTCAGCCTAACAGGTCCATACTGTGTTTATGTGCCTCATGAGCCTCCTCCCACCCTTCTTCATCAAAACCCCATAAACCTTTCCCCCTCTTGTGTTTATCTAGCTTCCCCTTAAATGCATCTATACAATTCGCCTCAATTACTCCCTGTGGTAGTGAGTTCCATATTCTCACCACTCTCTGAGGAATGATGTTTCACCTAAATTCCTTATCGGCTTTATTAGTGACTATCTTATATTTATGACTGTTAATGTCACTGCTGTTCCTAATCGAACCTTACTATGTTGTGATCACTACTATTAAGATGCTCTCCAACGCTTACTTCTGTTTGTTCTGTTTCACTACCCATTACATGATTCAGCAGTGATCCTTTTCTTGTTGTACTTCTTCTGTACTCAGTGAGAGAGGAGTTCTGTATTCATGTTAAAGCCTCGATTTCCTTTTCTCTTTTTGCTATTTTGTCCTGTCAGTTTATTTGGGAATAGTTGAACTCTCCCGTGATTATTATTCTATGCTTGCTACACACCTCACTGATTTGTTTACATATTTCTTCTTCCAATTCCCTTCCACAATTTGGAGGTCTATAGTGTACTTCTAATAGGGTGATGAATCCCTTCTGATCTTTCAACTTAATCCATATGGAAAAGCTTTGAGATATTTCTGACAGATGCAACAAGACGCTTCAGAATGCAAGTCTTTCTTCCTTACATAGCAGGCCAAGTCACACTGCAGCTATGCGCCTGAGATCTGTTGGCTACTTTAGGTAGTCCAGCCTCTGTTGGCAGCACCAATTGCCAGTTTAACTTTGGTGGTGGGGCAACTTCTAGGAACAATAATTCGGGACCATATTAATAGTCGCATGGACAAATCCAGGTTAATTACGAAAAGACAGCACAGATTCGTTAAGGGAAAATCATCTTTAACTAACTTGCTGGAGTTTTTTTGAGGAGGTAACAGAGGCAGTTGATGAGGGTAATGCTGTTGATGTGGTGTACATGGACTTTCAAAAAGTGTTTGATACAGTGCCAAACAACAGACTTGTGAGAAAACTTGTAGCTCATGGAATAAAAGGGACGGTAGCAACATGGATACAAAATTAGCTGAGTGACAGGAAACAAAGAGTAGTGGTTAATGGATGTTTTTCGGGCTGGAGGAAGGTTTGTAGTGGAGTTCCCCAGGGGTCAGTGTTGGGATTCTTGCTCTTCCTGATATATATTAATGACTTAGACTTTGCTGTACAGGGCACAATTTCATAATTTGCAGATGATATGAAACTTGGAACAATTGTGAATTGTGAGGAGGATAATGTAGAACTTCAAAAGGACATAGACAAGTTGGTGGAATGAATGGATAAGTGGCAGATGAAGTTCAATGTAGAGAAATGTGAAGTGGTTCACTTTGGTAGGAAGAACTTGGAGAGACAAATATAACAAAGGGTTCAACTCTAAAAGGTGTGCAAGAGCAGAGGGACCTGGGTGTATATCTGCATAAGTCATTGAAGGTGGAAGGACAGCTTGACAGAGTGGTTAATAAAACATACAGTATCCTGGTACGGTATTGGGTACAAGAGCAAGGATGTTATGTTAAACTTGTATAAGACACTAGACTCAGCTGGAGTATTGATCCAGTTCTGGGAGCAACACTTTAGGAAAGGTGTGAAGCCATTAGAGGGAGTACAGAAAAGATTCACAAGAATGGTTCCAGGGTTGAGGAACTTCAGGTATGAAGAAAGATTGGAGAAATTGGGACTGCTTTCCTTGGAGAAGAGACGGCTAAGAGGTGATTTGGTAGAGGTGTTCAAAATCATGAGGGGTCTGGACAGAGTAGATAGAGAGAAACTGTTCCCACTCGTGAAAGGATCGTGAACAAGAGGGCACAGATTTAAAGTGATTGGCAAAAAAAGCAAAAGCGACACAAGGAAAAACCTCTTCACGCAGTGAGTGGTTAGGATCTGGAATTCACTGCCTGAGAGTGTGGTAGAGGCAGGTTCAATCGAGGCATTCAAAAGGGAATTAGACAGTTATCTAAAAAGGAAGAATATGTAGGGTTAAGGGGAGAAGGTGGGGAATGGCACTAGGTGAATTGCTCTTTCGGAGAGCTGGTGCAGACACGATGGACTGAATGGCCTCCTTCTGCATTGTAATAATTCTGTTATTCTGCAAGTTGAACTGAGTCCTATCCTTGCTGCTTCGATGTCTATTCCTCTGCTCCCTCACCAGCACATTCATAGTGTAGGAAAAACATTGGCGGGATCTTCCTTTTTCGAAGATTCCAACTAAGGGAACAACCACATTTGACTTGCACTTAACTGGAGTCAGTGTGAATGTGAACTGGTGTGGGATGTTCCTGTATGGTTCTCATGTCACTTGCCAGATCAATATCCAACAACTGAATTCCCTGCTTGTAGTGTTTGATTGATCTGGGTTTGATTACATTAGTCTACGTACTGATCAGTGTTTGATTGTTTAAGTCTAGTTGAAACTAAAACTAAAAGACATACCTTAATGTTCTACAGAAAAGAAAACACACTGCTCTGAAGAAGATCTTGTACCGAGATCCTATATGTGTTGAGATAGTTTAAAGTGCTGTAAATAAACCAGTTGGTGTTTTAATACAACTGTGATATCTGCATTGCTCTGAGATAAATCAGATATACTTAATATATCCAGCAACCCAGCGTAAACATAACACTGCTGATCATTGTGTGGGTATGCAATCAAAATATATCTGCATCAACTCAAAAGTGCAGTATGACAAGAACAACAACTTGCACTTATATAGCTCCTATAACACAGTAAAATGACCCAAGGCACTTCACAGGCACATTATGAAACAGAATTTGACACCGAGCCACTTAAGGAGATATTGTGACTGATGACCAAAAGCTTGGTCAAAGAAGTGGTTTACAGGAGTGTCTTAAAGGAGGAGGCAGAGGTAGAGAGGCAGAGTGTTTAGGGAGGGAATTCCAGAACTTTGGGCCTAGACAGCTGAAGGCATGGCCACCAATGGTGGAGAGATTAAAATCGGGAATGTTCAAAAGGCCAGAATTGGAGGAGTGCAGAGTTCTCGGACAGTTATAGGGCTGGAAAAGAAATTTCCTTAAACTGAATTCAAATTCTTAAACTGTGGGGTTTAAACTAATATTGTCTGGATTACTAGTTCAGTAATGTAACCACAACACCACCATGACCCTGATAATTAGTAATCTTTGAAGGTGGCAGGGTAGTTGTTAAGGCTGTTGAAAAAGCATACAAGATCCCAGGCTTCATAAATAGAGGCTTATGGTGGAATTATATACTCTCCCCCACAGCAGGTTTGGAGGCAGGGAGAGCATAATATCAGGTGGGATGGCGGAGTGGGGGGGGGCTCCGGGGTGGGGTGGGTGAGGCTGATGTGGGGGGGGCGGGGGGTGTTCAAAGGTACAGTGCCTGAAAGAGGGACCTGGGGCTGGGGGATGGGGGAGGGGCAAGCTGAGGCCACCCCTCTGCCCCCCTATCACCGAACCCCCTCCTGCCCCTGTGACCCCCACCCCGCGCGACCCTTCCGGCCCTACCCTACCTGAGGCCTGGTTCCAGTGACGCTCCTTGGCCTCCGGTAGATGCAACTACAGCAGCAGCCACCACCTCCGGAACAGAGGCATCGCGGGGATCTCAATGTCAATTTCCCCTGCCGTTGAGACCCCAGCCATCAGCATAAAATACCCCCCCCATAGAGTACAAAATCAAGGAAGTTATGTAAACCTTTATAAATCATGGTTAGACGCCAGCTGGATTAATTGTTCAAATTATGAAGGGCTTTTATAGAGTGGATCAGGAGAAACTGTTTCCACTGGCAGGAGGGTCAGTAACCATCGGACATAGCTTTAAGATAATTGGTAAAGGAGCCAGAGAGGAGTTGAGGAGAACCTTTTTACACAGCGAGTTGTTATGATCTGGAACGTGCTGCCTGAAAGGGCAGTGAAGGCAGATTCAATAATAACTTTCAAAAGGAAATTGGATAAATACGTGAAAAAAGGAAAAACTAGAAGAGCTGTGGAGAATGAGGGACTAATTGGATAGCTCATTCAATGATCCAGCACAGGCACAATGGACTTCCTCTTCTGTGCTGTCAAGTTCTATTATTCTATGATAAGCTTTCTGACAATTTGAGGCACAGAAATAAGATTCTGAGCTTAATGGTCACGATTCATTCTTCTGTTGCTATTACTTTTTCTTTACTCATTCATGGGATGTGAGCATCGCTGGCTAGGCCAGCACTTATTGCCCATCTCTAATTGCCCTTGAGAAGGTGGTGGTGAGCCACCTTCTTGAACCGCTGCAGTCCATGTGGTGTAGGCACACCCACAGTGCTGTTAGGAAGGGGGATGTTCCAGGATTTTGACCCAGCAATGATGAAGCCAGGACGGTGTATGACTTGGAGGGAAACTTGCAGGTGGTGGTGGCGTTCCCATGTGCTTGCTGTCTTTGCCCTTTTAGATAGTGGAGATTGTGGGTTTGGGAGGTGCTGCTGAAGATGACTGGACAGGTTACCTCTTAGCTTACACTGCAATCACCGATCATGTATGTTTAAGGTGGTGGATGGGGTGCCAATCAAATGGGCTGCTCTGTCCTTTCTGTGTCAGCTGTTGCTCAGTTGGTCACACACTTGTCTTTGAGTCAGATGGCTCCAGGTTCAAGTGCCACTCCAGGACCTGAGCACAAGAATCTAGGCTGACATTCCGGTGCAGTCCTACGGGAACTGTCAGAGGTGCTGTTGTTTGGATGAGACATTAAACCAAGGATCTGTCTGCCCCCTCGGGTGGACATGTAAGATCCCATGGCACTATTTCGAAGAAGAGCAGGGGAGTTTTTCTCGGTGTCCTGGCCAATATTTATCCCTCAACCCACGATACAAAAACAGATTATCTGGTCATTATCACAATGCTGTTTGTGGGAGCTTGCTGTGCACAAATTGGCAATTGCATTTCTTACATTCAAACAGTGACTACACTTCAAAAAAATAGTACTTCATTGGCTGTGAAGTACTTTGGGATCTCCAGTGGTGATGAAAGCCACTATATAAATGCAAATATTTATTTCTTTTATTCCTGGATGGTGTCGAGCTTCTTGAGTGTTATTGGAGCTGCACCCATCCAGGCAAGTGGAAAATATTCCATCACACTCCTGACTTGTGTCTTGTAGATGGTGGACAGGCTTTGGGGAGTCAGGAGGTGAGTTACTCGCCTCAGAATTCTCAGCCTCTGACCTGCTCTGTAATCACAGTCCCACTCCCCTTGTGCTTTTCTGCTAGCTCTGCAAATTTTTCTTTCTCAAGTCTTTATCCAACTCTCTTGAAAATTATGATTGTCTGCTCATTGATAGTGAAGAATTGGACCAGATGTTCCGTCAACATATCTGTCAGTGTCTGCAGTTGTTAACAAGCTCAATTAACACATAGCAAAGTGTTTCCTAACACCAGCTACACCAGAGAAAGCAGCGTTTGACCCAGTCAAACTATATCTATTTTAACCGCATCATTGCTGATAGTGAAAGCTATATAGTAACACATAAGGTGAAAGGCATCACAATGTGTTTGTGCGTTTGTTCCACAACTTTACCTCACTTACTTAGCCAGTCTTCTCCATCTAGACTTCCTAGCTTGCAACCTCCATTCCTCTGACTTTGGGTTGCCACTTATCCCTTGCGCTCTCTGCTCCACTATCACAGGATGATCTTTTAACCCACTGAAAGAAAAAGAAAGGTGGAAGCAGAGTCTTTGGATATTTTTAAGGCAGAGGTAGATAGATTCTTGATAAGCAAGGGGGTGGAAGGTTATCGGGGGTAGGTGGAAATGTGGAGTAATCAGTTCAGCCATGAACTTATTGAATGAAGTCATTCTCTTCCAAAATGACTTCCATTGGAATGACTTCCAAACTGTCCACTTGTCTAGCTGGAAGTTAGTCTGAGGCGTCGCTGAAAAGACCACCATTTATTGTCCATCCCAAGTTGCCCCAAGAAGATGGTTGGAAATGTAAGTTGCTGCTTGAGTATCTGGTTGCAGAATAAAAGCTATCACAGGCTGAGGAAGAGAATTCAGATTATCCCAGTTCCTCCATCCAGGAACAATCTACAATAACCTTCATCACTGTTTCTTAAATAGTTTCAGGGTTTCTGCATCCACTACTCTACTCTCCATCCTTGTAATTCTCCAATTTTGTAAATTAAGCAAGTATAAGGCGAGAAAAAACTCTCCAGTCGACTGAAGTCCCAGAAAGTGGCACCTTTCAATCACCACTCCCTTCAACTGTCTCATTAATACTCCAATACAGTTTTACCATACCATCTGCTCCCTCCTCCCCGCACTCACTGGCTCTCTGGGCAGTCTGTTCCACATGCTTGTCACCCAATTGACCTCCTGGCATGAGGCAGCAAGACAGAGATGGAGGGGGAATTGGGAGAGGAGGGGAGGGAAAGGGAGATCACAACTATTGGCACACTCGCACCTAGAATACTGCATACAATTTTGGTCTCCTTATATAAAGAGGGATATACTTGCATTGGAGGCAGTTCAGAGAAGGTTCATTAGGCTGATTCCTGGGATGAAGGGGTTGTCTTATGAGGAAAGGTTGAGCAGGTTGGGCCTATACTCATTGAAGTTTAGAAGAATGAAAGGTGATCTTATTGAAACATATCAGATTCTGAGGGGGCTTGACAGAGTAGATGCTGTGAGGATGTTTCCTCTTGTGGGGGAATCGAGGACTAGGGAACACAATTTCAACATAAGGGCTCTCCCTTTTAAGACAGAGATGAGGTGGAATTTCTGCTCTTAGAAAGTCACTAATCTTTGGAATTCTCTTCCCGAGAAAGCAGTGGAGGCTGGGTTATTGAATATATCCGAGGATTAGTTAGACTGACTTTTGATCTACAAGGGAGTCAAGGGTTATGGGGGACAGGCAGGAAAGTGGAGTTGAGGCCACAATCAGATCAGCCATGATTTTATTGAATGGTGCAGCAGGATTGAGGGGCCAAATGGCCTATTTCTGCTCCTGTTTCTTATAATCTTACAATTGCTGTAAAATAAATAAAAGCATGATATGAAGACCACTCCATCAGAGCATCAATTTTACAGACTCTCAATCTGATGGTGAAAAGTCAGAAAAACTGGAATACACCATATAATGGTTTAGATCATTTCCATTCCATACCTCACAACCTCCCGCCGACCCCCTTTTGTTCCTTTCCTTCCTGAAGACATTGACCCTTTAACGACAGGTACAGGTGCTCCTACAGTACTGTTAGGTAGCAAGTTCCAAAGATTTGAATCCAGCGGCAATGAAGGAACGGCAATATATTTTCAAGTCAGTATGGTGTGTGGCTTGAGCAGAAACTTGCAAGTGCTGGCGTTCCCATCTGCCTGCTGCCCTTGTTCCTCCAGTTGGTAGAGGTTGTGGGTTTGGAAGGTGCTGTCAAAGGAGTCCTGGAAAGTTCCTGCAGTGTATCTTGTCGATGGTACACACTGCAACCACTGTGCTTTGGAGGTGGAGGGAGTGAATGTTTAAGGTGGTGGGTGAGATGCCAATCACGTGGGCTGCTTTGTCCTGGGTTGTAATGTGCTGTTTGATTGTTGTTGCAGATGCACCCATCCAGGCAAGTGGAGACCTTTCCATTGCAGTTGTGGCCTTGTAGGTGGAGGAGAGAATTTGGGTTGTTGGAAGATAAGCCTCGCACTGCAGAATACCCACTCATTGGAAAGGGAATCAGGCGCGGTTTAAAATGGCTGCTGGTACAGTGTCAGCCATTTTACTCCTTGTAATACATATTAGAATTACTCTCAGTGAGTGCTGCGCAGTTGGAGGTGCTGTCTTTCAGAGGAGATGTCTGCCTTCTCAGGTGAATAATAAAGATCCCATGGCACTATTTTGAAGAGGAGCAGGGGAGTTCTCCCTGTTGTCCTGGCCAATATTCATCCCTCAACAAACATCACGAACACAGATTATCTGGTCATTATCACATTGCTGTTTGTGGGAGCTTGCTGTGTGCAAATTAGCTGCTGCCTTTCCTACATTACAACAATGACTACACTTCAAAAGTACTTCATTGACTGTAAAGTGCTTTGGGATGTCTTTCTTGAGATATCAACCAGATTGTAGGAGGCGAAAAGCACTCTGCCCCCCAGCCCCCCAACTCCCCCCTCCCCCACTCCCCCAAGCCTTTGTTAATGTTCACTCCATGACCAGTGGCATTGAATTATAATGAGCTGGCACTGAAGAGGTTGCTTGGTGATGGAGGCACGAAGCTTCATTGAGGAATAATATTTTAAAAGCCAGTATATCAGTATATCTCAAGGATATTAATTTTCATTAAATATATCCAATTGTAGATGAAATTCACACCCAAGGTATAAATTAGTGATAATTCCATTTTATAATTATACATAAAGATAGCTGCTGTCATGATTACACCCGGAAAGGTTTTAATTAGATTCCTTTGATATTATCTTGGTTAAATGTTAAAGAGGAAGTGTAGTTAACTGTACTGACGCAAAATCCCAAACATGATATTGGCTAGCTGGTATAATTTTAAAGGTGGTGCAGGAACAGAGAGATATGGGGGTTTACACACCTAAAGCTCTGAAGCTGGCAATTTGATAAAGCTGTTTAAAACAGAATATGAAAGTTTTGGTTTTAGGAACATAGCAACAGGAGGAAGCCATTTAGCCCCTTACTCCTGTTCAGCCATTCAATGAGACCATGGCTGATCTGTGACCTAACTCCATATATCCGCCTTTGTCCCCATATCCCTTTAATGCCTTTTGTTAACAAAAATCTATCAATCTCAGACTTAAAATTAACAATTGATCTAGCATCAATTGCTTTTTGTGGAAGAGAGTTCCAAACTTCTACCACCCTTTATGTGTAGAAATATTTCCTAATTTCACTCCTGAAAAGTCTGGCTCTAATTTTTAAAGAGTATGCCCCTGTAGCCCTAGACTCTCCAACCAGCAGAAGTAGTTTCTATATATTATAAAGCTTTTCACAACCTCAGGTTGTCCCAAGGTGTTTTACAGGCAATGAATTACTTTTGATAAAAGCAAAATACTGTGGATGCTGGAAATCTGAAATAAAAACAAGAAATGCTGGAACCACTCAGCAGGTCTGGCAGCATCTGTGGAAAGAGAAGCAGAGTTAACGTTTCGGGTCAGTGACCCTTCATCGGAACTGGAATTACTTTTGAAGTGGTGTCACTGTTGTATTGTAGGGAAACATGATAAAGTGAGAGAGAGAGAGGTGACTAGCAGTGACGGAGAAGTTGAAGGGGGTGACTAACTAATGGGATGTGAAGAGAGTGAGATGCAGTTCAGAGACCTGGGGGATGAATTACTTTAGACAGTGTGTAGCTGCATCATAAATCCACTAAAAATAGACATGGATGTTCACAATTTCACTACCTGTTGCATCCAGAGCATTTCTTTCCCTAGAAAGAGAGAGAGAGAAAGAGCATTTTCTACATTACAACAGAGACTACTACACTTCAAAAGTACCTCATTAGTTGTAAAATTCTTTGAGTTGTCCTGAGGCTGTGAAAGGTGCTATAAAAATGCAATTTGTTTTTTTAAGAAGAGATAGAGAGAGTTAAAATTCCAAGAGAAAGCATGTGTATGGGGAAGAGGAATGGAGCAATGAAGAGCGAGTGAAGAGATCCAGAGGAAGATAGTGCAGTCTAGGCTGATGAGGGTCACATATTGTTTCCTCAGAGTTCTTTTTAATGGCAATTTGAGTTCCAGGAAATTATTGTATTCCATTTGACTTACCAGCAGCCTATAGCGTTCAGTGTTTTACTTATTTCGTTTATACTGAAAAATACATTTGAAGGGCCATTTTTGGCAGATTTGGCCTTTATTTGAGACAAGAATTCTTGCATGTTTTTTTTTTCATTTTATCTGCTCTATCCATCCTAGTAATTGAATGGGAACAGCGATTGAATCCTGTGGCATTTAACTTAGGTACCTGTAGAAAGATGAGCAATCATCCGAAGGCATGTTCCCTGTCTCTTTCCAACCTGACGATACCAACAAAACTTACCATTTAAAACAAAAGGCCAGGGTTGGGAATCTGGAATAATGAGATCAAATGGGGCATATTTTTCTTTCCAGTATAAACCTGCCTTGTGATAAAAATCATGTTCATGTATGTTGCCCTACTTTTGCAAAAGGAATGGAGGCACTTTAATTTGGTGAGATGTTTCAGCTTGGCTCATTAGGTAGCACTCTTGCTTGTGGCTCAGAAAGTTGTAGGTTTCAGGCCCATTGCAGATGTAAGCCCATAGTCTGGGCAGATGCTTCAGCGAGAAGCTGTGACCTTTTTGAATGAGGTATCAAGAAGAGGCTCAGTCAGGCTCTGCAACCGAACTTATGGGATTCCTATCACTTTTAAGAAGAACATGGAATTGGCTGGACCAACATTTATCCCTCAGCCAATACCATCAAAAACAAATGAACTGATCATTGCTGTCTGTGGGATCTTGCTGTGCGTAAGCTAGTTGCCTATATAACAATTCAAAAAATACTTGGGAAACTCTTCGGAATGCTCTGAGGTTGTGAAAGGTGATTTAAAAATGGTGGCCCTTTTCTTATTCTTTTGGCAGAATGGGTTTGAGGGGCCGAATGGCCTCCTCCTCCTCCTCCTCCTATTTCTTATATTCTGTCTTTTTCCGGTGTTAATGTTCCTTCCTTTATTCCTGTGCATGGTTCAATACCACACTGAGCGGTACACTTAACCATTAAACTGGTGCTGTTGCTTTTACAGCGCACTTAGAACTTCTACAGCCCATGCTGCCTTTGAATGTAGCTCCCCACTGGCAGCGTAGGATCAGTAAAATCATCCAGGAGTTTCATTAGGATCCACCATCTGTTGCTTCCACTTTCATATTCGGGGGCAGAAACTGCTGCCTTTGCTAATTTTAATGGAAGTGTAGGCACTTCTAATCATTCACTGAGGAGCTTGGCAGGAGATTCAGACACCAGTGAGTTGGTGCCAACAGGCTGTGGAATATTAATTACCTTCAGCACAGTCGTGGTGTCTCTCAGTCAATCTGCTGCTGTCACTGCTCGATGAACCCACTGGCAGGAATTAGGATATGTCGATCTCGGAGAGGATGCAATGCAGATCAACCGGAATGATACCAGGGCTAAAAGAGTTAAATTATGACACTATGTTGCTTAAACCTGGCTTCTATTCCCTTGCGTGTAGAGGTTTGAGGGGCAATCTAATCGAGGTGTTTAAAATGATTGAAGGATTTGTTAGTGTAGATAGAGAGAAACTATTTCCTCTGGTAGGGGTGTGAGAACAAGGGGCCCAGAACTTTAAAATTGGAGCTAGGCTGTATAGGGGTAATGTCAGAAAGTCATTCTTCACAGAAAAGATTGTGGGACTCTGTCCTGCAAAAAGCTGTTGAAGCTGGGGGATGAGGGTCAATAGAAAATGTCAAAACTCAGACTAGTAGAGTTTCGTTAGGTAAGGATATTAAGGGCTGTGGAACCATGGTGGGTTACTGGAGTCATGACAAATCGGTCATGGCGTTATTGAATGGCAGAAGAGGCTCGAGGGGCTGAATGGCCTACCTCTGTTCCAGGAATAGGCTGAGCAGGACTGTTTTTCAGGTATGAATGAGGACCAACCATTACAGGGGTGATTATAATCCTGCCCAGCCATTGGAAGCCCACCATCTTCCCACGATCTTCAATGTCACATTGCACCTTTAAGCAGGTGGAAATGTTACCTGCTTTCTCCTGTAGACTGTCTCCGACTGTCATTTGGGGCCTGTTTGTGATTTTAACTGTGGTTCCTGAACCATGGCTTTGCAGTTGGGCCAATCAAGCAGGAGAAGGAGCCGGGGCCAGAAAAGGCCCAAAGAGGTTAAGTCTTTTTATATAGGATCAGAAAGAACATGAATGTCCCTCCGAGTATCACAAGGAACATTTAGGCTTCCCCCCACTGCCATGGGCTCCATACTTTTGCTGCACCTCCACTCCCCACGTCACTGATCACAAGGCATTACAGAAACCTCTTCCTCATTCTTCAGCTGGACATCACGCTCCCAACCATGAGTTCCCACAGGTTTCAAGTGGGAAACTGCCCAGATAAGGCCATTCAGCCCCTCAAGCCTGTTCTGCCATTCAATTCGATGAAATTATAAAGGCGGGTTACATAAACTTGGCTTGTATTCCCTTGAGTACAGAAGACTGAGGGGTGATCAAGGTGTTTAAAATGAAAAGGTTAGGTTGGAGAAGCTGGGGTTGTTCTCCTTGGAGCAAAGGAGATTGAGAAGATATTTGATAGAGGTTGCCAAGATTATGACAAGTTTAGATAAGGTAGATAAAGAAAAGCTGTTCCCAATAGCTGACAGTACAAGGACTAGGGGACACAGATTTAAGGTTTTGGACAAGAGATGCAGGGGAATGTGAGAAACAACTTTTTTTACACAGCAAGTAGTAATGAGCTGGAACTCGCTGCCGATGAGGGTGGTGGAAGGGGAGACGATGAATGATTTCAAAAGGAATTTGGATGGGCACTTGAGGGCAACAAACTTGCACTGCTACGAGGATAGAGTGGGGAATACGACTGACTAGACTGCTCTATAGAGAACCAGAATGGACTCGATTGGCCAAATTTCCTCCTTCTGTGCTGTAATGACTCAAAGACTCTATAAAACGATTGAAGAATTTAATAGAGTGGAGAGAAACTATTTTCTCATGCATTGGGAGGGTGGGGGGGTGTGGTGGGGTCCAGAGCAGAATGAAACCAGGAGTTTATATCACACTGGCAACTGTGATCCCTATTGACATCACAATCTTGTACGTGTGCTATAAGTGTGTTGCTCTTTCAGTGGCCTGTTGAACCCACAGTGACACAGAATGTATATTAGCAAACAGGGCAGCATATTGACCCTTGAAAAGACAGCTACAGTCTCGTCAACAGGAGTTGCTGCTTCGACTGCTTTCTACCCTGCAGTATAATTAGTCTGTCACTGAATGATAGTTGGACGGTGTGAAAAACCTGGTTGCTGTTGGCACACAATCACAATCAATAATGGGTTGGGAGGTTGCACTGACAAGTGACAGATGTCATTTAATGAAGATACATGTAATTTGATAGACTGAGGAATATAGCGCCGAAACAGGAGAATGTTTTAGACGTAGCTGCGAAGTGCTTACTGACTCCATCAGCACAGTCAGGGCCCACAGTACAGCAAGTTAATAATAGTTACAGCATAAATGCTGGAATATACTGAGCATGGACTGGGCACTAGGCAGTCACCAAAGAAAGACTTGCATTTATATACCAACTTTCACAAACGCAGGACCTCCCAAAGTGCTTTATAGCAAATGAAGTAATTCTGCTGTCACTTTTGTAAAAAACACAGCAGCCAATTTGCACACAGCAAGATCCCATAATGTGATAATGACCAAATAATATGTTTTAAGGGTGCCAGTTGAGCTATAAATGTTGGCCAGTACACCAGGGAGAATTCTCATACATCTGACAGTGCAGCACTCACTCAGTTTTACACTAGAGCATCAGTCTAGATTAGATACTCAAATCGTGCAGAGGGAGGCTTGAACCCACAACCTTTATGATGTGGAAGCAAGAGTACAATCAACTGGGCCACAGCTGACACCTAAATGTGAGTTACTACTGCAACACACCTACTGCCCAATATTAGGTGTGCTGTCTGCCAGTGCCTCAGGTGCTTGCTGACCTGTTTTATCAGGTTCCCACATGAGGCACAGAAACGCAGCAGGTGCCATAGGATGTGTTATGCACCCTACGATTTAGACTGCGACGTCAATATTGAGATATACTGAGTGGTGAGGAGAGGAAACTACATATATGTCAGAAGATACTTGTCGCCTGATTCCATTCCAAGCTTCTAATAGCAAAGGGAGCTTGAATCTGTGGGGTAAAAGCCCATATGAGGCTCTTTACAAAAGAAAAATGTGCAGACCAACTTTGAGATGAAACAGCGTGCTCAGGTGGTGAAGAGAGAGAGAAGGGACATTCTTGTGCTAATTTAATTTCTAGACAAGTTTAACCCTCTTCAACTTCCAATTGTTTGGTCTTGAGACCAAAATAAACCTTTCTGGGAAGAAATCTATTAAATGGTGCTAATTTCACACACACACACACAAAATAGTGTTGAAAATAACACTTCTTTGTCTGATAACATCTGGTTGCCCATAACTGAAGTTACTTAGCAAAGGACTCAAAGGATTTTGCTAATTCACAAAAATAAAACTGCAGATGCTGGAAATCTGAAATGGAAACAGAAAATGTTGGAAAAGCTCAGTATCAGTGGTGAGAATAGACATGTTATTAATACTTCAGCTGTGGAACATTAATCAGAATAACTAACGGATCACTGATTTTGCAGCCCTTACTTTCCGCATGCATTTTTTTTAACTTCAGCTGTTTTCGGTACCTCTGATGGCGCAGCCAGCCCGAAGTGTTATGTTTTTGCCTTTTTCTATCTTTTTTATTGTTATCTATTGTTAAATCCCAGTAATATTTTCTTTTCATAGTTTGAATGTAGGTTTCATGGTTGTGAACCCATTCTGGGTTTCCTGAAACATTATTCCTGCCAAGAAACTGTTCGAAAAGATTACACTTGTTTCTCCGCCATCATGTTTCAAACACAGCACGGTCATTTGCAAGCAATGCCAGACCTGTGCCAATGTCAGTGCAGGAAGGCATAGTTAAGGTAGAAAATCAGACATGATCTCATTGGATGGCGGAGCAGTGGCCTACTCCCGCCCATATTTACGCTCTTGTGAATCTCCCTGGAGCTGCTCCCACTCCGCCTTCTGTTTGCACGCGTAAACCAGACTCCTTCCACACTTAGGCTCAAGTTATGAGGGTGAATTTAGAGCAGCTCCAAGGAAATTCCTGGCCAAGATAGAACCCAGGGCTTCTCTCCTCTTCTCTCTTTCCCACAAAAGAGGGAAATCAAAAACTTTCACAAAAACAGTGATCCTTTTTTTGGATAGATAAACAGAAAGAAAGTACTTACATTTATACAGCACCTTTCGCAAGCTCAGGGCATTCCAAAACACTTCGCTGATGAAATAGTAATTGCCGAGACATCTTCTCTCAGTTTTAAAGAAGAGCACATAGAAAGGATTGGACTCTGAATAGGATTAATGGGGGGCGGGGGCTGAAAACTCCCGCCAGTTCAATCTCAAACTGTCAGCATGATTTTGTAGTCAAATTAATTGACATTAATTGACAAACTAATTTAAGAAATTCCAAATATTGGAAGCTATTTTCAGTTTGATTGGAGGGGAAATAAAGGAACCAAATGGCTCCTGAACCTCTTTCTTGTCTGAAACTCTAGCTCGTGACATCACAGGTCGGCCTCAGATATGGGAGGTTATTAAGCTGATCTTAGCTCACTCCGCTAGGCAGCCCCTGCATTTCCCCATTACAACAACCAACTGTTTCTTAAACGATTCTGAGGTTTTTGCTGCCAATATGCTATCCAGGGATCTATTCCATGTGCTCTGTGAAGAAGAGATTCCTGATATCAGTCCTATATTTGAAATTGTGTCCCTCATCCCACTGTAACAATTTAAATTGAAGCTGTGTTTTGGACCAAGATTTTCTATACCACCGACAGTTTTTTAATTGATTCTCAGCACCTGGGCATTGCTGGCAAAGACAACATTTATTGTCCATCCCTAGTTGCCCAAATAGTGTTTTTTTTTGATAACTGAGTGTCTGGCTAAACCACTTCAGAGGGCAGTTAAGAGTCAACCACATTGGTGTGGGACTGGAGTCACAGGTAGGTCCAGACTGGGTAAGGACGGCAGGTTTCCTTCCCTAAAGGACATTGTTGAACTAGCTGGGCTTTTAACCACAATCTGACAACATTAAAATCTCCTGAAAGATGTACAAAAATGTACCAGTTTTCGTATTGGTATTGTTGTATGAATTTGAATTCCAAATTGTTTTCTGGTTGATCAGTGATGACCACATATCATCAATCACATGGTTAGCAAGGACCAATCAAAGCTGAGAAGCACATTCCAGACGAGATATAGAAAAAGCCAGTTCATCAACATCCACTCAGATCACCAGAGGTGGACGGGACCTGGATTCGAAAGCACCTCCAACAATGCAGCACTCCCTCAATACTGCGCAGGGCCATCAGTTTCGATCTTGTGCCCAACTCCTGGCATGGGGTGCAAGATAATTACAGATGAAGAAGGGCATTCAGTCCATCTTAAATGATCCATCCAGAGAGAACCTATTGCCCCTCCTCCCTTTGTAGCATCCAATTGCTTAGTAAGTGATGCCAGAGATTTTTCTGGCCTCCACAATTGCTGAAGCTAGGTTACATCCTGAAGTGGAAATGCCACCAGCTGAACCCGAACTGATCAAACTGTAGCAGGCATGTTATTGGACGGTATAAACAGCTCAAAGCCAAAGCAAAGTAAATTCAAACTCAGTCGGAAAGACGAATGAAGCTGGAAAGTGCAGAATGAGTCAGAAATGGGATGGCAGCACTGTGGCAGAGAGTGAGAAATAAACAGCTGCTCCATGTGCATTAATACCATGAAGTGATGATCATTTCATTTTCAGTAACAAGTCAGATAAGACTTCTTGACAGCAGGAGAGATTAAACCCCTTTTAGCACTAATTTCTCCTGATGCTTCCAACACCATTTTACCAGAAAAGACACAGATCTTCTGCAGTCAGCTGTCACAGTAGCTCGCTACCTGGCTCGACTATACCAGCAGTGCTCTGGTAACATATTAAAGTATATACTCTTCATTACTGAGCCTGGGCAGTGAGTAGCGACAGACCATATCTATCCACAAAGAGCCTACCTTTACCCATACATTTCCTTCCAGTACCTGCACTGACCTATACATACCTCAGAATCTCTACCAGTAATATCAGTGAGTGACACCAACCCACAGAGACATTCCCTGTTCCTTCAAAGACTGGCAATTACCCACACACTCTCTGAGCTATCATTGACTGGCACTGACCAATAGAGAGGGTACCTTACATCCAAAACCACATTTATATCTTCTATGCACTTGCACAAGAGCAGGAACAAACTCTAATGGCAGACTGAGAATTCATGAAGGCCACTCAGTGTACAACTAAAACAGAAGGGGAAGTGGAGTATACACACTCCCTCCCACTTTTCCAATTCTTGCTGGAGTTCCTTGGGTCCTCTCCATGGGTTCCTGGGATTTGGTAACCTGCTAATAGATGACGTTTATCTTTCTGTTGCTCAGTGAGTTGCAGAGTTGCCATCTGAGGTCATGAAGTTGTGGATTCCAGTCCTGCTGCAGGAAACTTGAGCACGTAATCTAGGCTAATATTCCAATACCAGTACTCAGACAGAGTGCTGCACTGTCAGGGCTGCTGTCTTTTGGATGAGACATTAAACCGGGGTTCTGTCTGCTCTCTCAGGGGATGTAAAAGATTCCCCGGCACTATTTCAAAGAGATTGGTAAATATTACATTGCTGTTTGTGGGATCTTGCTATGTGCAAATTGGCTGCCGTGTTACCGATATTTGAACAGTGATGACACTTCAAAAATACTTCAGTGGCTGTAAAGTGCTTTGGGAGGTTGTGAAATGTGATATATAAATGCAAGTCTTTCTTATATTCTCCTTTTTCCTCATGTTTTTTTGTCTTAGTTACCATCCCCTGAAAGCATTCACTGATTGGTGGACTAGGATTCTAGGGTGCTAAGTGCCCCATGGCACTTTCCCTTAATGCCCAATATTCATTTCTGAGACTTGACCAAGCCTATGACTCATAAGACCACGGAGAGAGCATCACAGCAAAGTGCAACCCTGGTCTTATCCCCCAGCTCACAATTCTAGCAGGGTTACTCGACATCAGTGTTGAGCTGGGAACCTTGGTTAACGTAGGGTACAATGAGGGGTGATCGTAGAGTCTACTGCTGCCTACCAGCTGAAATCAGTGGAGATCAGTGATTAAAAAAGATGGCCCTCCCAGTTCATAGGGTTAAGCCACTCACTGGTTAAAGTAGCTGAGCCATTGTAAGAGCTGAGGAAATGTGCAAAAAGCTCCCTTTTCCTCCAGATAGGGGCAGCTGGATTCCCCTCCTCATTTTCCAGGGGGAAACATACTCCTCACTGCATTGAATGACATTTCCAGTTTCATCTGTTTCTATTAATGTTTTTCTCATCCACTCACTGCTCATACTGAGAGTAAATAGTTTTAATTTTCATAACCTGCTGATCTCGCCCAGGAAAAATCTCCATTAAAGATGTTTCTCTCTCTGTCACAGTTTTCTTTGTTGATATTGCTTTCTGCTCTGAAGCAGCAGTTGCACATGGTGCTGACAATAAAACACTTTCTCTGTGGGTGAAATTGTTTTTGTCGACAGAGCCTTGGTGGTGAGGGATCTACAACAATGATCTGTGTAATATAATGTCAGTTCTTTATGAAGGCCAGGATACAAACAGGTCAAGGTGGATGTTCTTTCATCTTCTGCACACATTCTCAGTGTCTCTCGACTGAAATTTTGCATTACTCACTCACATTTCTGGGGCCTCACAAAAGTTTAATGGCTTCAACTAATGCTGTGGGATCACAGATAATATAATTTCTTCTTCCATTATTTCAAAAGAAAGGATTTCCTATCAATGTTTTTCTTTCTCGAGATATGGCAAGGCCAGCGTTCATTGCCCAACACTAATTGCCCTTGAGAAGGTGGTGGTGAGCTGCCTTCTTGAACCGCTGCAGTCCATGTGGTGTAGGTACACCCACAGTGTTGGCAGGTAGGAAGTACCAGGATTTTGACACAGTGATGATGAAGGAACAGTGATATATTTCGAAGTTTGGATGGTGTGTGTGACTTGGAGGGGAACTTGCAGATGGTGGTGTTTCCATGCACCCTTGTCCTTAAAGGTGGTAGAGGTCGCAGATTTGGATGGTGCTGTTAAAGGAGCCTTGGTGAGTTGCTGCAGTGCATCTTGTAGATGGTACGCACTGCTGGTACTGTGCGCCGTGAAGGGAGTAAATGTTTAAGGTGGTGGATGGTGTGCTGCTTTGTCCTGGATTGTGTCGAATGTCTTGAGTGTTGTTGGAGCTGCACTCATCCAGGCAAGTGAAGATTATTCCATCACACTTGTGCCTTGTAGATGGTGGAAAGGATTTGGGGAGGTAGGAGGTGAATCAGTTGCTCAGAATACCCAGCCTCTGACCTGCTCTTGTACCCAGAGTATTTCTGTGTCTGGTCCAGTTCAGTTTCTGATCAATGGTGACCCCCAGGATTTTAATAATGGAGATTCAATGATGGTAATGTCAAGGGAGATGGTTAGACTCTCTCTTATTAAAGATGGTCATTGCCGGCACTTGGGTGGTGTGAATGTTATTTGTCACTTATCAGCCCAAGCCTGAATGTTGTCCAGGTCTTGCTGCATGTAGGCACAGACTGCTTCAGTATCTGAGAAATTGTTAATGAAATAGAACGTTGTGCAATCATCAGCAAATGTCCCCACTTTGACCTAAGAGAAGGTCATTGATGAAGCAGCTGGAGATGGTTGGGCCTAGGTCACTACCCTGAGGAACTCCTGTGCTAATGTCCTGGGACTGAGATGATTGGCTTCCAACAAGTACAACCATTTTCCTTTGTGCTTCAATTCACCACCACTCCCCACCCGCCCCCCCCCACCCCCGCCGACCCCCTGCTCCCATGCCCACATCTCTGTCCTCGGCCTACTGCAGTGTTCCAGTGAACATCAATGCAAGCTCGAGGAACAGCACCTCATTTTCCGATTAGGCACTCAACAGCCTTTCAAACTGAACATTGAGTTCAGTAATTTCAGAGCATGATTGGCCCTTTTTTTAATTGTTAATTTTATTTTGTTTTATCATTTTTTACCATGTGCCTGCCTTAAACTTGGTTTTTCATGTTTGTACTTTTGAACAGAGCTGTTCATTATTCTGTCATTAACACTCTTTCTGCACGAATGCTTTGTCTTTCACCACACATTAGCACTCTCTTTGCCTTTGTCCCACGACCTGCTTGTCAGTTAATCTCTCCGGCCCTCTGCCCTATCACACACCTTCCCTTTTGTTCTCTTCCCCCTCTCACCCCACCCCCGCTTCACTTGCTTAAAACCTATTACATGTCTAACCTTTGCCAGTTCTGATGAAAGGTCAAAGACCTGAAACATTAACTCTGCTTCTCTCTCCACAGATGCTGCGTGACCTGCTGAGTATTTCCAGCACTTTCTGTTTTTATTCCTTTGTGCTAAGTATGATTCCAACCAGTGAAGAGTTTTCCCTCTGATCTCCATTGACTTCAATTTTGCTCAGGCTCCTAGTTGCCTTGTTGTCAAGGGCAATCACTGTCACCTCACCTCTAGATTTCAACTCTTTTGGCAATGTTTGGACCAAGGATGTAATAAGATTTGGAATTGAGTGAACTGGGAATCACTTAGCAAGTATATTTCTGAGTAGGTGCTGTTTGTCAGCATTGTCAATGACACCTTCCATCACTTTGCTGATGATTAAGAGTAGAATGATGGGACAGTAATTGGCTAGGTTGAATTTTCCCTGATTTTTGTGGACAGGACAGAGCTGGACAATTTTCGACATTGTCAGGTAAATGCCAGTGTTGTAGCTGTACTGGAACAGCTCGGCTAGAGACGCCGCTAGTTCTGAAGCAATATAACCAGGATGATATCGAGGCCCATAGCCTTTGCTGTATCCAATGCACTCAGTCATTTTTTGATCTGACGTGGAGTGAATTGAATTGGCTAAAGACAGGCATCTGTGATGCTGGAGACCTCAGCAGGCAGCAAAAATGGATCATCCACACGGCATTTCTGAATGAAGATGGTTTACACTCACGTGCTGCTTTGTGCCATCATTGAAGATGGGGATGTTCATGGAGCCTCCTCCTCCTGTTAGTCCACTCTCCTCTCCTCTTCTCCTCTCCTCTCCTCTTCCCTCCTCTCCTCTCCCCTCCTCTGTCTCTTTATGTTGCCTCTAAATGTAAAATGAGCTTTCACATTCTCTACTCAAATCCTCACGGCTGTCAGCAAATGGCAAAAGCTGGCCTAAAATTGGAATGAATTTTCAATCTCACGCTAAGAAGGCTCCAAATGGTCTCCTGAGGATAAGGCTGATGTGGAGTCTGATGTTGTGACAGAGTATCAGAAGCTTTATTCTGTGCCTAGTCATGCTACATCTAACTAGAAGCCATTGATGCTGACACTGGGTGCAAGCATTAACATCCCACAAAGCTTATCTGTTAAAACATTTATGGGCTATATAGTTTAAAGAGATATTAATGTCTCAGGGAATTTAATAGGTCAATAATTCCATCCCTAAGACTCAATTCCTGCAATTTATGACATCATCAAAGCTCAATGATTGAAATACTGCCCTAGAATTCTGTGCCGACCATTCTTGCATTGACCAGAAGAGCTTGTGTGGGGTTGGGGAAAGGGTGCATTTTATCTCGGGTAGGACCATTCCCTGGGGGCCCCGAGCGGGCAATAGACCCGGAAGTCAAGAATGAAGTGCGTCCCATCTAATTTTAATGGTCAGACCTCACTGCCTTGTTGCAGGCTGCATTCTCAGCCACATCCAGCGGGAACAACGAGGTGGGCCAAAGGGGCGGCGGGAAGCTGTCACTAAGGGAATGGTTATAGAGGACAGGTGTGGGACGTAGGGAAGTGATTGCTGTTGGAGAAATGGGAATCATTCACCTAAATCGTATGATTTTGAAAGATGATTAAAAGGCATGTTAAGCTTTATTGCAAGGGGATTGGCATACAAGAATAAGGAAGTCTTGCTGCAATTGTACAGGGCTTTGGTAAGACCACAGCTGGAATACTCTGTGCAGTTTTGGCCTCCATATTTAAGAAAGGGTATACTTGCCTTGGAGGCAGTACAGTGAAGGTTCACTAGATTGGTCCCTGGGATGAGAGGGTTGTCCTTTGATGAGAGGCTGAGTAAACTGGGCTGATATTCTCTGGAGTTTAGAAGAATGAGAGGCGATCTCATTGAATCAAACAAGATTCTGAAGGGGCTTGTTAGGATAGACACTGAGAGATTGTTCCCCCTGGCTGGAGAATCTAGAACATGGGGAACAGTCTCAGGATAAGGGGACGATTATTTAGGACTGAGATGAAGAGAAATTACTTCACTTAAATGGGCTGTGAATCTTTGGAATTCTCTACGCCAGAGGTTTGTGGATGCTCCACCATTAATGCTGGGTTGGACTGATTTTTGGTCTCTCAGGGAATCAGGGATAGGGGGAGTAGGGGGGAAAGTGAAGTTGAAGTTGCAGATCAGCCATGATCGTATTGAATGGCGGAGCAGGCTCAAGAGGCTGTACGGTCTACTCCTGTTCCTATTTCTTACGTTCTTAAGCTCTTATGTATTTCACTATCTTTAGAAGGTGAGAGAGGGTATAAGGCTGTATAGTTTGAAGGTTGCTGAAAGGTTAAATTATTTCACATCAAAGCAAAGTGGGAGGCAACAATTATTTGGCATGTTTCAAAGCTGAGAGTCCATTAGAAGAGCAAATGCAGTAGGTGCAGGGCAGGTGAGACGGACAAGTTGCAGCAGACCAACTCAGAGGTGGAATTAGAACATCACAGAGGGAGACAGAGCCATCCAATACTGTCATCAGCAGTAATAAAGGTCACCGACCTGAAACATTGGGCTGAATTTTATCAGCCCCTCGACGCCATGGGTCGTGGCGGGGAGGCCTGTAAAATGTTCGCGGGAGCAGCCCACCTCAAGCCACGACACCGAGAAGGTCCCGCCGGGTCTGAGCGACGGCGGCGAGGCCTTGGTGCGGCTGGTGGCAGGGCCTTCATTAAAATATTGAAATTAGCCAAATTTAAATGCAAATGAACTTACCTGCCGCCGTCGACTGCCTCACGTCATTTTTGCAGCCAACCGGCCGCAACTGGCATGCCTTTGGAACTCCGTTGTCTCGCTAGTCTCAGGAATGGTGTCGTGCAACTATCATTGATTGTTATAAAAACCCATCTCGTTCTCTAATGCCCTTTAGGGAAGGAAATCTGCCATCTTTATCTGGCCTGGCCTACATGTGACTCCAGACTCACAGCAATGTGGTTGACTCTTAACTGCCCTCTGAAATGGCCTAGCAAGCCACTCAGTTCAAGGGCAATAAATGCTGGCCTTGCCAGTGACGCTCACATCCCATGAACAAATAAAAAAAAACCCAGACCTTTGAGCTATTGGTCAAAGAACAAAGAACAGTACAGCACAGGAACAGGCCATTCAGCCCTCCAAGCCTTGATGCCTGCCTAAACTAAAACCTTCTGCACTTCTGGGAACTGTATCCCTCTATTCCCAACCTATTCATGTATTTGTCAAGATGCCTCTTAAACATCGCTATTGTACCTGCTTCCACCACCTCCCCCGGCAGCAAGTTCCAGGCACTCACCACCCTCTGTGTAAAGAACTTGCCTCGCACATCCCCTCTAAACTTTGCCCCTCGCACCTTAAACCTATGTCCCCTCGTAACTGACTCTTCCACCCTGGGAAAAAGCTTCTGACTATCCACTCTGTCCATGCCGCTCATAACTTTGTAAACCTCTATCATGTCGCCCCTCCACCTCCGTCGCTCCAGTGAAAACAATCCGAGTTTATCCAACCTCTCCTCATAGCTAATGCCCTCCAGACCAGGCAACATTCTGGTAAACCTCTTCTGTACCCTCTCCAAAGCCTCCACGTCCTTCTGGTAGTGTGGCGACCAGAATTGCACGCAATATTCTAAGTGTGGCCTGACTAAAGTTCTGTACAGCTGAGTGCAACATAACTTCTTTGCTGCCACCTACGTTAGATGGAGCTTTTCTCCCACCAACTGCACAAATTCTGATGGGTTCTTGGATACGCAACCTCTTGATTCAGAGGCGAGAGCGCTGTCAACTGAGCCACGGCCCTGCAAAAGAGGTAACAGCAAATTGGTTTTAATTGTGAAGAAAATTAGGCAGATTGAAAAATGGGCTGTCAATTCACAATCCCCAATCTTGCATTCTGGCCCAAGGTATATTTACACCTTTTGGACAACCGTTACGTCTACCTGACCTGGGAGTGATCGATGCTGACAGTGGCTGCCCTGAAATGGACAATGTTTCACTCCCTCAAACTTAACATCCCCTCACCTGGATGAGCACAGAATAAATAGATATTTTTCTAGCGTAAAACATAAGGACACCTGGCTGCTAAATGATTTCACTGAAACAACAGCAATGGTAATTATTGAGTGCACTTATACTGAGAAGTCAAAAAAACATGCAGTTATCAATTTCACTTAAGAATAAAGTCAACTGAATCTTAATCTAAAAGCAAACCTTAATCTTCTATTCTGTAAACCATCTTATCTAATTGGGTTGAATCTCACAAAACCTGGTTTCTAACTGATGTATTTCCTTCTTGAAGAGAATTACAATGAGGACTGATTGCAAAGAGTCAGGGTGCTTACCCTTCAAAGAGCTTGGCTATACATCGTCAGCAGATGGAAGAGCTAATTTCTTGAAGAAACACTTTGCATATTTATCAGGTTTAGCAACTTTATGGAATGAAGAATGTCAGGTAGCTTTTGTTATTTGGTATTACAGTTCTTCTTTTCTTTTGGGCCTCCTTGTCTCGAGAGACAATGGATACGCGCCTGGAGGTGGTCAGTGGTTTGTGAAGCAGCGCCTGGAGTGGCTATAAAGGCCAATTCTGGAGTGACAGGCTCTTCCACAGGTGCTGCAGAGAAATTTGTTTGTTGGGGCTGTTGCACAGTTGGCTCTCCCCTTGCGCCTCTGTCTTTTTTCCTGCCAACTACTAAGTCTCTTCGACTCGCCACAATTTAGCCCTGTCTTTATGGCTGCCCGCCAGCTCTGGCGAATGCTGGCAACTGACTCCCACGACTTGTGATCAATGTCACACGATTTCATGTCGCGTTTGCAGACGTCTTTATAACGGAGACATGGACGGCCGGTGGGTCTGATACCAGTGGCGAGCTCGCTGTACAATGTGTCTTTGGGGATCCTGCCATCTTCCATGCGGCTCACATGGCCAAGCCATCTCAAGCGCCGCTGACTCAGTAGTGTGTATAAGCTGGGGGTGTTGGCCGCTTCAAGGACTTCTGTGTTGGAGATATAGTCCTGCCACCTGATGCCAAGTATTCTCCGAAGGCAGCGAAGATGGAATGAATTGAGACGTCGCTCTTGGCTGGCATACGTTGTCCAGGCCTCGCTGCCGTAGAGCAAGGTACTGAGGACACAGGCCTGATACACTCGGACTTTTGTGTTCCGTGTCAGTGCGCCATTTTCCCACACTCTCTTGGCCAGTCTGGACATAGCAGTGGAAGCCTTACCCATGCGCTTGTTGATTTCTGCATCTAGAGACAGGTTACTGGTGATAGTTGAGCCTAGGTAGGTGAACTCTTGAACCACTTCCAGAGCGTGGTCGCCAATATTGATGGATGGAGCATTTCTGACATCCTGCCCCATGATGTTCGTTTTCTTGAGGCTGATGGTTAGGCCAAATTCATTGCAGGCAGACGCAAACCTGTCGATGAGACTCTGCAGGCATTCTTCAGTGTGAGATGTTAAAGCAGCATCGTCAGCAAAGAGGAGTTCTCTGATGAGGACTTTCCGTACTTTGGACTTCGTTCTTAGACGGGCAAGGTTGAAAGAACTCCAAATCAACTAGTGACTTTATATGGTGTATTTCAGGGAGAAAATTGTCCCAATGCACTTACAACAGAGGTGACGAAAGGTTACAGAGGATGATCAAAAGCTTGGTGGATTTTAAGGAGCTTCTTCAAGAGGGAGATGGAAATGGAGCCACTGAGGGATTGAAGGAAGGAATTTAGGCAGCAGAAGGCACCACCACTGAGTGGGGGGCAAGCATAAGATTCAGTAGATTTGAAAGTATGGGGGGAGTGGGAATTTGTAAGGCTGCAGGAAGTCACAGAATAGGGAAGGGCAAGACTATTAAGCTTAGATGCGGTCCTCCTCCCTTTCTTCCTTCCTTACAGCCTCTGATCTCTCTCCCTCCATCCTCCGATCTCCCTTCCTGTCCTCGGATCACTCCCTGCTTCCCGGCCTCCGATCTTCGGGAGTTCCTTGGTGGAAGTGAAGCCTGAGGCCGAATATTATGCATTGGAAGGGCCCTCGAGCCTCACCATTCAGTCACAGGAATTGTCCAATATTTCAACACCATAGCGTTAAGGTTTCACCCGGTTTCACATGACTTCTCATGAAGTCCCCAGCATTACAGATGCCAGACTTCAGCCAATTCAATTCACTCCACATGATATCAAGAAATGGCTGAAGGATACTGCAAAGGCTATGGGCCCTGACAATATTCTGGCAATACTACTTAAGACCTATGCTCCAGAACTTACCGCACCCCTAGCCAAGCTGTTCCAGTACAGCTACAACACTGGCATCTACCTGGCAATGTGGAAAATTGCCCAGGTATGTCCTGTACACAAAAAACAGGACAAGTCCAACCCGGCCAATTACTGCCCCATCAGCCTACTCTCAATCATCAGTAAAGTGATGGAAGGTGTCATCAACAGTGCCATCAAGCCGCACTTGCTCAGCAATAACATGCTCAGTGATGCTCAGTTTGGGTTCCGCCAGGGCCACTCAGCTCCTGACCTCATTACAGTCTTGGTTCAAACATGGACAAACGAGCTGAACTCAAGAGGTGAGGTGAGAGTGACTGCCCTTGACATCAAGGCAGCATTTGACCGAATATAGCATCAAGGAGCCCTCGCAAAACTGAGGTCAATGGGAATCAGGGGGAAAACCCTCCGCTGGCTGGAGTCATACCTAACGCAAAGGAAGATGGTTGTGGTTGTTGGAGGTCAATCATCTGAGCATCAGGACATCCCTGCAGGTGTTCCTCAGGGTAGTGTCCTGGGCCCAACCATCTTCAGCTGCTTCATCAATGACCTTCCTTCAATCATAAGGGCAGAAGTGGGAATGTTCGTTGATGATTGCACAGTGTTCAGCACCATTCGTGACTCCTCAGATACTGAAGCAGTCCGTGTAGAAATGCAACAAAATCCAGGCTTGGGCTGATAAGTGGCAAGTAACATTCGCGCCACACAAGTGCCAGGCAATGATCATCTCCAACCAGAGAGAATCTAACCATCTCCCCATGACATTCAAGGGCATTATGATGGCTGAATCCCCCACTATCAACATCCTAGGGGCTACCATTGACCAGAAACTGAACTGGAGTAGCCATATAAATACTGAGGCTACAAGAGCAGGTCAGAGGCTAGGAATCCTGCGGCGAGTAACTTACCTCCTGACTCCCCAAAGCCTGTCCACCATCTACAAGGGACAAGTCAGGAGTGTGATGGAATACTCTCCACTTGCCTGGATAGGTGCAGCTCCAACAACACTCAAGAAGCTCGACAGCATCCAGGACAAAGCGGCCCGCTTGATTGGCACCCCATCTACAAACATTCACTCCCTCCACCACCGACGCACAGTGGCAGCAGTGTGTACCATCTACAGCATGCACTGCAGCAACGCACCAAGGCTCCTTAGACAGCACCTTCCAAACCCGCAACCTCTACCAACTAGAAGGACAAGGGCAGCAAATGCATGGGAACACCACCACCTGCAAGTTCCCCTCCAAGTCACACACCATCCTGACTTGTAACTATATCGCCGTTCCTTCACTGTTGCTGGGTCAAAATCCTGGAACTCCCTTCCTAACTGCACTGTGGGTGTACCTACCCCAAATGGACTGCAGCGGTTCAAGAAGGCAGCTCACCACCAGCTTCTCAAGGGCAATTAGGGATGGGCAATAAATGCTGGCCTAGCCAGTGATGCCCACATCCCATGAATGATTAAAAAAAACCTTTTCGTTAAAGCTGTATTTTGACTTTTGTTTTGCTTTTCTGCTTTTAGCAACCATCTTTGGCCATTGGTAATGAGAGGGTTAAATCCTAGGGATGAAAAGAGCCTAAAATCGGTTGTTTAAAACAGATTAAAATGTCAAGTGACTGTACACTATCCACTTAATTTGCCTCACTCATCATCGTGCATGAGTTGTCTATATTCTGAATCCGTACGCATGGCAAATTAATTCAACTGGAACTTTCTGAAGGAGCTGAGTACCTGCTGATTCAGGCAAATTGTTCAGCATGGCAACAGAGAGAAATCCCAGGAGAGGTAAATTAAAATTAGGAAGCTAGGAATAAGATGGGACAGTCAAGTAGAACATAAAAGGTTAATATGTCTGTAGCATGTCGGGTCTTGATGATGTCATCAGAATTTAAGTAGAATATTTACATGGAGGCCTAACTCAGGTTCCCACCAGGCCAACCCAGCGGGGAATGACTCTGGGCTGCAAAAGGCTCATTTAAGGTACATTTGAAATTTTATTTTTATTTCCTTGTGCGAACCAGGAGTTCTCCTCTGGGTCCCACAAGGAAATCTTAGGCCTCCCTTCCCTTGGGTTGCCAACTCTGGTTTGGTGTATTCCAGGAGGTTTCATCACATGACCTCCTGCTTCCAAGTGCCCAGCCCCCATACTCCTCCCATTGGTCGTCCAACACGTCCATCCTCACGGCCCCCCACCTTCCCTCGGCCAATTGGAAAGCGAAAAGAGTCTTCATTGCCTGATTGGATGATTCTTGACTGTCAGTAAAACTCTCCTTATTTCCCACCTCCAATATTTTTAGCACAAATACACAGAGGCATTTAAAAAATAAAAATAAACACAATAACATTTTTGATGCTCCTTTTTCTCCTGTGTTGCTTGTAGTGATGTCCTGGAAATTAAGCTTCAAGTAGTGGAGACTCCAGGGTTGGTAGCCTGACTCCTGCCAACGTCTTGCACCCGACCTCCTGGACTTTGGGGAGGAAGACTGCTGATGGCCCAGGAGCTGATCTCACGGATGTAACTGCTCGGTGAGCAGCCTTTAAACCTCATTCATTTGCTTTGTTTTCTGTCCAGACTTGAGTGCCTATTGAGGTGGAAGTTAAAGACTCTGTGGCACTACTTGGAGCAAGTTAGGGAGTTCCCCTGGTGTCCTGGCCAACATTCCCTTCTTGACCAATAACATACACAAAAAAAAAATATTTGTGGGATCTTGCTGGACACAGGTTGGCTGTTGTATTTTTCTACATAACAGCAATGGCTGCACTTCAGATATGATTGATGTTTGGATATCCTGAGGTGATAAGGTCACAAATTCCATATTCTTAATTTTTTTCTTTATCTTACATTCCAGCAACCAAAAGGAAGCAACAAAATTAACCAATGTCCCGCCACTGAATCAGCCTCAACTCTGGTGAGACGTTTCTCAGATAATTCTCCTCCTCCAAAGCTACATCCTCTTCCTCCACAACTTGTGGTTCTCCCACTCTGACTTTCTCTGGACTCCACTAGTGGTGGCAAAGCCTTAGAATCATAGAATTATAGAATGATTACAGCACAGAAGGAGGCCATTTGGCCCATTGTGTCCATGCCAGCTCTCTGTAGGAGCTACCTAGATAGTCCCACTCCCCTTCCTTTTCCCCATAGACCTGCAAATCTTTTCCCTTCAGATAATTATCCAATTCCCTTTTGAAGGCCATTGAATCTGCCTCCACCACACTCTCAGGCCGTGCATTCCAGATCCTAACCACTCGTTGCGTAAACATTTTTCCTCATGTCACCTCTGGTTCTTTTGACAATCAGTGTGTAAATCAGTGTCCTCTGGTTCTCAACCCTTCTGCCAGTGGGAACAGTTTCTCCCTCCAGACTTCTCATGATTTTGAACACCTCTATCAAATCTCCCTCTCAACCTTCTCTTCTCCAAAGGGAATAGCCACAGCTTCGCCAATTTAGCCATATAACTGACAATTCTCTTGCCTGGAACCATTCTCAGAAATCTTTTCTGTGCCCTTGCCAATGCCTTCACATCCTTGCTGAAGTGTGGTGCCCAGAACCAGTTGAGGTTGAACCAGTATTTTATAAAGGTTCATCGTAACTTCCTTTCTTTTTTACTCTATGCCTCTATTTATAAAGCCCAGGGTCCCATATACCTTATTAACCTCTTTCTGAACCTGCCCTGCCACCTTCAACTTGGTGGCCCAGTCTCTTGAGCATTCTTCGTAAACAGCTGTGCTTCTCCTTTCCTTTCTTCTGCTTTACAAGCCTTCTCAAACCTCATCCTAGTAACTCTGACTCCATAGTTACCTAGAATTTTACAGCACAGAAACAGGTCAATCATCCCAACTGGTCTGTGCTGAGGTCAGTGCTCCACACAAACCTCCTCCCACCTCCTTCATCTATTCCTTTCTCTTCATGTGTTTACCAACCTTCCCCTTAAATGCATCTATGCCAGTCACCTCAACTACTCCATATGGTAGTGAGTTCCACCTTTTGAGCACTCTGTGAGTGAAGACATTTCTCCTGAATTCCTTATTCGATTTATAAGTGAATATCTTATGTGTAAAGTTCTTTGGATTCCCCCATAGTCCAGCATCCATTTCACTGTCAATCACTGTGTCAAATGCCTTGAGTCTATCTTTTCTAAATGGTGTTAAAGGTGCTTTACAATTCTTAGTGGTTGATAGTAAGCATAGGTCAGCTGCAAAGGATAGCAGGATGGAAGGAATCATAGAGTCATAGAGTTATACAGCACAGAAACAGGCCCTTTGGCCCATCGTGTCTGTGCCGGCCATCAAGCACCGAACTATTCTAATCCCATTTTCCAGCACTTGGCCCGTAGCCTTGTATGCTACGGTGTTTCAAGTGCTTATCTAAATACTTCTTAAATGTTGTGTGGGTTCCTGCCTCTACCACCCCTTCAGGCAGTGTGTTCCAGATTCCAACCACCCTCTGGGTGAAAATATTTTTCCTCAAATCCCCTCTAAACCTCCTTCCCCTTACCTTAAATCTATTTCCCCTGATTATTGACCCCTCCACTAAGGGAAAAAGTTTCTTCCTATCTATCCTATCAATGCCCCTCATAATTTTGTATACCTCAATCATGTCCCCCCTCATCCTTCTCTGCTCTAAGGAAAACAACCCTAGCCTTTTCAGTCTCTCTTCATAGCTGAAATGCTCCAGCCCAGGCAACATCCTGGTGAATCTCCTCTGCACCCTCTCCAGTGCAATCACATCCTTCCTATAGTGTGGTGCCCAGAACTGTACACAGTACTCAAAAGCTGTGGCCTAACTAGCATTTTATACAGCTCCAACATAACCTCTCTGCTCTTATATTCTATGCCCTGGCTAATAAAGGCAAGTATCCCATATGCCTTCCTAACCACCTTATCTACCTGTGCTGCTGCCTTCAGTGATCTATGAACAAGTACACTCTGACCTTCTGTACTTCCTAGGATCCTACCATCCATTGTATATTCCCTTGCCTTGTTAGTCCTCCCAAAATGCATCACCTCACACTTCTCAGGATTAAATTCCATTTGCCACTGCTCCACCCATCTTACCAGCCCATCTACATCGTCCTGTAATCTAAGGCTTTCCTCCTCACTATTTATGACAACACCAATTTTCGTGTCATCTGCGAACTTACTGATCATACCTCCTATATTCACATCTAAATCATTCATGTACACTACAAACAGCAAGGGTCCCAGCATCGATCCCTGTGGTACACCACTGGTCACAGGCTTCCACTTGCAAAAACAACCCTCGACCATTACCCTCTGTTTCCTGCCACTAAGCCAATTTTGGATCCAATTTGCCAAATTGCTCTGGATCCTGTGGGCTCTTACCTTAGTTTAGAGATACAACACTGAAACAGGCCCTTCGGCCCACCTAGTCCACGCCGACCATCAACCACCCATTTATACTAATCCTACACGAATCCCATATTCCTACCACATCCCCACCTGTCCCTATATTTCCCTACCACCTACCTATACCAGGGGCAATTTACAACGGCCAATTTACCTACCAACCTGCAAGTCTTTTGGCTTGTGGGAGGAAACCGGAGCACCCGGAGAAAACCCAAGCAGACACAGGGAGAACTTGCAAACTCCACACAGGCAGTACCCAGAATTGAACCCGGGTCGCTGGAGCTGTGAGGCTGCGGTGCTAACCACTGCGCCACTGTGCCACCCATGTACCTTCTTAACTAATCACCAATGCGGGACCTTATCAAAAGCCGTACTGAAGTCCATGTAGACTACATCAACTATTTTACCCGCATCTACACACCTAGTTACCTCCTCAAAAAATTCAATCAAGTTTGTTAGACACGATCTCCCCCTGACAAAGCCATGCTGACTATCCCTGATTAATCCCTGCCTCTCCAAGTGGAGATTAATCCTGTCCCTCAGAAATATCCCCATGGACCTGGCAAGATGACATCTCCATTGTCCAAACTCCCGAGAGGACATGACAGCAGCTCATTGCAAGATCCTGTTGAAAAATCCGGCAAATTTCTGCTTTCCAGAAATGAGGAATATAGTCATGTTGCCATCCAGATTACTGGCTCCAGTAAAATTGGATGCCTTGAAAGAAAAAGGGTCTTCTTCCCTTTTGAATGCTACGATTGAATCTGCCTCCATCACGCTCTCAGGCCGTGCATTCCAAATCCCAAAGCAAGAATTTGCCAGATTTTTCATTGTTTCAAAGAAGTGAGTTTTTAAAAAATAAAACACAGAATACCCACTTTCCTCTGTAATTTGCAACAGGTAGATATGTTTGCTGACATGGAGGGTAAACACTAGCACAGACTGATTCATGTTTTAGTTCCTGAATATACTAACAAAATCCCAAACTCAAAACCCATTTTATGATCCCTTCTACTCTCCAATTCCATAGTTGCATTGAATAACAGAATTTTACAGCCAAGAAACAGGCCATTCAGCCCAACTGGTCTGTGCTGGGGTTTATGGTCCACACAAGCTTCCTTGCACCCTACTTTATCTCACCCTACATGAAAGTGTTGTGGAATCAGAAGGTAATTGGACACGTACTTGAAGAGAACTAATTTGCAGGGTTGTAGGAAAAAAGCTGGAATATGGGATACATTGGATAGTTTTTCAAAAAGTGGGCACAGCCATGATGGGATGAATCACTTTCTCTGTTCTGTAAGATTTTATAATTCTATAAGTCCCACATCTCAAAGAAAAACAGTCTCCCTCTGTTTTTTTTAAAGTGTTAGCTCTGGCTCAATGGGTAGCATTCTTATCCCCTAGATTAGTAGGTTGTGGGTTTAAATCCTACTCTCGGAACCTAAATACATAATCTAGGCTGATTCTCCAGTACAATACTGAGGGAGTGCTGCCCTGTTAGAGATGCATCTTTCACATGCAATGTTTAAACCCAGGTCCACTCAGCCCCCTGTGGTGGAAGGGGAAAAATCCCAGGGCACTATTTCGAAGGGGAATGTGCCCTGGGAAATATTTATTCCTCGACACCACCAAAGCTGATTTCCAAGTCATTATCACATTGCTGTTTGTGGGATCATGCTGTATGAAAATTATCTGCTACATTGCAACAGTGATTACACTTTTAAAAAGTGCTTTTGGCCATCTTGAGGTTGCAAAAGGGGCTTCAATAAATGCAAGCTTTTTTAATTGAGTTTCGAATGTGGTGGCTTTTAGTACAATAAGCAACTGCAGGATTCACTTTATTTCAGTCTCCTCCTGTCACAGTCTGAAGGTGCTAATTCATGCAGGGAGACATTTCCATGGACTCACTATCAACCTGGTGCTCTGGGCTGCTGTATGTGCTATCTACAGGATGCAACTCACCAAACTCATTTCAACAGCAACTTCCAGCTCTGTGACCTTTTGCACCAAACAGCAAGAAGATCATCGGAACACCATTATCTCCAAATTCCAGTTGCCGTTTCATTTCCATCCTGATTTGCTGTTCCTTGATTGTTTCTGGGTGAAAATCTTTAAATTCCCTACTTAACACTTAGCACAAGGCCTGCAGCAGCACCTTATTGGTTCTCTTTCTCTTTTCATAGACAGACCCCACTTCATTCTTCTCAGATTTCTCTCTCTCTTTCACTCCCCACCGTAATACCCATCACCATTCTCTCTCTCTCTCAATATATATAGACGTCTCATTCTATCTTTCTCGTAGACAAGGCCCACAACCATCTTTACAGGTCAACTAGAGGTGGGCAACAAATCCAGCTTTATTAGCGGGGTCTACAGCCCGACAGCAACTGAGAAAAAATATGTGCACCAACTCAAAAATGCTGGGTAACCAGTATAAACTGACCGCTTGTCAAAAAGCGAGGAGGCGAATATGAATTCAGAGTGATTACTGGCTGATATGCTTATGTAGCCATCTACCTCACTGAATATTAATACGATTCAATACCTCACCAGCACAAAGGCTCTGATATTGTCTGTCTATCAACCCAAAGCATCTTCTACACATACCAGGGAGAGTGAGGAGAAGGTTATAAAAGAAATACAGGGATAAGGAGCTGAACGGACATTACCAGACATTTCCCCTGATTAGCAAGCAACTGACCTGTACTGTTCGACATGTGTATGTGTGTGAGAGAGAGAGGGAGATAATGAGAGAACTGAAGGTGCTGAGATTGCTGCTAGTAGCAGTGATAGCCCCTCAGCAACAGGGATCCTGAAACACACCGGTTAGTGGGGGAGGGAAGGTGGGGGGAATGAGAAAGGAACTATCTTTGTCTGTGCAGCAAATCAGTCTAACAGGACACACGCTCATTGTACAGCTGGGAGACAAAGCGTCCGTAGACACAATCAAGCACAAAGTGAAGAGAAACTATGACTTCAGAGACAAGAAAGACTGAAATAAGTCCGGCTAGCGAGTACATGCGGCTGACTGATACATTGAGGTAGAATCTGCCCAGCTGCAAATGCCATTTGTATAAGAAAAATAGACATTTATCACTGTATGTTATCCAAGATAAAGGACATATTTACTGGAAGAAAATAGTGAGTGCCCAACAAAATTATTCTGATCAAGAGGAAATATCTCTACATGAATTGTACAACTATGGAAGACTATTTTAACCTAAACTGCTCGTCGGGAAGCTGACAGGATGGGGTGAAATGTGTTTTTACGCCCGACCTGATTCACTCATCATTGAAATCAACTGAGACCAATGTTGGGTGTGAGTATTAAACTACATCCCACCTGATCCCGTGCATTTCCTGCCTGGAAGGATGATTAAAATGACCCAATTTTACAGGACAGAAGGTCAATTGGCCTATCAGGCCTGCTCTGAAAGAACTATCCACTGAATTCTATTTCCCTAATAACTTTTAAACATTTTTCCAGCTCATTATCAGTTCCCTGTTGGAAGTCGGAGCAGTAAAAGGCAATGACAATCAGGACCATGACAATTTGATTTGCAACTCCAAATTCAACTTTAAGCTCAACACTGGTGCACAAGCCAGAGGGCAACAGAAGGCAGCACAAAATCAAGGGTTGGGGGGGGGGGTGGGGGGGGAGGGGTGGCGAGCGGACAAGAAATTCTGTTGCAATGCTGGATTCACAACCCGCCCAATTGACACTCCATTGACTGGGGAAGTGCTGCACTGTCAGAGGTGTCATCTTTTGGATGACTCTCAGCTGGACATAAAAGTTCCCTTGGCCCCATTTCGAAGAAGAGCAGAGGTGTTCTCCACTGCTTCCAGGCCAATATTTACCCCTCAACTGACATCACTAAAAAGCAGATTATCTGGCCATTATTTCAGTGCTGTTTGTGGGATCTTGCTGTGTGCACATTGATTGCTGCGTTTCCTACATGACAACAATGACTACACTTCAAAACTACTCCATTGGCAGGAAAGCGCTTTGGGAACTTACCGAAGTTGTGAAATGCATGTCTTGTTTTTACATATTTCTTTGCCTCTCTCCTTTCCAATATTCGGTGATCTATAATAAATGCCCAATGGAATCACATTAGCCTCTTCTTCCTTAATTCGAACCAAATAGATTCAGGAGCTGCTGTAATGGAATCTTGGACTGGAGTTTCTGCTGAGTTTCATTGGTTTTTCTCAATGCAAGTCATCTAAAACAGTCAAACCAGCACAAGAGAGTGAGATATTTCAAATTACATCCAGCACAAATCCACCATCTTTTACGCTAATTTAAAAATCTTTGTGCTAGAACAGAACAGGCTACATGGAGATCGAATAAATCTCCATGGTGAGTTTCCGCTGGCTGACCCATTTGTGGACATGCAGCTTTTATTTGGGGTGCAAGAACATTAATAAGCATGTTTTAAAAGCTTGTAAATATAAAGCACATAATTTACGAAGAAACAGACTACTGTATGCCAATGTATCTAGGAGATGATTCTCTATAGTTTTTTAAAGTTATTTTCCATTATGTAAAAGCAGGTCACTCACAGGCAAGAATGAGACACTTTGATTAAAAATGCTTATTTTTCATGATAAACTGCACCAGGGTTACCAATCTTAAATATGGCAAGGAGTTATTGTTTGAAATTACATTCTAAAAGTTTGCCCAATTATACAGTCTTATGGAAGATTTCAAACTCAGTGATATGCAATTGAGTTTGAGTGGAAACTTAAGCAAAAAAAAACTTCACACATAGAAACATAGAAAATAGGAGCAGGAGTAGGCCGTTCGGCCCTTCGAGCCTGCTCCGCCATTGATTATGATCATGGCTGATCATCCAACTCAGTAACTTGTCCCCCTTTCGCCCCATATCCTTTGATCCCTTTAAACCCAAGAGCGAAATGTAACCCATTCTTGAACACTTACAATGTCTTGGCCTCAACTGCTTTCGGTGGTAGCGAATTCCACAGGCTCACCACTCTCTGGGTGAAGAAATTTCTCCTCATCTCAGTCCTGAATGGTTTACCCTGTATCCTTAGACTATGACCCCTGGTTCTGGACTCCCCCACCATCGGGAACATGCTTCCTGCATCTACCCTCTCAAGCCCTGTTAGAATTTTATAGGTTTCTATGAGATCTCCCCTCACTCTTCTGAACTCCAGCAAATATAATCCTAACTGACTCAATCTCTCCTCATATGTCAGTCCCACCATCCCAGGAATCAGTCTGGTAAACCTTCTCTGCACTCCCTCTAGAGCAAGAACATCCTTCCTCAGATAAGGAGACCAAAACTGCACACAATATTCCAGGTGTGGCCTCACCAAGGCTCTGTATAATTGCAGCGACACCTCTGCTCCTGTACTTCAACCCTCTCGCTATGAGGCCAACATACCATTTGCCTTTTTTACCGCCAATTGGACCTGAATGCTTACCTTCAGTGACTGGTGTACGAGAACACCCAGGTCTCGTTGCATATTCCCCTCTCTCAGTTTATAGCCATTCAGATAATAATCTGCCTTCCTGTTTTTGCTACCAAAGTGGATAACCTCACATTTATCCAAAATTTACTGCATCTGCCATGCATTAGCCCACTCACTCAACTTGTCCAAATCACCCTGAAGCCTCCCTGCATCCTCCTCACAACTCACCCTCACTCCCAGTTTTGTGTCATCTGCAAATTTGGAGATATTACATTTAGTTCCCTCGTCTAAAGCATTAATATATATTGTGAATAACTGGGGTCCTAGCATCGATCCCTACGGTACCCCACTAGTCACTGCCTGCCATTTGGAAAAAGACCCATTTATCCCTACTCTTTGTCTCCTGTTTGCCAACTAATTTTCTATCCATTGCAATACATTACCCCCAATCCCATGCGCTTTAATTTTACATGCTAATCTCTTATGTGGGACTTTGTTGAAAGCCTTCTGAAAGTCCAAATAAACCACATCCACTGGCTTCCCCTCATCAACTCTACTAGTTACATCCTCAAAGAATTCTAGTAGATTTTTCAAGCATTATTTCCCTTTCGTAAATCCATGCTGACTCTGTCCGATTCTACCACTGTTCTCCAAGTGCTCTGCTATAAAATCTTTGATAATGGGCTCTAGAATTTTCCCCACTGCCGACGTCAGGCTGACTGGTCTATAATTCCCTGTTTTCTCTCTACCTCCCTTTTTAAATAGTGGGGTTACATTAGCTACCCTCCAATCTGTAGGAACGGTTCCAGAGTCTATAGAATGTTGATCGCAATTTGTGCCTCGACTGTCAATTTCACTTGAAGTGAAAATGCTACTGCTTATAGTTAACACAGCCATCATTCCTTTCTATCCTTCTCAATTCCTCCTGAACATATTGTAACCAAGAATATTCAGGGATCTGCTTCAGATCTTTTTTCATTTAACTATGGCTCTGCCCAGCTTAACTCAAAGTAACACAAAAGCAAAGTACTGCAGATGCCTGAAATCTGAAATAAAAACAGAAAGTGCTGGAAGTACTGAGCAGGTCAGGCAGCATCTGTGGAGAGAGGAACAGAGTTTCAGGTCTGTGACCTTTCATCAAAGTCCTGACAAAGCATCATTGACCTGAAACACTGGGTGGGATTTCATTTCTGGGTTTGGGACCCCAAACGTCGCGGTCACTTCTGGGTACTGAACTCACACCGCATTGGCAACACGCACACATTGCAATTTCAATATGTAAAGAAGCTAATTGGCCTAGAGTTGTGTTTGCTGTCCAATGAGTGGCAGCAGATGTGGGGGTAGGCGGGACATAAGCAACAGCACGCCTGATTTAAAGGGCGGGTGACAGCCACTGCTGAGGTTGCCATTTGTCCAAAGGATGGAAGAAGAAGCAGAGCAGAGGGAACTGGACAGGGAAGCTGCACCGCCCCCCCATCCCCCAGTGCCAGGGCAGCCGCCATTTTTCTGACGTCTCATTGGAGGTACTGCTGGAGGGTGGTGACAGAACATCCTGTTCCCTGCCAGTGGCAGCAGAAAGCCTGCAAGGCTCAGCAAGAGGGCATGGCTGGAGGTGGCTCATGAGGTCAGCAGCAGAGGAGTGGTGAGGAGGAGCTGGGTTCAGTGACGGGTCTGGAAGGGTGAATCCAAAGGTAGACCCAGATGGCATGCCTCCTTGTCACCAGTTACCAGAGTGCAAAATAGGGGGATATCCTGATGCATAGAGTTCTCCTGACCCATGGGACATGTGCCTCTCCCAACATTGTTGATCCATAAGCATAGGTCAGAACCCTAGTGATATTGGACAGGAGGCTGGAGTGCAGACTGCAGCTGTGTATGCAAATGGAAAGCTGCAAGTGGTGAGGGAGAGAGGCATTGTCCTAACTGAATCTGTATTCACCTTGCCAGCCAAGTAGGAGCTGAACGCCAGGGAGAACGAGAGGGCACGCCGGGACGGTGGGGTGCCACAGCTCACATCACTGACGCACTTTGAGGAGCTGGCCTTTGATTTGACCAGAGTGTCAGGCCACAGGGTTGCTGGGTCGGAGAAACAAGGGTCCAACGTTGACAGGGTGAAAACATCTCAATGTCCCCAGGTTCTGGGGATGCATGGCAATGACCCCCCATGCAACAAGTTGTCAAAGCATGAGATGTCATGTCATTATTTTTAGCAGCGTGAGCATCTGTTGACTGTCCCAATCTCTCATCATCATCATCTCTTATGTCTCCCACAGGGCCAGCCGCAGAGGGGCAGGAGGCCACACAATGCTAGCAAGTTCCTGAGGAGTCAGGGGAGGAAGACACGTTGGAGCCTGCACTGTAACATCTCGCTTGCGCACCCTCCACCAGCGCAGACCACTCACCTCAGTGAGTCCTCATGTGTTATTAGACAGGGTGACAGAGAGGGCTGAATGTTACGAGTGTGCTGCAGTTCGCGGTGGCGCCCTCTGATGGTGGCGTGCATCCCGCGCGGATGCGCCATCCCTGAGCCCCTGCGATATTACGTGTGTGGCTGATTTAAATAGAGGGGGCGGAACAGCCACCCCTGATGACACAGAGGGGTCCACGTCCTCGGCAATGGAGTCTGGGGTCCACTGCGCAGGTGCGGCGCCATTTTTAAAGGGCTTTGAGCCCTTACAATTAATTAAAATTTTTATAGGTACATTAATCGAAATTTTTTGTTATCAAATAATAAGGATGTGGAGGCCTTTGCCCAACCCCCCAATGGTCATTTCAATGCCCGATATGACCAACACTTGCCTTTTTCCCCACCTGAAACTGCGCCCCCCCCAACCTTCTAACTTTTGCCTTGCAACCCCTTCCCACCATCCCCACATCCAATAAAAACTGTTTTCCCCGCTCCCCCACCCCTCCCACTCTGAAAAATGTATTCCTCCCCCCTCCCCACCAGGTTCTTGCCTTGGAACTCTGTATGGAAGTGCTCTGCACTGAGACCCGTCGGCCGCCGGTAATATGCGGCAGGCCCTTCTTGACGTCAGGGGTCAAGGCAGACCTTTCCCTGCAGAATTTTACCGGCACCCGCGCCATGACCCACAGCATCGAGGGGCTGGTAAAATTCAGGGTGAAGCATACATCACATCAGAGCAGGAGGATGCCGGTGGTGGGGTGTGGGGGAGGGGCAGAGTCGGCTATAGCCGGTCCCCCTTGGATGATGGAGGACAGGGGCAGTCCTGTTCAGCAGGGTGGAGATGCAGGGCGTCTGGAGTCACCAAACAGGTGGGTCTGCCTGAGGGACCAGTGTGAGATGCGTGCCCACAGGTTAGAGTTACCTGAGGTACTGCAGTGTCAAGGGATGAGAATGGAGGAGTCCATTCATCGCTTGTGCTCCACAATGTCTCGGTGCTTTGAACACATTGAGAGAGTGGCCAACCTCATGGAGAGCTGTATGTGCATCAGAGTGGATACAGGAACAGCAAACTGACATGCATGGAATGCATGCTGCAGTCTGTAGCATTGACTGGCCAGTGGTGCAAATAGAGCAACAAAGCATGGAGTGGATGCCAGCTGTGCCCCAGCTGGTGGCTCCCTCCAACAATCAAAGGTGCCACCAACTGGGGCTGAGGTGGCGAAAGGTAATGATAAGGGGGCCACCCCTCCCTCACGGAGCTCCATCCTCATCCACCTCCATGGGCTTCTCCGACGGCTGACGCATCTGTAGAGTTAAGCCCTGCGACAGAGGCTGCCCCTGCAATGATGTCCATACAGCAACCTTTGGAGGTGCCACCCTGGCACGTCCACGATGAGGCCAAGCACCACGGGTATCTCAATCCCAGCCAGGCATCTTTCCATCCTTAGGTCATCTGACCTAATAGCTCCTTTTGTGGCTCAGTGTCATACTTTGTTTTATAATATTCCTGTAAAGCTCCTTGGGAACTTTCATTGCATTCAAGGTGGTATATAAGTGTACGTTGTTGTTGTTCCTTTTATCTCCACTGATTGAAAGAGAAATGTTATCGGCGGCAAATGCTTTGAGAGAGAATCAGTTATCTTTGTGAAGTAAAGCGGTAAGAATCCTAATGGACTTCATCAATCGTTTTGTTTCTCTCGTTCACATTGTGTCCTTCAATGTTTCTGCTGTGTGTCCTTGATGTGAACTGAGAGGTGATCTCATCGGGTGACATGCTCAGGAACAACTGATGAGAATGACAGTGTTTCAAGATCAATAGAAATTAGTTCCAAACTCTGAGCATTTTCGCTGATGATTTTATATACCTACATGTCAGCACAGTTCTCTCAGTAGCATCTCAAGGCTGTAAAGCACTTTTGGAACAGCCTGAAGTTGTGAAAGGCACCATATAGTACTGAGGGAGTGCTGCAATGTTGGAGGTGCCATCTTTCAGATCAGATGTTAAACTGAGGCTTTTTCTCTATCAGGAGGAATGACTAATATTTATAAAGAGCCTTTCACTATCTGAGGACATCCCAAAACTCCTTATTTCCAATGCTGGTTTCAGCTGTGAAGTTCCTCACAGTGGAATAGTCTGTCAGAATTCAATGTAACTTTTGATGGGGTATTTGATGAGTAATATCCAGCATAAATCAACCCGTCTAGGGAAGAGGAGGTCAGGTAGAGAAAGGGGAGAACAAACAGAGGGATAAATCATGATCTGACTTGAAAGCGTTAGACTGGAGCCATCGCTTAGTGGTCATTTTCTGATTGGCAAGATGTAACACTTGTTACATCTTACAATTTGCTGATGATACAATGATAGGTAGGAAAGTAAGTTTTGAAGAGGCGCAGTGGTTAGCACTGCTGCCTCACAGCTCCAGTGACCCAGGTTCGATTCTGGGTACCGCCTGTGAGGAGTTTGCAAGTTCACCCTGTGACCGCGTGGGTTTCCGCCGAGTGCTCCGGTTTCCTCCCACAACCAATGACTTGCAGGTTGACAGGTAAATTGGCCATTGTAAATTACCCCTAGTGTAGGTAGGTGGTGGGGATGTGGTAGGGAATATGGGATTAATGTAGGATTAGTATAAATGGGTGATTGTTGGTCGGCACAGACTCGGTGGGCCGAAGGGCCTGTTTCAGTGCTGTATCTCTCTATGACTCTATAAGGGGGCTACAAAGGGATATAGATAGGTTAAGTGAGTGGGCAAAGATCTGGCAAATGGAGTATAATGTGGGAAAATGTGAAATTGTCCACTTTGGCAGGAAGGATAAAAAAGAAGCAGATTATCTAAATGGTAAGAGATTGCAGAGCTCTGAGCTACAGAGGGATGTGGGTGTCTTAGTGCATGAATCACAAAAGGCTAGTATGCAGGTACAGCAAGTAATTAGAAAAGCTAATAGAATGTTATCATTTATTGTGAGGGGAATTGAATACAAAAGTAGGGAGGTTACACTTCAGCTATAGAGGGCATTGGTGAGACCACATCTGGAGTACTGTGTACAGTATTGTTCTCCTTCTTTAAGGAAGGATGTAAATACGTTGGAAGCAGTTCAGAGAAGGTTTACTAGACTAATACCTGGAATGGGTTGGTTGTCTTATGAGGAAAGGTTGGACAGGCTAGGCTTGTATCCGCTGGAGTTTAAAAGAGTAAGAGGCGACTTCATTGAAACATATAAGATTCTGAGGCATCTTGACAGGGTGGATGTGGGAAGGTTGTTTCCCCTTGTGGGAGAATCTTGAACTAGGGGTCACTGTTTAAAGATAAGGGGTCGCTCATTTAAGAAAGAGCTGAGGAGAAATTTTTCTCTCAGAGCGTCATGTCTTTGGAATTCTCTTCCTCAAAAGGCGGTGGAAGCAGAATCTTTCAATATGTTTAAGGCAGAGGTGGATAGATTCTTGATAAGCAAGGGGGTGAAAAGTTATCGGGCTAGGCAGGAATGTGCAGTCGAAGTTACAATCAGATCAGCCATGATCTTGTTGAATGGCGGAGCAGACTCGAGGGGCTGAGTCGCCTACTCCTGTTCCTAATTCGTATGTTTCTATGTGCATTAGAATTACATTACCCAGTACCTAGAGCATAGAAACAGGCCATTCAGTGTTTATATGCCACAGGCGCCTCATCCCAATGTAACTACCTGGCTCCTTGTGCCTCATCCCACTTTGTAAAGTCAGATGTGCCATTGCATGGTAGCTGACAGCTCATCGGCTTGCACTCTTACCTGGGTTCAAGTCCCACTCCAGGAATTTCAGTGTTAAACTTAACCTGGTACTGAGGGAGTGCTGTGTTGTTGGAGATGCTGTCTGTCAGATGTGATGTTAAAGTGAGGTACTGCCTACCCTCTTAGGAGGGTGGTAAGGATCCCATGGCACTTTTCTTTGAAGAAGAGTAAGGGAATCCTTCTCAGTGTCTGGGCAATATTTATCCCTCATAAACATCATGGAAACAGATTATCTGGCCATTATCACATTGCTGTTTGTGGGATCTTGCTGTGTGCAAATTAGCTGGCATATTTCTTACTTTACAACAGTGACTACACTTCAAAAGTACTTTTGGATGTATTATTGTTATGAAAGACAGTATCGAAATGCAAGTTTTTTTTTCTGAAGTGACTTCCTTTGCTAGTGAGCAACATCTTTCTGGAATGATCTTACATGTTTCTTATTTCTGTCACACATCATCAGAGAGGCTGACAGCTCATCTTCCCTTTTCAGCTATCTTGGAAAAACAGATCAGTGAGGCTCAAAAGTAAATATAAAGAGTTTCATTTCATTCATCACACCAGGGAAACTTAACTACAGTCTATCAGATAAGGAACTGAAGATATTGTTTCATTTACATGACCATGGAGAAAGGATCCAATGCTTATTTATCTAACGATGCTTCTTTCAAGATTTTTTTTTATCAGCTTCAATGCTGTAACTGCTACAGGACTCGGCCACAACACGGTGAAAATCTTAAGATTTTAATAGCCTTTTCTTTTTACATACTAGATGCCAATAGTGAAGGTTGAATAAAACCTGATTGTAACATAAATATGAAATGAGAATAAATAATTGTTACAACCAAGTGAGAAATGTGTTTAGGGGTCCTTTGCTGTCTTTACCTGGCCTTATTGTAACAGGGTTTAATTTTAAACGCACTGTGTTTTGAGCTCTCCCTTTTGTGAATCCTTGTTCACAACTTTCCAATTATAAGGCAAAGAAATGAGTACACACTGGCTTTCTTTGGTTTACAGAAGAAAGATTAAATTTATTAAACCTTAAACTTAAACTCTAATACGGTTCACGCCTACGGATATACGACGCGCCTATGCTAGCATGCACCAGATATAAACATGCAGATAGGGACAGAAAAGAGCAGAAGAAAAGATAAGTAGAACAGTTTGAGGCAATATCTGGTGACTGTTTCTCGAGCTCGCTGTAGTCCTTGATTGAAGATATGGTCTTGCGTATCACTGGGGCCCAGCAGTCTTATTAAAACCTTGTTCACGTGGGAAACCTTTCTCTCTTTGAATTTCATGTATTTTCACAAGATTCAGTTCCATGGGAAGAGATGGAAGCTGGCAGACAGGAGAGGAGATGTTCTCAGTCCATGAGCACATGGCATTCTCTCTGTGTCAATTCCTTTGTTGGGAGTTCAAATTCAAAAAAACTCCCAGATTGCTCTGCAGGTTAGTCATGTGACTGGCTCCTTATATGGGATAGTCTCTTCAAAACCCTTTGTTGGAAGTTCAAATTCTTTGCAATAGTCAGGAAGTCATATGACTAAAACTGGTCTGACCACTTCTGTGTATTAGGGAAGCAACTATTGGGTCCCCATTGTTTCAGCATTGTCTGGTACTATGAAAATGTCCTTCTAGTCAGGGCTTGCAATTTTAAGTTTTTGTTCGTGTGGCGAAATAATGTGTGCCTCAATCTTGGCAGGTGGGGGGTTGCCTGACAGTAATAAATATTGAACATTTAACCTGTTAGAGCCACTTACCTGCCCCACCCAACTTTTGACCACTTGACTATTCTTCATAGCCCAATAATAGAATCAATCCAATCTACTCAATATCCTGAGGGAAGTGATGTGCTATAGCTGAGTCCCCAGAAAGAGTAACATCAATAAAATCTCTTGTTGAACCCAACTCTCTCACAGAGTAATAGAGTCAAAGAGTTATACAGCACAGAAACAGGCCCTTCGGCCCATCGTGTCTGTGCCAACCATCAAGCACCTAACTATTCTAATCCCATTTTCCAGCCCTTGGCCCGTAGCCTTGTATGTTATGGCGTTTCAAGTACTCTAAATACTTCTTAAATGTTGTGAGGGTTCTGGCCTCCACCATCTCTTCAGGCAGTACGCTCCAGATTCCAACCACCCTCTGAGTGAAAAGAATTTCCTCAAATCCCCTCTAAACCTCCTGCCCTTTACCTTAAATCTATGCGCCCTGGTTATTGACCCCTCCACTAAGGGAAAAAGTTTCTTCCTATCTAATCTATCAATGCCCCTCATAATTTTGTATACCTCAATCATGTCCCCCCTCAGCCTTCTCTGCTCTAAGGGAAAATAGCCCTAGCCTTTTCAGCCTCTCTTCATAGCTGAAATGCTCCAGCCCAGGCAACATCCTGGTGAATCTCCTCTGCACCCTCTCCAGTGCAATCACATCCTTCCTATAGTGTGGTGCCCAGAACTGTACACAGTACTCAAAAGCTGTGGCCTAACTAGCATTTTATACAGCTCCATCATAACCTCCCTGCTCTTATATTCTATGTCTCGGCTAATTAAGGCAAGTATCCCAGATGCCTTCCTAACCACCTTATCTACCTGTGCTGCTGCCTTCAGTGATCTATGGACAAGTACATCAAGGTCCCTCTGACCGTCTGTACTTCCTAAGGTACGACCATCCATTGTATATTCCCTTGCCTTGTTAGTCCTCCCAAAATGCATCACCTCACACTTCTCAGGATTAAATTCCATTTGCCGCTGCTCCGCCCATCTTACCAGCCCATCTATATCGTCCTGTAATCTAAGGCTTTCCTCCTCACTATTTACAACACCATTAATTTTCGTGTTATCTGCAAACTTACTGATCATACCTCCTATGCTCACATCTAAATCATTAATGTACACTACAAACAGCAAGGGTCCCAGTGCCGATCCCTGTGTACACCACTGGCTTCTACTCACAAAAACAACCTTCGACCATCACCCTCTGCCTCCTGCCACTAAGCCAATTTTGGATCCAATTTGCCAAATTTGCCCTTGATCCCATGCACTCTTACCTTCTTAACCAACCTCCCATGTGGGACCTTATCAAAAGCCTTACTGAAGTTCATATAGACTACATCAACTGCTTTACCCTCATCTACACATCTAGTCACTGCCATGAAAAATTCAATCAAGTTAGTTAGACACGATCTCCCCCTGACAAAGCCATGCTGACTATTCCTGATTAATCCCTGCCTCTCCAAGTGGAGATTAATCCTGTCCCTCATAATGTTTTCCAATAGTTACCCTACCACGGATGTTAGACTCACCGGCCTGTAATTACCTGATTTATCCCTGCTACCCTTCTTGAATAATGGTACCACATTCGCTGTCCTCCAATCCTCTAGTACCTCTGCTGTGGCCAGGGAGGATTTGAACATTTGTGTCAGAGCCCCTGCTATCTCCTCCCTTGCCTCACATAACAGCCTGGGATACATCTCATCTGGGCCTGGGGATTTATCCACTTTTAAGCCCACTAAAACAGCTAATACTTCCTCCCTTTCAACGCTAATATGTTCAAGTATATCACAATCCCCCTCCCTGATCTCAACACATACATTGTTCTTCTCCATAGTGAACACAGATGAAAAGTAATCATTTAAAACCTCACCTATATCCTGTGGCTCCACACACAGATTGCCACTTTGGTCCCTAATGGGCCCTACTCTTGCCCTGGTTATCCTCTTGCCCTTAATATACTTATAAAACGCCTTAGGATTTTCCTTTCTCCCGCCCGCCAGTGTTTTTTCATGTCCCCTCTTCGCTCTCCTAATTACTTTTTTAAGTACCCCCCACCCCCCCCCCCCCCACACTTTCTATACTCCTCTAGTGCCTCCGCTATTTTCAACGCTCTGAATCTGCCGTAAGCCTCCTTTTTTTTCCCTGATCCAATCCTCTATATCCCTTTACATCCAGGGTTCCCTGGACTTGTTGGTCCTACCCTTCACCTTAAGGGGTACATGTTGGCTCTGAACTCTCACTATTTCCTCTTAAAATGACTCCCACTGGTCTGATGTAGACTTTCCTACAAGTAGCTGCTCCCAGTCCACTTTGGCCAGGTCCTGCTTTATCATATTGAAATCGGCCTTCCCTCAATTCAGTACCTTTATTTTTGGTCCCTCTTTGTCCTTTTCCATAACTACCTTAAGTCTTACAGCGTTATGGTCACTATCCCCGCAATGCTCCCCCACTGACGCTTCTACCACTTGTCCAGCTTCATTCCCTAGGATTAGGTCCAGTACTGCCCCTTCTCTTCTAGGACTTTCTACATACTGGCTCAAAAAACTCTCCTGTATGCATTTTAAGAATTCCGTCCCCTTTAAGCCTTTTGTACTAAGACTATCCCAGTTGATATTGGGGAAGTTGAGATCTCCTACTATTATTACCCTATTACTTTTACACCTCTCTGAGATTTGCATACATATTTGCTCCTCAATCTCTCCCTGACTGTTTGGAGGCCTGCAGTACACCCCCAGCCAAGTGATTGCCCCCTTTTTGTTTTTAATTTCTACCCATATGGCCTCATTTGAGGAACCTTCTCAGATATCATCCCTCCTTACTGCAGTAATTGACTCCTTGATCAACAGTACAATACCACCTCCTCTTTTAGCCCCTCCCCTGTCTCGCCTGTAGATTCTACACCCTGGAATATTGAGCTGCCAGTCCTTTCCCTCCCTCAACCATGTCTCTGTGATAGCAATAATATCATAATGCCATGTGCTAATCATCGCTCTTGATTTTGATGTCCTCATCCCTTTCAAACTATTTAAGGTCTCTCGCCCCATACCGATCCTGTCTGTCCCCTCATGTTGAAAGGTCATTGACTCAAGTGAACCTGGCATATGACTGTCCTGATTAAGCCCTTCCACAGCCATCTCTTCCACCTACTCCAGGGCCACCATTCATGGTAAGGACAATCCCTCATTCATTAATGCCTCAATGTGAGTTGTCACTGTCTGGTCCTCCCTGTTCCTATCTCTTTACATGGTTTTCTCTCACCCCAGTCCCATATCATTCTTCATCTTCCTCATCACTTTCTTTCAAAGCGGTTTTTTCGAAGACCTGCCTTCACTCCTTTGATCCCCTCCTTTTCCACCCAGCTGCTACACACTTAACTATTTCTCCTTGCCCAGTGTGTATCAACATCGTAAGTACCTCCCTTTCCCTTCAAATGCTCCCCTCCCCTTCAAAACTTCCATCATCTCTCCATACCTCAAAAAAAAACACACAACTCCTTTGATCTCTCCAGGTACCATTCCTCACCTTCCTGTCCAAGGTTCTTGAATGGGTTACTCCCACCGCCATTCTCATCTCTCCCACGACACCTTTTGCAAACACTGTCCATTCTAATAAAGGTCATTGATGAGATCCTCTTACAGTGCCCGCAGTACATCATCCTTCTTAATCACTCTGCATACTCATTGCAGAGAAAGAAAACTCATTTTCCTCCATTTTCTTTCTTCTGTGGTCCACCTTGAGCGAATTACCCTTGCTACCTGTCCAACATCTCCAGCAATGACTACTCCTCTTATCCTCACATGGTGACCTCAGGAGCATCCCAAAGTTCCATCCTTGGCTCCTTCCTTTTCTCGGTGCGTGCTGTTGCTCAGAAGGCATTGTCCTCCGTTTCCTTCTTACACTGTTGTTGCCCAGCTTTACTTCTTTGCCATCACCCTAAATCACCATGATTTTGTCAGACTCTCTATCTGCCATCAAGTTGTGGATGAACTAGTAAAACAAAGAAAACACTTGCATTTATATAGTGCCTTTCATGGCTACAAGGCATTCCAAAGTGCTTTACAGCCAATGAAGTATTTTTGAAGTGTAGGCACTGTTGTAACCCAAGGTAACGCAGTGGTCAGTTTGCACACAGCAAGGCTCCGCAAATAACAATGAAATAAACGGCTAGATAATCTGTTTTAGTTGTTGTTTGAGGGATAGATACTGGCCAGGACACGAGGGCGAATTCCCCTGCTCTTCTTCAATTAGTGCTGTTATATCCAACTGACAGGGCAGATGGAGCCTTAGTTTAACACCTTACCCGAAAGACATCCTCAGTACTGCACTGGCAGTGTCAGCCTAGATTATATGCTCAAGTCTCTGCGGGGGAATTTGCACCCACCACCTTCTGACTCAGCGATGAGAGTACTAGACACTGACACCTTGTACTCGAACTGAATGCTGGGAAAAACATACCCAGTTTATTTTTGCTCCCACTCCTCTCCCAAGAACAATTCCAGTCTTTCTACGTGTAACTGAACACCCTTACACCTTGGGCTCCAAATTGAACTGCTGAGCTTAGGTTCTTTAGTCTGATTTTGTTGCCCAGTTTCCTGTCCATTTTCCTTTAGTTTCCCTCAGTTCTTCAGTTTATGAAAACAACCATGCTCACTCTATAATAAATTCAGCAGTAGGCTGAAGCACCTTGGGGAGACACGAAAGTCTTGCTATTTCTGTCTAAGGAGGCGAGGTGCCCAACAGTAACACCAAGAGCTGTAAATTGATCGACCTTTCCTCTAATTTACTGTAGCATCAGAAGTAATTGATTCAGTCAGTAACATTGTACTCCAACAGTGTAAAGTACATGCAAAATTCCTGATAATACATTAAGAAAATCAATGCTCCCAAACTGAATGGTTAAGGCACTTGTTTAGGTCATTGAGTAAGTCTCTAATTTAATTAACCCTATCAGAGAAAAGCCATACACGGAATTAGCACTCAGTGAACACAGAGACCTGGTTTAAGAGTATGGGGTTTTACAAATAAGCAAGAAAGTTAAGCTAACCATGATAAGTCACTGTTTAGGACTCAGCTGGAGTATTAATCCCAATTCTGAGCACCAAACTTTAGGACAGATAGCAAGATCTTGGAGAGGGTGTGAAGGAGATCAACTAGGATGATGCCAGGGATGAGGGACTTCTGTTATTATATGTAGAGAAACTGCAATTTTTCTCCTTAGAGAAGAAAAGGTTAAGGGGAGATTTAATAGAGATGGTCAAAATTATACAGGGTTTTGATAGAGTAGAAAAGGAGAAACTGTTTTCACTGGCAGGAGGGTCAATCGGGCATAAATTTAGGATAATTGGCCAAAGAACCAGAGGGGAGAGGAGGAGAAATCTTAATACACAGCACGTTGTTGTGATCTGGAATGTACTGCCTGAAAGATTGGTTGAAGCAGATTCAGTAGTAACATTAGAAAGAGGAATTGGAAAGGAAAGAATTGCAGGATTACAGGAAGTGGGTCTAATTGGATAGCGCTTTCAAAGAGCCAACACAAGCACAATGGGCTGAATAGTCTCCTGTGATTCTATGAAATAATGCCTCTTAACTGAAAATAGTTTTGCTTTTAATTTTAACACTTAATGTGAAATATTTCCTGATAGTTTGTGGGATTATGAACGCTGCCTTGAAGCTGAAATGTGGGTCAGAAACCCACACAGGGGGGAGTTTTCTGTTCTCCCCCGTGTCAAGTTTGGAGGTGGGGAGAACATATAATCGGGCGGTAGGGTAGTGAGGGGGAGGAAATCTCCGACCCCTTCCCACTTCCACCCAAATTAAGTCTGGGGCGGGAAGGCCTGTGAATAGCCTCCCACCCCACTGCCAATTGAGGCCTTTAAGTGGGCAATTAATGCCCAATTAAGGGCCTCATCCCACTGCCAGAATTAGCCTAGTGGCGGGTGGGTCTCACAGCACACGGGGAGCTCGATGAGCAAACTCATGCGGGTTGCTTGCCAAGTCCGGGGTGGCAAGCCGGTCCCTCATTAAAAGATATTTTGTGCTTGAACGAGGGACCTGGCAACAGAAGGGTAGGGCTCACTGAGAGCCACCTCCCTGCACTTGCTACCGACCCCCCTACACACACCTCCCTGCGATCCCCGTCCCGCGAAACCTCTCCCACCCTGACTTACTAGTGGCTTGGGTGAGTGCTTTACCAGAAGCAGCCACTGCCTCAGCGGTGGTGCTGCTCAGTTAAAGAGCTGCCGGCCTCTGATTGGCCGACAGCTCTCAGCAGGGGAGACTTACACCGCCGGGGTCCTTGATCCTGGGGAAGGCCCACCGCTGTCCACTTAAGTGCCTAATTGGCCTTTGATCCAGCGGGCCGTCCCCAGAGGAGGCGACATGGGGCTCTAACCAGCACTTTTGCTGGTGATCGTGACCCCCATCGTCCAGATTAAATCCCAGCCACTGTGTGGGGAACAGTCACTCTTTGTGATTTCCCCCAGGGCAGCAGACTAATGGCCAGACGGCAGCCTCGCCATCCAATTAAGGAGGGCTGGCTGGCCCTCAAAGCTGGGTACCAATCAGAGGCCTTCCAGCTTGAAAGGAGCAGTGATCTGCAATGGAAGATAAGTGAGAGAGATGGCATTTCAAGATAGATCCAGCTCGCCAACTTTTAAAAATTTAAATTAAAAGATGGCTTTTGCAACCAGGCCGCCACTGTGAGCAAGGGGAGCCCCTCTGCAGGGCAGCCTGTGGCTGCTGCAGCACCCAGGCAGGCAGGGAGCGCCTCTGGGCTTGCCTGGAGCACTGGTCTCCCAGTCTGCTGCTAGGAGGCCACCTTCAGACGCATCTCCTGGCCCCCTCGACCTGCAGGAACCTGGAAGCTGACTGGAAAATCCCTATCGGCCTCCTTTAATTGGCCTTACGTGGCCCTTAATGAGCCGCATGCGGCTAGTTAGCCCTGCTCCCACACCACCCACCCCCGTCCCCGCTCCCACTCCCAATTCGGCCTCCGTAAAAGTGGCATGGAGGCAAGATAGAGCCGGGGAACTGTTCCCGACCCGGTGGGAGCACAAAATCCTGCCTTAAATGTTATTTGAGGGAGATTTCTGCAACCTTTCTGATGTCTCTCAGTCAACTCTGTTTTATTGACACGATAGATGCAGCTTGGAAGTGGGCATTAGCCTAGGTTTTCCACTGGAGGTTCTCTGATTTTAGAGCATGAATCAGTTGGGCTGGCATTGGAAAGGAGCAGGCACCATATCTAGGCCATTTTAATTCCCTCTCTGTTTCCTGCCCTCATTTCCCACTGTCAGATGTGATCAGTTTTCTGCAGATCCATACAAATGAGGCAAAGATTGACATCACGCACCCTTGCCTGTCAGTTCTGCCTCACTCACAGTGAATCACATTCATTCCCACATGAAATCATTCACCTGGGGTTCCTTGATGCTCTGAAGAAAGCAGCAGTGAACTTAAAGGGCCGAGCATCAACATCTCAGCTAATATTTGAAGATTTGTTTTTGTTTTACTAGAATAGTCCAGGAAATATTCCAGGGGAAAATGGCAGAAGTGGCAAAAATAATCGGTCAGGGTATTATAGCTTACAAAGCCTTGACTGGAGGCAATCATTTTAATTCAGTCTGACGGCACTTAATTTTTTTTTTATTCATTCATGGGATGTGGGCATCGCGGGCAAGGCCAGCATCTATTGCCCATCCCTAATTGCCCTTGAGAAGGTGGTGGTGAGCTGCCTTCTTGAACCGCTGCAGTCCATTTGGGGTAGGTACACCCACAGTACTGTTAGGAAGGGAGTTCCAGGATTTTGACCCAGCGACAGTGAAGGAACAGAGATATAGTCCCAAGTCAGGATGGTGTGTGACTTGGAGGGGAACTTACAGGTGGTGGTGTTCCCATGCATTTGCTGCTCTTGTCCTTCTAGTTGGTAGAGGTCTCGGGTTTGGAAGGTGCTACCTAAGAAGCCTTGGTGCGCTGCTGCAGTGCATCTTGTAGATGATACACACTGCTGTCACTGTGCATCAGTGGTGGAGGGAGTGAATGTTTGTAGATGGGGTGCCAATCAAGTGGGCTGCTTTGTCCTGGATGGTGTTGAGCTTCTTGAGTGTTGTTGGACTCATCCAGGCAAGTGGAGAGTATTCCATCACATTCCTGACTTGTGCCTTGTAGATGGTGGACAGGCTTTGGGGAGTCAGGAGGTGAGTTACTCACTGCGGGATTCCTAGCCTCTGACCTGCTCTTGTAGCCGCGGTATTTATATGGCTACTCCAATTCAGTTTCTGGTCAATAGTAGCCCCTAGGATGTTGATAGTGGGGGATTCAGTGATGGTCATGCCATTGAATGTCAAGAGGAGATGGTTAAATTCTCTCTTGTTGGAGAAGTTGCCTAGCACTTGTGTGGTGCGAATGTTACTTGCCACTTATCAGCCCAAGCCTGGATATTGTCCAAGTCTTGCTGCATTTCGACACTGACTGCTTCAGTATCTGAGGAGTCGCGAATGGTGCTGCACATTGTGCAATCATCAGCGAAAATCCCCATTTCTGACTTTATGATTGAAGGAAGGTCATTGATGAAGCAGCTGAAGATGGTTGAGCCTAGGACACTACCCTGAGGAACTCCTGCAGTGATGTCTTGGAGCTAGGATGATCGACCTCCAACAACCACAACCATCTTCCTTTGTGCTAGGTATGACACCAGCCAGCGGAGGGTTTTCACCCTGATTCCCATTGACCTCAGTTTTGCTAGGGCTCCTTGATGCCATACTCGGTCAAATGCTGCCATGATGTCAAGGGCAGTCACTCTCACCTCAGCTCTTGAGTTCAGCTTTTTTGTCCATGTTTGAACCGAGGCTGTAATGAGGTCAGGAGCTGAGTGGCCCTGGCAGAACCCAAACTGAACGTCACTGAGCAGGTTATTGCTAAGCAAGTGCCGCTTAATGGCACTGTTGATGACACTTTCCATCACTTTACTGATGATTGAGAGTAGGCTGATTGGGTGGTCATTGGCCGGGTTGGACTTTTTGTGAACAGGACATACCTGGGCAGTTTTCCACATTGCAGGGTAGATGCCAGTGTTGTAGCTGTACTGGAACAGCTTGTTTAGGGTTACGGCAAGTTCTGGAGCACAGGTCTTCAGTGCTATTGCTGGAATATTGTCAGGGCCCATAGCCTTTGCAGTATCCAGTGCCTTCAGTCGTTTCTTGATATCACGCGGAGTGAATCGAATTGGCTGAAGTCTGGCATCTGTGATGCTCGGGACTTCAGGAGGAGGCCGAGATGGATCATCAACTCGGCACTTCTGGCTGAAGATTGTTGCAAATGCTTCAGCCTTATCTTTCGCACTGATGTGCTGGGCTCCCCCATCATTGAGGATGGGGATATTTGTGGAGCCACCTCCTCCAATTAGTTGTTTAATTGTCCACCACCATTCACGGCTGGATGTGGCAGGATTGCAGAGCTTAGATCTGATCCGTTGGTTATGGGATCGCTTAGCTCTGTCTATCGCATGCTGCTTATGCAGTTTGGCACGCAAGTAGTCCTGTGGTGTAGCTTCACCAGGTTGACACCTCATTTTGAGGTAAGCCTGGTGCTGCTCCTGGCATGTTCTCCTGCACTCTTCATTGAACCAGGGTTGGTCTCCTGGCTTGATGGTAATGATAGAGTGGGGGATATGCCGAGCCATGAGGTTACAGATGTGGTTGAGTACAATTCTGCTGCTGCTGATGGCCCGCAGCGCCTCATGGATGCCCAGTTTTGCAGTGCTAGATCTGTTTGAAATCTATCCCATTTAGCATGGTGGTAGTGCCACACAACACAAAGGAGGGTATAGGAACATAGGAAGATAGGAACAGGAGTAGGCCATTCAGCCCCTCAATGTGAAGGCGGGACTTCGTCTCCACAAGGACTGTGCGGTGGTCACTCCTACCGATACAGTCATGGACAGGTGCATCTGCGGCAGGCAGATTGGTGGGGACAAGGTCAAGTATGTTTTCCCCTCTAGTTGTTTCCCTCACCACCTGCCACATACCCAGTCTAGCAGATATGTCCTTTAGGACTTGGCCAGCTCGGTGAGTAGTGGTGCTACCGAGCCACTCTTGGTGATGGACATTGAAGTCCCCCACCCAGAGTGCATTCTGTGCCCTTGCCACCCTCAGTGCTTCCTCCAAATGCTGTTCAATATGGTGGAGTACTGACTCATCAGCTGAGGGAGGGCGGTAGGTGGTAATCATAAGGAGGTTTCCTTGTCCATGTTTGACCTGATGCCATGAGACTTCATGGGGTCCAGAGTCAATGTTGAGGACTCCTAGGGCAACTCCCTCCCTACTGTAGACCACTGTCCCGCCACCTCTGCTGGCTCCATCCTGCCAGTGGTACAGGACATACCCAGCAATAGTGATTGCACTGTCTGGGACATTGTCTGTAAGGTATGATTCCGTGAGTATGACTATGTCAGGCTGTTGCTTGACTAGTCTGTGGGACAGCTCTCCCAACTTTGGCACAAGCCCCCAGATGTTAGTAAGGAGGAATTTGCAGGGTCGACAGGGCTGGGTTTGCCGTTGTCGTTTCCGGTGCCTAGGTCGATGCCGGGTGGTCCGTACGGTTTCATTCCTTTTTATTGACTTTGTAGCGGTTAGATACAACTGAGTGCTAGGCCATTTCAGAGGGCATGTAAGAGTCAACCGCATTACTGTGGGTCTGGAGTCACATGTAGGCCAGACCAGGTAAGGACAGCGGATTTCCTTTCCTAAAGGACATTAGTGAACCAGATGGGTTTTTTACAACAATTGACAATGGTTTCATGGCCATCATTAGACTAGCTTTAAATTCCAGATTTATTAATTGAATTCAAATTCCACCTTCTGCTGTGGTGGGATTCGAACCCATGTCCACAGAACAATACCCTGGGTCTCTAGTCAGTGACAATACCACTTTGCCACCGCCTCCCGTTCCCGCAAATCATGTTGTTATGCGCTTTAGCTTTTGTCAATGTTTTCAATGTGCATTGATTTTTTTTTATTTCCCATGAAATAAGCCTTTCTGACAGGGCCAACAAGTGAAGAAGGCTCGGAACTGCTTCAACCCCTCACCTCCATTGTCAAACTCCATTGGATTGCCTTGTCTCATTCTGTTCCAACTTATTTAAACTGGACCATCTCCTCCAATAGCTACTCTTCCCACACCTGCGCCATCACCCTCGAAGTCCCCCAAGGAACTGAATCACAGAATCACAGAATTGTTACAGCACAGAAGGAGGCCATTTGGCCCATCTAGTCTGCACCCGCTCTCCGAATGAGTTAAGGCACTAGGTGAATTGCTCATCCAATGTGATGCCACAACCAAAGACATCTTCCTCTCTCCTCACCTGTCAGCGTTCCGAAGAGACTGTTTCCTCCGCGACACCCTGGTCCACTCTTCCATCACTCCCAACACCTCGTCACCTTCCCACGGCACTTTCCCATGCAATCGCAGGAGGTGTAATACATGCCCTTTTACCTCCTCTCTCCTCACCATTCAAGGCCCCAAACACTCTTTCCAGGCGAAGCAGCGATTTACTTGTGCTTCTTTCAATTTAGTATACTGTATTCACTGCTCACAATGCAGTCACCTCTAGATTGGGGTGACCATTACAGATTGGATGACCGTTTTGCAGAACACATCCACTCGGTCCACAAGCATGATCCTGAGCTTCCGGTTGCTTTGCCATTTTAATTCACCACCTTGCTCTCATTCCCACATTTCCGTTCCACTGAAGATCAACACAAGATTGAGGAACAGCACCTCATGTTCCGATTAAGCATTCTACAGCCTTCTGGACTCAATATTGAATTCAATAATTGCAGACCATGAGCCCCATTATTTTATTTATTTATTATTTTTATATATTTTTATTTTACTTTTTTTTAACCATGTGCTAGTCTTAAACTTGTTTTTCATGTTTTTGCTTTCGGACAGAGCTGTTCATTATTCTGCCATTAACACTCTCTCTGGACAAACGCTTTGTCTTTTACTACAACTATTTAGCACTCCATTTGCCTTCTATTCTCTGACATCTCTGTCATTTAATCTCTCCTGCCCTCCTTCCTATCACAGACCATCCCTTTTGTTCTTCTTCCCCCCTCTCCCCTTTCACTTGCTCAAAGTCCATTACATTTCTAACTTTTGCCAGTTCTGATGGAAGGTCACAGACCTGAAATGCTAACTCTGTTTCTCCCTACACAGATGCTGCCAGACCTGCTGAGTACTTCCGGCACTTCCCGTTCTCATTTCAGAGTTCGAGCAACAGTCGTATTTTGCTCTGCTCTTTTTAGTGTTAGCTGTCGGTCAGTAGATAGCATACGCCTCTGCGTTAGAAAGTTGTGGGTTCAGGTCCAACTCAAGAGACTTGACCATTTAATCCAGGCTGACACGTCTGCAACACTGGATGGCACAGTGGCGCAGTGGTTAGCACCGCAGCCTCATAGCTCCAGCGACCCGGGTTCAATTCTGGGTACTGTCTGTGTGGAGTTTGCAAGTTCTCCCTGTGTCTGCGTGGGTTTCCTCCGGTTGCTCCGGTTTCCTCCCGGACAGGTGAGGATGTGGTAGGAATATGGGATTAGTGTAGGATTAGTATAAAATGGGTGATTAATGGTCAGCACAGACTCGGTGGGCCGAAGGGCCTGTTTCAGTGCTGTATCTATAAATCTAAATCTAAACAAGGGAGTGCTGCACTGCCAGAGGTGCCATCTCACAGAGATGTTAAACTGAGGCTTCAAGCGCCCTCTCAGGTGGATGTAAATGATCCCATAGCACTATTCCAAAGAAGAGTAGGGGAGTTCTTCCCAGTGTCCTGGTCAACGTTTATTCCTCAGCCATCATCTAAAAACAGATTATCTGATCATTATCACATTGCTGTTTGTGGGAGTTTGCTGTGTACAAATAATTTGTCACTTTTCTTGCAATACAACATTGACTACACTTCAAAATTACATTTTTTGCTGTAAAGCGCTTTGAGAATTCCTGATGTTGCAAAAGGTGCTACATAAATGGAAGTCTTTTTTAATCACTGGTTGCATCCCTCCTGCTGACCACTCGTTCAGATGGTTTACAAGTTTGGTGTCCCTTCCTTCCTGTGCTGATCATCAGACTATTATTCTGTTCATCACAAAGATTACAAGCTACCTTTATAATATGTAACATTGCTGAGCTCAGCCCCTCCACTGCAGAAACATGCCTTTATCATTTCTTTTATAAAATCCCACAAATAGCATGTGGTAATAACCATATTATCTATTTTTAGTGATGTTTGTTAAGGGATAAATATTGGGCCAGGGCACCAGGGAGAACTCCCCTGCTCTTCTTTGAAATAGTGCCATGAGATCTTTTACGTCCACCGGAGAGGGAAGACAGCCTCGGTTGAATGACTCATCCAAAAGATGATACCTCCAGCAGTGCAGCACTCCCTCATTACTGCAATGGAGTGTCAGACTGGATTACAGTGCTCTGGAGTGCAACTCAAACTCACAATCTTCAGTCTCAGAGATGAGAGTGCTAGCAGCTGATTCCTTACACTGCAGCATCAGCAATTCTAGGCTTAAACTGCTTGAAGCGAACTTGCTAAGTATTTGGAAAAGAAGGCCATGAATTTCCTCAGACCTTCTGCCGTAACTTAGAGATGCAGGGAAATCCAGCTCACACATGTAAATGAGGCCTTCTGTGGTTGTACTGCCAGTGAAGCTATGGGAGCCGAATGGTAGCATCTACAAGGAATTTCCCAGATTGGGAAAGGGCAGCGAAGCTTGATTAGAGTTGACATTTCCAGTTGAAAAGATGACACCTGAACTGATATGATGTGACACATGGCCTCCTTCCAGTTAACAAGTTCTCTGAAGATGATTAAAGATTTCTTGATGAAATTAACAATTTAACTGTGAACAACTGTGACAACAACTGGGTCCTTCATCGTCAATGAGTCAAAATCCTGGAACTCCCTATCTAACAGCAATGTGTGAGCTCCTTCACCACACAGACTGCAACAGTTCAGCACCACCTTCTTGTGGGTAACTAGGCTAACCAGCGACATCCACATCCTGTAAATGAATACAAAAAGAAAGTGTATTCCTCCATTTATTAGATGTGAATTTAAAATGGGGAACACCACTGTACATCCTTAACGTTACTCATTAATGTCTTCTTGTAATTTGTTGTAGTTCTACTTAGTGTTAATTATCCCTCCTGATTTGCTATCGTCTGCAAATCTCGTAATTTGCTTTTTTCTCTAAAGTCTAAATTGTTAGTATTAATTGTGAACAACTGTGGTCCCAGCACTTTTCTTATCACTCATGTCCATTGTTCCTGGACATGTTCTATCACCCTTCTTAAATATAGGAATAATGTTACCTATCTGCCAGTCCTTTTTCTAACAAATTATTAAAGATGTGTAATAGTGCCTCTGCTATCTCTTCCCCAGGAGGCATGGCATGGATACAATCCATCTGGACCAGGGATTTTATCCTATTTGAGTATGATTAGTTTATTTAATACTTCTCCCTATTTTATTTTAAATGTGGTTATATCATTTCTAATTGCATCTTCCAATGTCATGTCCACTTGATCTGGATCCCTGGGAAATACTGAAGCAAAGTAATTATTGAATAGTTCTGCCATTTTACTATCATTGCTTGTGATTTCATCCTGACTGTCACTTAGTGGCACTATTCCCATCTAACAATTTTCCATTTTTATTTATGAGTCAGCAGAATATTTTTTATGTTCTTTGATAATTTAGTTCTGTGGTTCCTTTTTGCCTTACTAATCATTTTCTATTGCTCTCCTAGGCTGGAAAGTCAGTGTTGAACCCACCTCCGCCTGGCCTGGGGATCCAGACCGCATTTTGCGGTTCACAGGCCTTTAATTGGTCTGAGGAGGGACTTCCACCTCATTGAGGCAGGAGGTCCCGCCTAATGGAGCTGCGGGCCAATCAGGGGACCAGCAGCTCTTAGGCAGAGCAGCGCCACTGGGAGCGGTGGCCACTTCTGGGTCTGCAACCCAGTTATCGGAAAGAAGATGTCGGGGAGCCCCGGAACGAGGGTGAGCTTTTGGTGCCTCAACGAGGGTGATCGGTTGGGCCCCGGCGAGGCAAGGGGGTCGATTGGGGGTTGGGGGGGCGTGTTGGGTGATGGGGGTGGTTGGGGCAGTAGGGGCGGCCCTCCGATGGGCACAGGGTGCCTGATCATGAGTACCCCACCCCCCAGGACATCAGAAAGCCACCTGCTTTTGTCAGGCAGCTTCTCTCTGGCTTGGGCCACCCGACCAGCCACAGGTAAAATCCCTGTGGCAGCGGGAGGAGGCCCTTAAGTGGCCATTTAAGGGCCTTGATTGGCCTGGGCGGGCATGCCGTTTTTTGCCGACTCTGCTCTGCGTAAAGTGGCAGCGGAGGCAGGAGGGTGTCGGGAAGGGCCCCATGAGCCTCCCACTCCATGTTACGCCTGCGCCACCCCCCCCCGCCACCTTCCCGCTCTCAGAGGGAGTGGAAAATTCTGGCCCTAGTCTCTTTGTATTATCTCTTGTCATGCACTCCTCTGCTGTCCATGCACTTAATGTATGCTTCTTTCCTAACCCTCAGTTGTTCACTTATGTCTTTATTCATCCATGCTGTCTCACTGAAGTTTAGCTTGTTCTTGTTTACTAGCGGAAGATATTTTCCTGGACTCTTTTGAACACCATTTTATCTGTTTCCCATTAACATTCTACCATCGTTGTTTGCCAAATTGTTGTCCATTTTATTTTCCCAAGTTCTATTCTCAGCCCCTCAAAATCAGCTTTTCGCCAATCTATTACCCTGGACTTTGGCATACTAATATTTTTCTCAGATATTATCCTAAACATTATTATTTTATGGTTACTATTGCCTAAATTTTGCCCGACTCTTACTTGCTCATCTGCTCTGGTTCATTCCCCATTACCAGATGTAGCAGTGAGTCCTCCCTTGTTAAACTTCTTACCTATGGGGTTAGTCAGGAGTCCTATGCACGTTGTCGGAACTCTGTTCCCTTATCCTCTTTCCCTACCTCTTCTGGCCAATGAATTTCGGGGTAGTTGAAATCCCCCATGATTATTGTTCAATATTTGTTACTGATTTCCTTAATTTGCTTGCTATTTCTTCCTCCATCTCCATTCCACTATTAGGTGGTCTGCAGACTACCCCTTGGAATGAGATTGATCCTTTATCTTTTGCCTCTCGTAACATGGATTCTATTTATGTCTTACTGATGGCTGCATTACTTTTTTTCTACTGCCAGTATGTTATCTCTAATAAGTACAGCTATTCCACCTCCCCTTTTTCCCAAACTACCTTTTCTAAATATGCCTGCAATCTTTAATTCCCAGTCCTGATTTTTCTGTAGCAATTATCTTAGAAAGGATTAGCTCTCCAATTCTAACAACCTTCTGCCAATTCAGCTTCCAGGAGAATGAATTAGCCAAATTTGTCTGCAGATTGTCTGTAAGTGTTCCTCTGTAGTCAGCTTAATTAAACTAACAATTGCCTTGCCAAAAGAGAATTACATTGCTGTTACTGCTGTCACTGCTCTGTTCTTAAAGAGACCTCATCATCCATTGAAGTATAAATTTGCTGACATATTACAGGACAATCCCTCTGCTCTAGCCACTCGATATCTAGTTTTATCCTCCTTACATTTTCAACTAAACTGCCCCTTTTTTTTTACAGTCTAAAAGATGATCCTACATTTCACTACTGCTTCCCAATCCGTGCAGGTTCATCAGTTTTACCCAACTGCGCTTATTGCTTCTGTTCCTAGACACTGCTGCCAAGCTGGGGCCGGCCAGTTAGGGGCTTATCTGATGTCAGTTTGGCTCAGTATTGGTATCAGCCTGGTTCTGTTTGCAATATTCTTGCTTAGGGAGGAATGACATGGATTCAAACCCCACACAAGGCTTGTAACAAAGCACATCCTTGTCTAACTGTCCAGGGCAATATTGTGCTGAATCTTCTGACATGTTGTCCTTCAAATGATGGATGCAAATGAGGGCCCGTCAGGTGGATGCAAGGAACATCTGAGCCTCTCAAAACAACTGAATTGTTATTTGGACAGCCCAGTGGCTCGCTCAGTTCTTATTCTTGTCCTCATAGATGCTTATGTCTAGCAGTCAGCTGTGACTCAGTTAATAGCATTCTTACCCCTGAGTCAGAAGATTGTGGGTTTAATTCACACTCTTGAGACGACAGCACAAAATCTCTTCTGTAGCTCTGGTGGTCCTCCCTGCAAGGGAAAGTCTAAAATAACCCAGACAAACCTGCAATCAATGCAGGAGAAAAATTCCTCTATGAATCCATAAGGTAATAAAGACCTTAGTAACTCATAAATCCTGGTTTATTCTGCATATAAAAGTTAACTTTTAAAGGACTGTATTGACTCCAGAACCTAACTATGTCTTTTATTCATTTGTTCCAGAGGTTATTAACATGACTACCTGAAATCTAACTTTACACTTTGCCTATTATTCTGGTGGGGGTGACCAGAACAAGAGGGCAAGACCTTAAAATTGGAGCTAGACCATTGAGGGATGATGTCAGGAAGCACTTCTTCACACAGAGGGTAATGGAAATCTGAAACTCTCTCTCCAAAAGGCTGTTGAGGGTGGGAGTCAATTGAAAATTTCAAGACTGAGATTTTTGTTAGGTGAGGGTATTAAGGGTTATGGAGCCAAGGTGGATAAATGGAGTTGCAATCAACCATAATCGACTTAAATGGCAGAACAGGCTTGAGGGGCTGAAACGCCTTCTCCTGTTCCTGTGACCCAGGTTCAACATTGTCTCACCAATCTCTTGTACAACTAGAAATACAGAAATTGATCTTTTTTTAAATTTTTATTTATTTATTTATTTAGAGATACAGCACTGAAACAGGCCCTTCGGCCCACCGAGTCTGTGCCGACCATCAACCGCCCATTTATACTAATCCTACATTAATCCCATTACCCTCTCACATCCCCACCTTCCCTCAATTCCCCTACCACCTACCTATACTAGGGGCAATTTATAATGACCAACTGACCTAACAACCTGCAAGTCTTTGGCTCCCAAGGTATTGCGAAAGCTAGGGCAAGAACCGAGGTCCAAAAGAAAAGAGCCAAGGAGGGCGCGAGATGAATCAGGAAATAATTACTCTGTGACTCCAAACGTTGTTATTAAAGGCATGTAAGAGGAGGAGAAGATGGAAAAAGGTGAGGAGCTCCACGGTTTTGAGACCCTGGGAATTTATGACTTTGATTGAGACAATGGAGACAATTTTGCAATTCAGCAGATATTGATGGGACCTTGTTACCATTCCCTCTGAGAGCTGTAAGATAGATTTTCAGCGACTTGCCTCTGCTCAGAGGAGCTATGTGAAGTGATGCGGTCTTCCGAAAATTGGCCTTTTATCCTTTTAAAGTTTCTGTAAAAAGAGGGCACCACGCTTTAATTGGCTTTAAGTAACTGCAGCAAACAAACATGATGATTTTAATTAATTAGAGAAAGGTCATTGTAATTACCTTGACAATAATTATGGATGAGATGGCTTTTAATAATTTGCCTTGGCTTCACAGTATGTCCAAATTAGCTTCCTTTAAATCACCCGTGATACTCTATCAAGTGCCCTTCATACTTATCTATGAACAAGTTCAGAGAACCCTACAGCACAAAAGGAGGCTATTTGGTCCATTGTCCTTGTGCTGGCTCTTTGAAAGTGCTCTCCAGTTCGCCCTATTCTCCCGTTCTTTCCCCATAGCCCTACGAATACGTCCTTCTCAAGTATTTATCCAATTTCCTTTTGAGAGTTTCTATTAAATCTGCTTCCACCACCCTTTCAGGCAATGCATTCCAGATCACAGTAACTGGCTGCATGAAAAAAATCTCCTCATCTCACCTCTGGTCTTTTTCCTATTATTTTAATTCTGTACCCTCCAGTTACCAATCTTTTTGCTAGTGGATAATTTTGTTCATAATTTTGAACACCACTATCAAATTTCCCCTTACCCTTCTCTGCTCCAAGGAGAATAGCTCAGCTTCTCCAGTCCCTGCAGATAACTGTAGTCCTTCATCCCTGATATCATTCCAGCAAATCTCCTCCACACCCTCTCCAAGGCCTTGACATCCTTCCTAAAGTGTGGTGCCCAGAAGTGGACACAATATTCTAGCTGAAGTCTAACTAGTGATTTCTGAACACGTTTATTAACTAGTCCTGCCACCTTCAAAGATTTGTGTATGTGAACCCCTAGGTCTCTCTGTTTCTGCATCCCCTTTAAAATTGTACCATTTAGCTCTCAATGCCTCTCCTCATTCTTCCTCCCACATAGTTAAATCGAAGAAAGAAATAGAAGAAGGGAGCAATATGAGAAATAGAGAAGTAGAATTGGCTGCAGTAAAGGAATTTCATTGCATTACAGCTGAGGATCTGGGAGCTGCGGAACAGAAGTGCTATAGCGCCACCACTGCAGGAAGGGGCAAATTACAGCGTGACATGTTTACACAGGCAGTTTCCTTCATAAATATAGCCATAGAAATTTATAATGGGATGAATTTTCGAGTCCCTGAAATCATGAACAGAGGCTGGGGTGGCCCCAAAAATACCGGCGCCAGGCAGCTTGTCAATTTCAAGACCCCGATCCTGCGCCGACAGTAATCATCAGGATGGGAGGAGGGGTCAAACCCTCTGCAGAAAGGGCAGAGCACTAGGCATCAGGGGGCATGGGAAAGGAAAGAGGGGCAGGAAAGCAACAGCAGCCGTGACCGAGAACCAGCGCCACCAGACACTGTGACTCTCCAGGCAGATGGTCACAGACCTCTGTGCCCACATTGTCGAAGTCCTTGCACCTCGCAGCACTGGTTGCTTTTCCCTGCCACTGGTCCCAGACAGAGATACAGAGGTGATACAATTGATGCCACCTGCTCAGAACTTCTGAAGATGCGATTCTAATGCCTGGACAGATTGGGTGGGACAATCCAATACTGTCCTGCAAGGGTCTTGGTCATTGTGGTGGTTTGCTGTGCTCTCCATCACATAGCCCTCCAGAGAGGTGTGGACCTTGAGGAAGATGAGTCCCTGAAAGGAGACAGCTCATCGGGGGAGGAGCAGGAGGTAAGAGAGGAGGAGGAAGAGGAGGCAGAGGAAGATGACGTTGAAAAAGCATGAGAACAGGAAGATGTAAGCTTTTTAATGTACCACATCACTGAAACCACTCAAAGCACTTCAAAACAGATTCACGTTTGAAGCATTGACTGTTGTTACGTAGGCAAAGATGGCAACTATTTTGCACCAAGTCACACAAACAGCAATATTTCTGGTCGTGTCAGTTGATGGAGGGTTGCTGGCCACGAAAACTGGAGAATTTTCTGCTCTTCTTCTGCAAGTGACAACATTCACCTGGATAAACAGAGGAGAAACAGTGAAAGAATCTATTTATAATAAATTCCATTTTATATTAGCTCTATAGTAAAGGAATCAAACTGAAAACTGGTAAATGTAGCTGACAGAGAATATTTTGTAAACTAATCAGAAAGGCTGCAATTGATATATGAAGTAGCCTTGGATAGTTCTAATCTTCTCTTGGATACATCTACACGTTTATTCCTTTCTGTACATGTAAAGACATAAGGGGGGCACAATTCAGAGCTGGAAATGCTCACGTGGGAGTCCACTGCATGTGCCAGAAGCCCCTCTGAGTTGGTGCTGTCATGATTCCACTGGTTGAATTGACATTCTATTTGCAAACCTGGACTATGCAGGTCCATTCAATATATTCGCTTGATAGTCAACAAAGTGCATGCATTCAGCTGCAAGAGGGGGCCAATACTCATGTTACTTAAAGGGCCAGGCACCCAACCTGCAGGAATAACTTCTGCTCTTGCAAAATCACATCACAACCAGGTAAATGAGTTGGCAGCACCAAATTTGCACGCTGTCTACCTCCTCCACGGCAACAGGCACAGGCAGGTCACAAATCACAGACCCTGTGCCCAAAAAAATGGCGCAAATCAATTTCTAGCCGAAGGCCTTTTTTGTTCTTTCTTAAGAGTGCGGTGTGGAACATTTATGAACCTTTGGTAGGTTGCGCTAATAGTACCAAACAGTGAAACCAACAGTGAAGGTTATGGAGGAGGTGATGTAGCAGCCTTTTAGCTGAACTTAAAAGACAAAATGATTGTACTGTGAGGTTGGAAGAAATCAGGAGAGACAGAGAGAGAGAAAGATAGTTGAGCTCAGTTGGCTGTAATGTCCTATTCATCTACAGCAACATCTTATATAAGAGGCAGCTCAGCGAGTGGGTTGGTTTATTTAACCCTTAAATAAGAAAGAACTTTTATTTGTATAGCACCTTTCATAACCTCAAAAGTGCTTTACAGTATTGCTGTAATGTAGGAAACATGGCAGACAAATAGCAATGTGAAAATGACCAAATAATTGGGTTGCTTGAAGGATAAATGGTAGCCAGGATACCAGGAAGAATTTGCTCATCTTTGAATTCATGCTGTGAGATCTTTTACATCAAATGAGAGACAAATGAAATCTTTGTCCAAAAGAGGGCACCTCTGACAGTACAGCACTCCCTCATGTTACAATCCCGTTAGGGACCGTTAACTTTTAAAAAGAGAAACTCGAATTCCTCGTTATTATTGAAAGTATCATGCCACAGGTTTTCACGTTTTAAAAAAACTTTTACTGTACAAGAGTTAAACGAAGCAAAACACTACTAACTTAACACTACAATTTGGAAACACTTACATTTTAAAAGCTTAACAGAACATGAAGATGAATACTTTAAACTCTAAATCTCAACCTATTTGACTGTCACTTCCACCCCAAGAATTTCCCTATACATTACAGGATCTTGGGGGTTTGTTCACTACTCCTGGGACCAATCCAAAGTGTACCACAGCTCTTAGGAATTCACTTCGATTTCCTTAGTTTCTCAGCTGTCTTCTGAGGTATGAGATCACCTCCCGAATCTGGACTTCCCAACTTGAGCCCGGGTGTGCCTCTAAACAGAAACACCCCTGGTTCCTGGTGGCCTCTTTACTCCTGAGTCCAATTGACTTCCAAAAGCCAATTGACTGTCCAAAAGCCAACAGACACCCCCTACACCAACTCTCTCCAGAGCATTGTGGTACATGTGGGATGTCCCAGATAGTAATTTTAACTAATTATTTCCAACTCTAAATCTTCTCTTTGATTCCTGATACCCACATGAATAATTGATGTTGCTAACAAAGACAGAACAAATTCTCATAAACTTTGTGGTTCCAACTGCCCAACTAAACAAGGCCACTGTGGTTTTATAGCTCTCACTTCTCTGTCTCTGTAAGCATTCATTGAGAGATTTTTGAACTTTAAATTTTCTCTTTGTTCTGGGAAATCATATGAATAATTTAAAACACTGACAGAGGTAGCTGCAGACATACTGTCTCCATCAACAAGTTAAGAGAAGTTCCCATTGTGTAGGATCTTTACTCTTCCCAATTTGACCTTACTAAATAAACATGGGCTACTCTTTGATGTACAACCAGCCCAAGTTTGTTTGCCACCTTCTCAAACTAGATGTTTTCTTTTGTCTTTCATTAAAGAAAATTCAATTTACGTCTAGAAAATTAATACAAACCATGAACACATGATTGCAACACTCAGTACTGCACTGGAATGGCAGACTAGATTTTGCACTTTAGTTTCTGGAGTGGATTTAAACTCAGGTAATTATAGACCGGTGAGCCTGACGTCAGTGGTAGGGAAGCTGCTGGAGAAGTTACTGAGGGATAGGATTTATTCCCATTTGGAAGAAAATGGGCTTATCAGTGATAGGCAACATGGTTTTGTGCAGGGAAGGTCATGTCTTACCAACTTAATAGAATTCTTTGAGGAAGTGACAAAGTTGATTGATGAGGGAAGGGCTGTAGATGTCATATACATGGACTTCAGTAAGGCATTTGATAAGGTTCCCCATGGTAGGCTGATGGAGAAACTGAAGGTGCATGGGGTCCAAGGTGTACTAGCTAGATGGATAAAGAACTGGCTGGGCAACAGGAGACAGAGAGTAGCAGTGGAAGGGAGTTTCTCAAAATGGAGACGTGTGACCAGTGGTGTTCCACAGGGATCCGTGCTGGGACCACTGTTGTCTGTGATATACATAAATGATTTGGAGGAAAGTATAGGTGGTCTGATTAGCAAGTTTGCAGATGACACTAAGATCGTTGGAGTAGCAGATAGTGAAGGGGACTGTCAGAGAATACAGCAGAATATAGATAGACTGGAGAGTTGGGCAGAGAAATGGCAGGTGGAGTTCAATCAGGGCAAATGCGAGGTGATGCATTTTGGAAGATCCAATTCAAGAGTGAACTATACAGTAAATGGAAAAGTCCTGGGGAAAATTGATGTACAGAGAGATTTGGGTGTTCAGGTCCATTGTTCCCTGAAGGTGGCAACGCAGGTCAATAGAGTGGTCAAGAAGGCATACGGCATGCTTTCCTTCATCGGACGGGGTATTGAGTACAAGAGTTGGCAGGTCATGTTACAGTTGTATAGGACTTTGGTTCGGCCACATTTGGAATACTGCGTGCAGTTCTGGTCGCCATATTACCAAAAGGATGTGGATGCTTTGGAGAGGGCGCAGAGGAGGTTCACCAGGATGTTGCCTGGTATGGAGGGCGCTAGCTATGAAGAGAGGTTGAGTAGATTAGGATTATTTTCATTAGAAAGACGGAGGTTGAGGGGGTACCTGATTGAGGTGTACAAAATCATGAGAGATATAGACAGGTTGGATAGCAAGAAGCTTTTTCCCAGAGTGGGGGATTCAATTACTAGGAGTCACGAGGTCAAAGTGAAAGGGGAAAAGTTTAGGGGGGATATGCGTGGAAAGTTCTTTACGCAGAGGGTGGTGGGTGCCTGGAACGCGTTGCCAGCGGAGGTGGTAGACGCGGGCACGATAGCGTCTTTTAAGATGTATCTAGACAGATACATGAATGGGCAGGAAGTACAGAGATACAGACCCTTAGAAAATAGGCGTCATGTTTAGATAGAGGATCTGGATCGGCGCAGGCTTGGAGGGCCGAAATGCCTGTTCCTGTGCTGTAATTTTCTTTGTTCTTTGTTCATGCCTCAGAAGCAAGAAGGCTGAGCCACAGTGAACTGAATACTTACTAAACCTTCACGTGTGTGACTCTGTGTTTGAACTCATTGTCGGCACATAGAGAGGATTGCAGCCTTTATCTATATATTAAGAGAATTATATATTCCAAACAAAGTCTTAGTTTAACAGGTCATCATACGGACAATACCACCAGCAATGTAGCACTCCCTCTGAAATGCACTGAAGTGTCGGGTGTGACTACATACTCAAGGCCTGATGTCAGACTTGAAACGAAAAGAGGCAGTGCAATTAATTGAACAAAGCTGAGAATGTAAGAATCATTTCAACTACCTTAAACATAGTACAGAGGATTTGAAGTTGACTATCATGAAAGGTCAATATAGAAAGGGGAGGATGGTGAAAAACCAGCAAGAGAACAAATGATTGTTATTGAAAGGTGAAGATGAGTACATCTGGAAATCTTAGGATCCTGGATGACATAGAGAACTTAGTTCTCCCAAAGCGACAAACTCCACATGGGTAACAGCTGCACTGGAGCACCATCACCTGCAATTTCCCCTCCAAGTCGCACACCATCCCAACTTGGACATGTATCGCCCATTCCTTCATCGTCTCTGCATCAGAATCCTGGAAATCCCTCCCTAACAGCACTGTGGATTTACCTACACCACACGGACTGCAGCAGTTCAAGAAGATGGCTCAACATCACCTTCTCAAGGGCAACTTGGGATGGGGAATAAATGATGGCCTTGCCAGCGATGCCCACATCCCGAGAATGAATGAGCAGAAGGAAAATAGTCCCCAAGGCCCTAATGCCAACAAACAGATGGGGCAGGAGAACTTGAATTTTCTTGACACTTTGTATCTTGAAGTTGACCAGTTCTGAGCAACAGTACAGCAGTTTTAATATTCTCACATTTAACTTTCTTTTAGAAAACCTTGATCTTACTACTTGAAGCATTCAAGCACCTGAAAGATGGGCAGTACTAAACGATCTCTTGTAAATTCATGGGAAGATGGCTTTTCATTCAAAGAACCCTTCATTGTGTGAAAACATTTGATTTCGTGGGCGTAAATAGATTCCACAGGCCTTGAATGAGTTTCTTTGAAACCATAAATGCAGAGACAGGTTGGAATGCTAGGCTGATTCTTACAGAAACGGTAATGCTTTTGCCTGCACATGGTCATAAAGCAATTAAGAGCTTGGGCTAAAACACACACATAAAATTAAGATAAAAAGTTAGTTTCCATGTGCTGAATAGAAGAAACTTGCTTTTTTATAGCATCTTTCACAACCTCAGGAGTAAATTAGGTCCATATTCTCTGGAGTTTAGAAGAATGTGAGGTGATCTCATTGAAACATACAAGATACTGAAGGGACTGGATAGGATTGACACTGAGAGCAGAGGTTGTTTCCCCTGGCTGGGGAATCTAGAACACTGGGGCACAGTCTCAGGGTAAGGGGAAGATCATTAAGGACTGAAATGAGGAGAAATTTCTACACTCAGTGGGCTGTGAATCTTTGGAATTTTCTACCCTAAAGGGTTGTGGATGCTCCATCATTGAATATATTTAAGACTGGGATAGATAGAGTTTTGGTCTCTCAGGGAATCAAGGGATAAGGGAAGTGGGTGGGAAAGTGGAGTTGAAGCCAAAGATCAGCCATGATTGTATTGAATGGTGTAGCAGGATTGATGGTATGAATGGTCTATTCCTGCTCCTATTTCTTATGCTCTTATGTTCCAACCATGCTTTACTACCAATGGCGTACTAATATAGGAAATGAGGCAGCCAATGTGCACTATTTCAAAGAAGAGCAGGGCAGTACGGCCCAGTGGCCTGGTCAATATTTATCCCTCAACGAACTAAAATAGATTATCTGATCATTATCAGATTGCTATTTGTGGGACCTTGCTGTGCGCAAATTGGCTGTTGCATTTCCTACATTATGTCAACGACTACACTTCAGAAGTACTTCATTGAATAAAGTGCTATGGGAGATGAGGAGTTCATGAAAGGTGCTGGGTTTTTTCTTTCAGTGGAGCCGAGAATTGAGTGGGGAGTAATTGGATGTCCATCCTGAACATGCCCCTCTTTTCACCCAGCACCTTCCTTAAAATCGGGGCTTACATTATTGGCCCTACAAAAATCGAGAGGGTGAGAGGCAGAGTCAGAGAATGGCAGGGGAGACAGAGAGTGGGACAGATCTACCATAAAAGGTGGAGTTCTAGTGATAGGGAGGTAAAGAAAAGGAAATAGAAAGTGAAGGGGAGAAGACATGACAGAGAAAGAATGAAGGAAAGAGCAAGAGGAAGTGAGAACCAGGGCAAGGCAAGAGAGCAGAGGGGAAAACAAAGCAGAAGGTGAAAAATAACAGGAAGGCAAAAGGAGAGATGAGACAACGCTGAAGAAAAAAGAGTGGGGACAAGAAAGAGAAGGAGCCTCGTTGCAGTCTTCTGCCAGCTTGAGAAAGTTCTGCTGCTCTACTATACATCACTGCTTTTTTTATAACTATTTTACATTTTCATTTCAGTATCTTACTTGGGTATATCAATAACTTATTTACCAGACCATTCCCTGCTGTCTATGTGAAATGTGTTGGCAAATTATAAATAGACTGAGGTTGATGAAAGCAATCATAACCTATTCACAGAGCCACAACGAATTTTCATCATTAACCGAGTAAAGTGACATGAAGACCCCCAGCTGCCAAGAATGAGGTATATTAATTTCATCATATGAACATTAATTGTAAACTGTTGCTGGAGTCAAGAAATGTCTTGTTTCACAAGAGATCACCAGACACTTGGCTGGAGGACATTTGCACACTAAGAGACAGTGCTTGGAGACACAAAAGAATTGCTCACTGATTCAATTAACAAAGATTAAGCTGGGCAATGGGATCCACATCTTGTTGGGGTGGGAGACAGCACTACACCCTCCTCACACCGCCACCCCCCCCCCCCCCCCTCCCACCACCAAGAGCTTTGAAATCTACAAATGCAGGAGTGGGTAAGCCAGTTAGTCACATGACTAACTTGCTGGCCAACTTGGAATTTTGAATTGTACTCACAGGACAGTTTGGTCAGACGGCTGATTGCAACTGCTTTCTCACAAACCTCCGGACCCACTGAAGACACATAAACCTCAAGAGAGTAAAGACTCCTACATCGAAATAAGTTAAAGCGTTCACTGGGCCCCAAAGAACAGCAAGACTTACCAGCAACCAAAGAATCAACATCAAACCCAAAGGACTGTAAGTACAATTCATCTATTGCCTCAAACTTTTCCCCTTTATTTTTTTCTGTTTCTATCTGCGTGTGTGTTTATCGCGTATGCATGTTAATGAGTTCGCGTCGCGTATTTGTAGCCGTTACCCGAATTAGAGTTTAAGATTAATAAACTTTCACCTTTCTTGTTTAAATCTAAGAAAACCTGTCTAATTGATTTCTTTTCTTTACAATTGGGAAGAGGTGAACGCGGATTCACTGAGGGGGAGCTAAAACACGATGTTTTTAAAAAATTAAACACTGTTACCGTTAGAACAGGCAAATGCTGAGAGGGAACCCCGAGACCCCTTTCTCACCTGGTCATAATAAAAGGAACTCCCAAATGAGTGTACATTGATTACCCGCAAAGGTGACTACTGTATGAACGACCATAGCAGAGGAACAAAGTTAATATGCAGTGGACCAAGACAATAAAAAAATTGTGCATTTTTTTAAGCCTGAGAAACCTCACAAAGCTGAGGTGAACAATACAGCAGCATATATGTACAATAGCCTAAGGCTTAGCCACCAGTAAGAAAAATTAATCATTTTAGGCTTGCCACCATTTCAATATCAAGAGGCTTATCTATATTTCAATTTGAGAAACAAATTTTACAGGGCATTCTTTCTAACTTTATGATAATCATGTAATTATATTAATAAAAGGGAGTGGCAGCTTTAAAAATTCACTGGTCAAGGAGGACTCAACAGTAATTTAAACATCTGCTCACTTCAGACATCTTTCCGACCTATAGATTTCTCAATGGCCTCATTCAGAGAATCATAGAGCACCAAAAGAGGCCATTCAGCACATTGTGCTTGTGCTGAATCTTTGAAAGAGCTATTCAATTAGTCCCCCTCCCTCTCTCTTTCCCCATAGCCCTGCAAATGTTTCCTTTTCAAGTATATATACAATTTCCTTTTGAAACGTGTCATGAAATTTGCTTCCATCACACTTTCAAGCAGTACATTCCAGATCATAACAACACAATGCATCAAAATTATTCAACCTTTCTGCCATTGGAAAAAAGTTTCTCCTTATTTACCCTATCAAAACTCTTCATAATTTTGAATACCTATATTAAATCTACATTTAAATTTCTTTGCTCTAAGGAGAAAAATTCCAGCTATTCCAGTCTCTCCACATTCCACTTGGCTTTTGCAACCTCCTCCAGTGCCAAGTCTCTGCCTTTTCGTTTCTTCCTACATGGGACTGCCGTGTAATCGCCTCTCCCTCTCCTTTATTAAAGTGTAAGCTTGGATCAGTTGCTGTCACTGTCACCTCTAAGTCAGAAGCGTTTGTGTCTTTAAGCTGGCTACCATCTCGTGCTGAACCAGACTGTTTGCAATCTTGGCATCCTATTTGACCCAGAGCTGAGTTTCTGACGCTATCACCCGTAACATCACCCGTCTCTACCTGCCTCAGTCAATCTGTTGCTGATACCCTCACCAATGCTTTTGTTACCTCCTGACTCAGCTATTCCAATGTTATCCTGTCCTCCCCTTCCATATTCCACCCTCCATACATTTGCACTCATCCAAAACTCTGCAGTCTCTATCCTAACTTGCATCAAGTCACCTGTTAGCCCTGTACCCCATATTAGCTCTCAGTCCAACAATGCCTCAAATTTAAAATTCTCATTCTCATGTTCAAATCTCTCCATGGTCTTGTCCTCCCTTTATCTGTAACTGCCTCCAGCCCTAACTCAGCCCTTCTCCAAACTCTGGCTTCTTATGGAGCCCCACCCCCACTGCCTTGACCCTACCATTGGTAGCGCCCACATTTTCCCCAGAATAAGCCCTGCCACCTGCACCCAAACCCACACGCTCCTACGTGTGAAAATTCCTTCCCCAGTCTAAAACGCTTTTTCTCTTTCTGTTTCATCATTACTACACATAGTCAGTGCTCTGCAGGGGGAACATTAAAAAAAGTTTCTTTTGGCCTTTAATCGTGCTTGGCATTTGTTAATTTTGAAGTGCCATCCAGTATTGTGCTGTCTTTCCCAGCACCACAACACATAAAGTCTAGATAAACCACTTGTAAAAAACAAATTACTTCACTTGTGAAAGGGAAATCATGTTTAACCAATTTATTGGAGTTCTTTGAAGAAGTAACATGTGTTGTGGATAAAGGGGAACTGGTGGATTTACTGTACTTAGATTTCCAGAAGGCATTTGATAAGGTGCCACATCAAAGATTATTGCAGAAAATATAAGTTCATGGTGTAGCGGGTAACATTTTGGCATGGATAGAAGATTGGCTAGCTAACAGGAAACAAAGAGTAGGCAGAAATGAGTCATTTTCTGGTTGGCAAGATGCAATGAGTAGTATGCCACAGGGATCAGCGCTGGGACCTCAGCATTTTACAATTTATATAAATGACTTAGATGAAGGGTCCGAAGGTATGGTCGATAAATTTTCTGATGACACAAAGATAGATAGGAAAGGAAGCTGTGAAGAGGGCATAAGGAGGCTACAAAGGGATATAGATAGGTTAAATGAGTGGGCAACAACTTGGCAAATGGAGTATAATGTGGGAAAATGTGAAATTGTCCATTTTGACAGGAAGAATAAAAAAGAAGCATATTATCTAAATGATGAGGGATTGCAGAGCTCTGAGATACAGAGGGATCTGGGTGTCCTAGTGCATGAATCACAAAAGGTTAGTAAGCAGGTACAGTAAGCAATTAAGAAAGCTAATAGAATGTTATCATTTATTGTGAGGGGAATTGAATACAAAAGTAGGGAGGTTTGCTTCAGCTATGCAGGGCATTGGTGAGACCACATCTGGAGTACTGTGTACAGTATTGGTCTCCTTACTTAGGGAAGGATGTAAATGCATTGGAAGCAGTTCAGAGAAGGTTTACTGGACTAATACCTGGAATGGATGGGTTGTCTTATGAGGAAAGGTTGGACAGGCTAGGCTTGTATCTGCTGTAGTTTAGAAGAATAACAGGTGACTTGATTGAAACATATAAGATTCTGAGGGGTCTTGACAGGGTGGATGTGGAAAGGCTGTTTCCCCTTGTGGGAGAATCTAGAACTAGGGGTCACAGAGGGTCTCAGAGGGTTGTGAGTCTTTGGAATTCTCTTCCTAAAAAGACGGTGGAAGCAGAGTCTGAATATTTTTAAGGCAGAGGTAGATAGATTCTTGATAAGCAAGGGAGTGAAAGATTATTGGGGATAGGCAGGAACATGGAGTTGAGGTTACAATCAGATCAGCCATGATCTTGTTGAATGATCGAGGGGCCAAGGGGCCTATTTCTGCTCCTAATTTGTATGTTTGTATGTAACAGAGGTGCAATTCCCATTTCTCCTGGGGGTCTGGGACAGTCATGTTGAGTAAAGCCACTGAAATAATTATTTGCTCTGTACCACTATTCAGCATGATTTATCTCAATTACTTTACAGAGCAAAGCACGCATAAGCTCCTGACCCTACTGAAAAGCAGACTGAGTATCCAAGGGTGTTAATCCTAATTACATACCATTTCAAAATGCAACACACTAATGAAACTTTGTAGGGAACGTGGTGACTCAACAGCATTACAGTTCAACTCCCAGTGTAATTTATTACCCATGTAGTCAACTTAATGTTTGTTGATGGCATCAGTGCTAGGAAATAGAATGTCTTGAAACATTTTGTACTTAAACACTTCAGGGATCTCAGGTCACATGCACTGTGGGTTAAATGTAAGTCCCTTTACCTTCAGAATACTTTGAGGTTTTTCTGAACGCCACTGTGGGGGCACCATCTCCACACAGACTGCATGAGTTCAAGAAGAAGGCCATTGCCACTTCCCTACATTACAACCGTGACTAAACTCAAAAGTGCTTCATTGGTTGTAAAGGGACATCTTGTGGTCATGAATCTTGTGCTATATAAATGCACATCTTTCTTTTCCCAGGGCACTTGGGGATGGGTAATAAGTGGAGCCCCGGTCTCTGTGTGTTAGTGGTTTAAAAATCTACTCCCTCCAACATCGGAAATCAAAAACTACTGCAGCAGTCTTTACATGAACTATCTGTTCTGATTGCTAATTGTGAGCATTTACTGCCTTAGTTTCATTGTAGACAGAGGGCTGCTATGACCTGGTTTGAGACAGGCCAAAATTCATTCTGAATTGGTGACTAAAACATTCAGTAGAGAGATGAAACTATTATCTGTAGAGCATTTTTTATTTTTATTTATTTATGGTTGGATTTAAAGACAGGTTGCAGGGGTGAAAAAGTAAATTAACACTGTGTTACATCACCATCTCACTGGCACTTCAGTGCAGTACCGAGCAAATGCTACACTGTTGGAGGTGCCATCATTTGGATGAGATGCTAAACCAAAGCCCCATCTGCCCTCTCCAGTGGATATAAACTATCTAAAAGACTATTTCAAAGAAGAGTAGGGGAATTCTTGTCCTGGTAATTGTTATACCTGAACCAACATCACTAAACAAATTATCTGGTCATTAGCTCAATCCTGTTTGTGGAACCTTTCTGTTCACAAATTGACTGCTGCATTTCCTACATCACAGCTGTGACTACACTTCAAAATTGATTTCATTGGCTGTGAAGTACTTTAGAACATTCTGATGTCCTGAAAGGTGCTATATAAATGCAAGTTCTTTACCTTTCCAGTTATTCTATGCAAATATAATTAAATCATGAAAACAAAAGTTTCAAAATGTTTTCAAGGCTGTTATCAGTCCTGAAAAAAAACTTAGAAGAAAGGTAACTTTTTTGAGTGTAATTAACTACTTTTGGAAAGGGGTGACTTATAAAACAGTTATCACATCTCTCTGAAACATCTCAGAGCACTTCACATACAGACAATTGCTTCAAAGTGCAGTGCTGTCATCAAAATTGATAATCTTATTTTAGGCTCCAATAGCCATGTCATTATCACAGATTAGAAACAAGAGTTGGCCAAGTATTGACCCCCACGAGACTGCACTCAATACTTCCATCAGTCTGAAATCACATTTCTTATAAGTATTTTGTGTTTCCTATTGTTTAATCAATTCCTTAACCATTTTCATGTCCACCTTGGATCCCTGTAACTTTTATTTTAATTAGTCATTTCTCATGTAGACTTGTTTTCAGCACATCTAAATAAACTATAATTATGCCATTGTCCATTTTACCTTTACCTTCAAAGATGCTAAGGGGATTAGATACTCATCTGTTCAACTCCTTTGAATAGCTGGTTACCTTTTTCTATTAAGGAAGAACATGCATTTCGACAGAATCACATACCCAGGACATCCCAAAGCACATGCTATTTGAAGAGGTTCTACAGCACTACTTATAATGAGCCAAAGGTTTACAAAGGGACTATCCTTGTGAAAATGGAGGAGAGAAAATATTTCTTCAAGAAAATGATTTGGAAGGAAATCTGTAGGACATCTCATCTGAGATGATGAAGGCAATGTTTTGATTAGTTACTGTGAAATAAATACATGCACTAATAGGCAACATAAGGAACCAACACTTTATCACTGATCCTAACAGCAGAGCTCCATGGCTTTGACCTCCCTCAAAGACAGTGGACAGCACTCAACCTAAGCCACAGAGGGAATGGATGATGCAGTCACCTGTTCCATAAGTGGAAGGTGAGGGATGATCCAAAGTGCGATTGTGGCCATGAATCCCCCACCCTCTAAGATCTGGTGCAGAAGCCACTACATTTCTCCACTCATCCATTGAATGAATAGCCAAACTAGACTTCTTATTATAAACTTTTCCAGTCATACGAATGAATAGTTTCCTTACTCGTGGCAGATAGATAGATACATAAACAAAAGTGTTGATTGCACATAACACAATTAAAAAAGCAAAATAAGTCTCTGCATGCAACTTAGAGAAACATCTCTTTACCATTATTGTTCATCTGTTTTGAATGTGAGTGCTTATACTCAAGACCAAGAAATATTTAATCACTATATTCATTTGTAGCTTTAATTTTTATTCACTATCTATGGAAAAATACTCAGTGTCACTGCAAGGAGTCACACAAACAAAAATGTTTAAACTCACAACTTTTATTCAGAGCCTTCCTCCAAACTTTGACACTGGTAGTCTTTTTAGAATTTCCTGCATATATAAACTTGTTTTTGAATACCCTGTCAAAGAAATGCAGCTACTGTAACTATTCATAATATGTTGTGAAATATAAATAAAAATGAAAACAGCGGCAAAATTTCGAAGGGCAATTTTTCACCTGTCATACGTTATATTTGTAAATAAATAGCCCGTCTGAAACAAATAACCTTCATTATTTCTTCCAGCAAAGATAAAGCACAAAGCTGAAAAATTAATGCTCTACCTTATTTTCAGTCCTGCCAATGATTTCCCATCAAGTTATGGCAGATGGGGAGGGAATGGGGATTGAAAATATCAATCCTGACACACTTGGGACACTCTGGAACTTGTAGAAATGCGAGTCCACTTAAATTGATTTTGAATGCTTGAGCTCACTGATTATCTCCAGCACTGACTTGGTCATAAATGGTAGTTTAGCAACACAAAGCAATAAGAGTGTGCTGGGGAAGAAGGCTGTTTAGAAATTTGAGTGCAGTATTTAAGAAAACAAAAGTGGCAGGCTAAGGAGCTGCAGGTTAGTTGGAAAGTGTTTCGCTCAGTGAGTTGACTGAGAAAGAAAGAAAGAGGTTGCATTTATATGGCAACTCTCACATTCTCAGGACATTCAATAGTTTCTAAAGTCGCTATCATAACGCTAAAACCACAGCAGCCAATTTGTGGGCAGCAAAGTCCTACAAATGGAAATGTGCTAATGACAAGATACTATGCTTTGGAATGTTGATGGAGAGATACTGGGAGAATGCCCCAGCTCTATTTTGAAATACTGCCATGGGCTCACTCTCATCCACATAAGAGGGCAGATGGGGTTTAACGTCTGATCCAAAAGGCAGCACTTCCAACAATGCAGCACTCCCTCAGTATCACACTGGGAGTGTCAGCCCAGATTTTGGTGCTCAAGCCTCTAGAATGGGACTTGAACCCACAACCTCCAAACTCAGAGATGAAGAATGCTACCCATTCAGCCACAGGATGACAACCAATGGAATGGCAAATATTAATTTGGTCTGGTAAGTGATTAGCTATCCACTGACTATCTCACAGGACAGATAACAATGAGCAAGGCTATTTGACCCATCTCAGCTCATCCATCATGGAAGACCCTACAAAGTAGTTATCACATGGTTTTTGCCTCTAGTGCCCAACTCACAAGTCGGCTCCACATGTTGATCACTCTGTGACAAAAAGCATCCTGACATTGGTTCTCAGTTCTCCCTTTCTCTAGTTTGAATTTGTAATCCTTTGTCTTAATGCCATGGTTTAATAGGTCCTCAGTACCTTGCTCTACGGCAGCGAGGCCTGGACAACGTATGCCAGCCAAGAGCGACGTCTCAATTCATTCCATCTTCGCTGCCTTCGGAGAATACTTGGCATCAGGTGGCAGGACTATATCTCCAACACAGAAGTCCTTGAAGCGGCCAACACCCCCAGCTTATACACACTACTGAGTCAGCGGCGCTTGAGATGGCTTGGCCATGTGAGCCGCATGGAAGATGGCAGGATCCCCAAAGACACATTGTACAGCGAGCTCGCCACTGGTATCAGACCCACCGGCCGTCCATGTCTCCGTTATAAAGACGTCTGCAAACGCGACATGAAATCGTGTGACATTGATCACAAGTCGTGGGAGTCAGTTGCCAGCATTCGCCAGAGCTGGCGGGCAGCCATAAAGACAGGGCTAAATTGTGGCGAGTCGAAGAGACTTAGTAGTTGGCAGGAAAAAAGACAGAGGCGCAAGGGGAGAGCCAACTGTGTAACAGCCCCAACAAACAAATTTCTCTGCAGCACCTGTGGAAGAGCCTGTCACTCCAGAATTGGCCTTTATAGCCACTCCAGGCGCTGCTTCACAAACCACTGACCACCTCCAGGCGCGTATCCATTGTCTCTCGAGATAAGGAGGCCCAAAGAAGAAGAAGAAGAATATGCAGTAGCATTCTAATTTGCCTTTTCTCACTCATATACTGTTATAAGGCCCCCTTTCAACCACCTCTTATTTAAGCTGGAAAGCCCTAGTTTCTCCAGTTTTTCCTCATAACTCAATCCTCATACACTAGGGATCAATCTGGTGGTTCTTTCCTGAATTTCCTCCGGGACGGAACATCTCATGTTTCTAATTTCTTGCTGATAATTGACCAGCCGATTTTTAAGATGCTTTTATCTTTTCAGTGGTACTTTGCTCTCCACCCAATTCTTTTTTTAAAATTGGATAGGGCAGGCTAGCAATTGATGATAGTGGGCTGTGTTTCAGACAAACTCCTAGCAGACAGTGCTTTCAGTTACATAACCTTTGCAAAGTGATTGAAATGCAAACGTGCTTCTGACACTTCACTCCCAGCCTTAGTAATAATTGCTTCACTTGTTAGTAAGTGTGGGTGTGTGGTAGTGTCTCGATCATATCAGACACCATCCGGGGCAAACCAACCCGCTTGATCGGGACCCCTTACACCACCTTAAACATCCACTCACTCCACCACCTGCACCCTGTAACTGCAGTGTGTGCTCATCGAATCATAGAATGGTTACCGCACAGAAAGAGGCCTTTCGGCCCACCATGTCCTTGCTGGTTCTCTACAAGTGCAACTCAGCAAGTCCCACTCCCCTCCCCTTTCTCCATAGCCCTGCAATTCTTTTCTCTTCAGATAATTATCCAATTTCCTTTTGAAAGGCATGATTGAATCTGCCTCCACCGCACACTCAGGCTGTGCAATCCAGATCCGAACCACTCGCTACATAAAATGGCTTTTTCTCATGAGGCCTTTTTTTCGCCAATCACCTTACATCGGTGTCCTCTGTGTTCTCAACTCTTCCGCCAATGGGAATAGTTGCTCCCGATCTACTCTGTCTAGACACCACCACCCCCCCCCCAATCATTTTGAACACTTTGATTAAATCTCCGCTCAATATTCTCTTCTCTAAGGAGAACAACACCAGCTTCTCCAATCTATACACGTAACTGAAGTCTCTCATCCCTGGAATCATTCTTGTAAATCTTTTCTGCACCCTCTCTAAAGCCTTCACGGGGCAGAATTTAGTGGCACCAGCAGAGCTCCCAGCACCGAACCAAAAAGGTGGGTGGAATTTTGCCTCAGCCATTTGGAGCCCGTCCCCCACGGCATGATTCTATGGTGCCAGGCCAATTAACAGTCCAATGCCAGGGTATGTTTCTATGTTTCTACAGGGTCCCTGTCCCTTTAAAGACAAGGATCCCGCCTCCAAGAGCTGCTGGCCAATCAGAGGGCCAGCAAATCAGTAGTATCGGCAGCGCCACCAGCACCGGTGGCCACTGCCAGTACTGCACCAGGCCATGGACCCAGGCCCAGTGCTGGAGAACCAGACCTGAGCTAAATGAAGGTGGGGTTGCCGGAGTCAGTCTGGCTGGCCATGGCAATTGGATGGGGCGAGGGTGGGCATTGAGTACAGGGGGAGGGGGTCTGGGAAGGTGGGTTGATTTCTGGAGGGGGGGCTACTTGGGCCACAGATTGCCCACAGAGGAGGGCCAACTCCAGCCAGCAGGGAGGTCGCCTCATTTTACTGTCAACAGCTGAGGGGGGAGGCCCTTTAGTGGCTGTTAATAGGCCTCCTAAGGGCCTCAATTGGCCTCTGGGTGGAATGCCTTCATCGACCTTTCTTGCTCCTGACTATATTGCGGTGCAACGGGGCCTTTGCCCCCTGCCTCCCATCACAGTTCTGTGACCTCGCCCCCTACCCCCACTTCCTAGCCCGTCTCTGGGGTGTCCATAAAATTCAGCCCACATTCTTGCTGAAATGTAGTGCCCAGAATGGGACACAATACTCTATTTGAGGCTGAACCATTGTTTTATAAAGGTTAGTCATAACTTTCTTGCTTTTGTACTCTGTGCCTCTATTTATAAAGCCCAGGATTCCATATGCCGTATTAACTGCTTTCTTAACCTGCCCTGCCATCTTCAATGATTTGTGCACATATACCCCCAGGTCTTGTTGTTCTTATATCTCAAGAATGGACTGCAGCAACTCGCCAAGGCTTCTTCAACAACACTGAAACCTGCCTCCTCCGCCACCTTGAAGGACAAGGGCAGAGGGTGTACACAAATATCATCACCTCCAAGTTACCCTCTGAGTCATACACCATCCATTAGATATAGTGGCCGCTCCTTCATCATCGCAGAGTCAAAATTCTCGAACTCCCTACCTAACTGCATTTTGGGAGCTCCTTCACCACACGCGCATCAGCAGTTCAAAAAGAAGGTTCACCACCACCTTCTCCAGGACAATTAGGAATGGGAAATTAGTGCCAGCCTTGCAGTGGCCACATCCCGAGAACATAGAATAAAAATGAAGCCAAAGCTGCAATATTTTTTCCAAAAATATACTTTATCCATAAAATTTGTACCGATAAATTACATAACAGTTCAAATTTGACAATACATAAAGTGCAATACAGATCAGTTTCTTTCAATACAACACATGAGATGCCTCACTACAATTGTGATTATTTGGAAAAGCGTGGTTTGATTAGAGACAGTTAGCATGGCTTTGTGAGGGGCAGGTCATGCCTCACAAGCCTTATTGAATTCTTTGAAGATGTGACAAAACACATTGATGAAGGAAGAGCAGTGGATGTGGTGTATGTGGATTTTAGCAAGGCGTTTGATAAGGTTCCCCATGGTAGGCTCATTCAGAAAGTAAGGAGGCATGGGATACAGGGAAAGTTGGCTGTCTGGATACAAAATTGGCTGGCCCATAGAAGTCAGAGGGTGGTAGTAGATGGAAAGTATTCAGCCTGGAGCTCGGTGACCAGTGGTGCTCCACAAGGATCTGTTCTGGGACCTCTGCTCTTTGTGATTTTTATAAATGACTTGGATGAGGAAGTGGAAGGCTGGGTTAGCAAGTTTGCCGATGACACGAAGGTTGCTGGAGTTGAGGATAGTGTGGAAGGCTGTTGTAGGTTGCAACGGGACATTGACAGGATGCAGAGCTGGGCTGAGAAGTGGCAGATGGAGTTCAACCTGGAAAAGTGTGAAGTGATTCATTTTGGAAGGTCGAATTTGAATGCAGAATACAGGCTTAAAGACAGGATTCTTGGTAGTGTGGAGGAACAGAGGGATCTTGGGGTCCATGTCCATAGATCGCTCAAAGTTGCCACCCAAGTTGATAGGGTTGTTAAGAAGGCGTATGGTGTGTTGGCTTTCATTAACAGGGGGATTGAGTTTAAGAGCCGCGAGGTTATGCTGCAGCTCTATAAGGCCCTGGTTCGACCACACTTGGAATATTGTGTTCAGTTCTGGTCGCCTCATTATAGGAAGGATGTGGAAGCTTTAGAGAGGGTGCAGAGGAGATTTACCAGGATGCTGCCTGGACTGGAGGGCATGTCCTACGAAGAAAGATTGAGGGAGCTAGGGCTTTTCTCATTGGAGCGAAGAAGGATGAGAGGTGATTTGATAGAGGGGTACAAGATGATGAGAGGCATAGATAGAGTGGCTAGTCAGAGACTTTTTCCCAGGGTGGAAAGGGGGCATAATTTTAAGGTGATTGGAGGAAGGTTTCGGGGAGATGTCAGAGGTAGGTTCTTTACACAGAGAGTGGTGGGTGTGTGGAATGCGCTGCCAGCGGTGGTATTAGAAGCAGATACATTAGGGACATTTAAGCGACTCTTGGATAGGTACATGGATGATAGTAGAATGAAGGGTAGGTAGTTAGTTTGATCTTAGAGTAGGTTAAAGGTTCGGCACAACATCGTGGGCCGAAGGGCCTGAACTGTGCTGTACTGTTCTATGTTCTAATTGCCTTTTACAGGTTATATTTACAATGCACATTTACATTCCCTATCAAACATTCTCTGGTGTATACAGCCTGAGGGGTTTCCCAAGGGTCCAGCCCCTGGGTTCACTATGGCGGGAGGACCTTACACAGTGGTCTTTCCCCATTGAGCCTTTGCGGCGGCCGCCCCAAGCTTTACTGCATCCCTCAGCACATAGTCCTGGACCTTGGAATGTGCCAGTCTGCAACACTCAGTCATCAACAGCTCTTTGCACTGGAAGACCAGCAAGTTTCAGGCAGACCAAAGAGCGTCTTTCACCGAATTGATGGTCCTCCAGCAGCAGTTGATGTGTATCTTGATGTGTGTCCCTGGGAACAGCCCGTAGAGCACAGACTCCTGTGTTACAGAGCTGCTTGGGATGAACCTGGATAAAAACCACTGCATCTATTTGCAGTAAAATGGATGTTATCTCTTGCCCCACCCCCACCTCACTTGCTTATAATCTGTGACTTTTCTAATATTTGTCAGTTCCGAAGAAGGGTCACTGACCCGAAACGTTAACTCTGCTTCTCTTTCCACAGATGCTGCCAGACCTGCTGAGTGGTTCCAGCATTTCTTGTTTTTCCATCTATTTCCAGACCTGCTTTGCAAAAGCACATTCCAGGAGGAGGTAGTTGGCGGAATGTGGAATATTGAACACTGTACTTCTAATGGTGCACCTTGTATTTGAATGCACATCTATCCAGTGGCATTTACAGCAGCTGTGCCCATCACTCTGAAACAGTCTCCAAAGAGAAACAGAGGCAAGCAATTCTCCAGCCATCCTGTAGTGATAGTAAGGCAGAAGGTTCTCTACCCAGAGAGTGGTTAGAATATGGAACTCGCTACCACAAGGAGTAGTTGAGATAACTGACATTGATGCATTTAAGGGGAAACTAGACAACTGCATGAGGAAGAAAGGAATCGAAAGATATATTGATGGGGTTAGATGAAGAGGAGGTGGAGGAGGCCCACGTGGAGCATAAACACTGGCATGGACCTTTGAGCTGAAGAAACTGTTTCTGTGCTGGAAATTTTATGTTATTGCCTCCTGATCAATTACCTTGATCTGGGTTAAGAACTGACGCCTTTTAATAAGTCTCAAAGGCAGTTAGGCTCAGCCCAGGAACACTTCCAGACACACACTGCGACTATCAGCTGTGGCTTAGTGGTTGGTACTTTTGCCTTTAAGGCCAAAGGTTGTGGGTTCACATTCCACTCCAGAGACCTCAGCACAAAGGTCCAGGTTGACACTGTAACACTGTGCTGTCTTTCAGATGAGATGCTAAACTGCCTTCCCTCTCAGCTGCATGTAAAGATCCCATGGCAGCATTTTGAAGAAAACCAAGGGAGTTCTCTTTGCTGTCCTGGCAAATACTTAACCCTCAATCAACATCACCAAAGCAGATTATTTGGTCATTATCACATTGCTTTTTTTGGGGAGCTTGCTGTGCATAAAGTGGCTCCTGCGTTTCCTACATTACAACAGAGACTGTACTTCATTGGTTGGAAAGTGCTTTGGTCATGAATGGCACTATATAAATGCAAGTCTCTCTTCTGATAGCAGAGATTGTGGTGGGGGAGGCAAAGTAAAAGATTTGCCCCTTTTAAACCCAACTATTGCTCAACAGAAAATAATTAAATTGATGGAATAGGATAGGATCCCAGCAGAGTTGGGCTCTGCCCCATTGAATGCTCTCTTCACTGGAGATTTGGGACTGGGAGGGTCACTGATTGGAATTTCCAACCCAAATTTTTTTTTTTTTTATTTCCAAAATATACTTTATTCATAAAAATCTGTAAAAATTACATTGCCAAACAGTTTCCAAACAGCACCAAAAAATACAAACATTGCAAAAGAGATCAGTTTCTTTCAATACTGTCATGAGTTTCTTCTCAACCCTTCCGTTTCACAATTGTCATGTCAATTACAGTTTTACATTTACAGCAATTGAGAATATTAACGATACAGTTCGAGGGGTTTCCCATGGATCCAGCCCCTCAGTCTAGCTTGGTGGGGGAACCTTACACTGTGGTCTTTCCCCATTGAGCCTTTGCTGCGGCTGCCCCAAGCTTTAGTGCGTCCCTCAGCACGTAGTCCTGGACCTTGGAATGTGCCAGTCTGCAACATTCGGTGGTGGACAACTCTTTGCGCTGGAAGACCAGCAAGTTTCGGGCAGACCAAAGGGCGTCTTTCACCGAATTGATAGTCCTCCAGCAGCAGTTGATGTTTGTCTCGGTGTGCGTCCCTGGGAACAGCCCGTAGAGCACAGACTCCTGTGTTACAGAGCTGCTTGGGATGAACCTTGACAAAAACCACTGCATCTCTTTCCACACCTGCTTTGCAAAGGCACATTCCAGGAGGAGGTGGCCGACCGTCTCTTCCCCACCACAGCCAACGCGGGGGCACTGTGCGGAGGGGGCGAGACTTCGGGTGTGCATGAAGGATCTGACGGGGAGGGCCCTTCTCACCACCAGCCAATTCCAACCCAAATACACAAGCTCCACTGCTTACAGCAGCACATAGAACACTCATAAAAGAGATGAAATATTTACAGTGTGATTCTTTCGGCTACACATCATTGTTTCACTGTTGCATTTTCTTCCCCCATGCAGATTACATCTGTGCACAATTCTGCTGTCAACCACAGAGAATGAGGCCATTTCCCTTCTGAATCATGATGACGTTTATTTAATTTCACAGATTGCCATCACCCAAGATATTTACCAAGGCTTTGCATGTTGTTTTCACTCTGACATCTTTACGCAGATGAAAAAGACAAGAAAATGTTACATTATTCATTGACTCTGAAACCAGCAGATGAGAAAAAATAACTGTCTCATCATAATTACTTCCGAGGGTGTCGGATGGTCATGTTGCTACTTGTAATGGAGCTCTGTGGAGGAAAGCTACACTCAGCTATCTCTTTGACTAGATTGTTTGGATTGATGAACATTCTTGGAACAAGTAGACAGGTCTACACTAATCAAACATCACGACATATCAGAGTGCTGGCACGGAACAGGGTATGCATTCTGAACCTGAGCATGAACAGCTCCATCGTTCAGCTTGCGCATACACACCAGCAATATCCCTTTGCTATTGCTGGTCTGTATCATAGGGACATAGGAACAGGCTGTTCAGCCCCCTTAAGCCTATTCCATCATGCAGTTAATACACGACTGATCTCTACCTCAACTCCATCTGTGCACCTTTGCTCCATATCTCTCTATCACCTTACCCAACAAAAATCTATCTATTCTAGTCTTGAAAGCTCCAATTGTCCCCCCCCCCCCCCCCCCTAGCATCAACTCCCATTTGGGGGACAGAGTTCAAGATGTCCACTGCTCTTCCTGTGAAAAGTGCTTTTTGACATTCCCTCGAAACAGCCTAGATCTAATTTTTCTAATTCCACTTGTTCTGGATTCACCCACCAGCAGAAATGATTTCACTCTATTTTATCGAATCATTTTATCACCTTAAACACCTTGATTATATCAATGTTTTAAACTCAAAGGAATACAACCCTAGTTTATCAAACTGTCCTCTTTATCTAACCCTAAGAATGATGTCCTGAGGATGTGAACAACACTGCATAAATGCATGTTTTTCCTTTTTACAACTGCTCGACCAAGAATGAGAGCTTTTCTCATTTGACATTTTACATCTAGAATCACCTTTTAAATTTACTTGACAAACATTTTCTTTGTGCTGGCTGAGATCAGGGATGTTAGTGCTTGGAGTGGATTCTTTATTATCCATTTTCTCTCCTCACTGTCATTAAAGAGTCACACATCAGAAAAATGTAACAGCCTGCAAAGCTGTTGTAAAGAATTCCATAAGAAAATGATTCCAAGAAGGGGCTGGGGAATGTGGGAGTTGAATAATAGGGTTGTTGGATAGTCTTGATTGATCCAATCCCTTTCCTGTTGTGGTGAGAGGTTGCGGGGAAGGACTGAGGTTATTCTCCAGCATTCCATCTGCCTTCCTGGCTGAGTTTAACTACGTCAAGGAATGACCTGTGACCGTCCTGGTCCATGTGGCTCAGAAGTGTTTTGAATATCTCCATCCACCACAAGCAATCCAGGCCGAGATTTTCGTAACCGACACACATGCTGGAAAAACGTGTATCAACGACTATTCCCGCGATATGCTTCCGATACTCTGGACTGTGTCATCGGTGGAAGTGATCTCAATAGTAAAGAAAATCGGGGGGGGTGAAGGGGGTTGTGTAACAGACAGATAATCCACGGCCACTCATTTTACGCTCCCACTGCTATTGAAAGTTCCACCCTTAGGCCGGAATTTTACAGCCACTCAACAAGCAGGCTGGTGGCTGAGGGGTGCGTGCATAAATTGAGTGGGCGGCGAGGGGGGCGTTCCTGACCCGCTCCCACCTTCACCGCAATTTTACACGGGGCAGTGGTGGCGAGAAATGGCTCACCCACCCCAGACCAATCAAGGCCCTTAAAAGGCCAATTAACTGCCCCATAAGGGTCTTCGGCCGCCAAAGTGGGTATTTTACCCTTGGCGGCCAGACTGCAAAGGCCCCAAGAACCTCACCTGATAAAACCAGACGGCCTTCTTGTAGGCTGAGGGGGGGGATGCCTCTCCTGTTTGGGCACCCCATACCACATGGAGGGCCAACCCTGAAGCCCCAACCTCCCCCAACGCACAACACTTCGCCCCCTCCCCAACCAACCCCCCTTGCCTCGCTGGGGCCTGACCAATTGGCCCCAGCGAGGCCCCAACAACTTACCTTGGTTCTGGGGCTGTCCTTCACCTTGCCTGCGATGGCTGGTTGCAAACCCAGCAGTGGCCACCGCTCCCGGTGTTACTGCTGGGACTAAGAACAGCCGGTCCGCTGATTGGCTGGCAGCTCCATTAGGTGGGACTTCCTGCCTCAAGGAGGTGGAAGTCCCGCCCAGATCAATTAAGGGCTGGGGAGCGAAAATTCCCAACGTGGCTCCCCAGGCCCAGCGGAGGCTCCCGCCCACCTTTAAATTCCAGCCTTAATGTCGATGTCCGCACTTGAAATGCAGGCTCTGGTCTCTTTATTTTCAATGATTTGACGCTTGCATCAAAATAGGGGATAAAGTAATGCACTACATATTTTCATATTAATAGAGCTTGATGGTCATTTTAGTTCACACGAACAGCAGCTTGCCCTTAACCTCCCAGTTATTTTTAAGAACTTGTTCACTAAACTCACCACAGCAAGTTAACTCTGGTAATTAACAGCCTGAGAACTTTGCTAACGATGTGTTAATTGTTCCTGCAAAGCCAATCAACTGCCTAGGCACAGAAACAAAATTAATTAAATTGTGAAGTCTCATTCTTTCAGGTGGTAAATTGTTCTTAGAGTTTTTAAAAATGTCAAATTTTAAATGCAATTTTTTTCTTATTTTTCCTTTTTGTCTCTTTTTTTCTCTCTCTTAATACAATCTTTCTTTTCCTCTCCTTATTTCTCTTTATGCACTTGATTTGACTCTAACTCACCCTCTTTCCTTCTCTGTCATTCCTCTGTTTCTCCCTCAGCCCTTCAGTCTTTTTACTTAAAAAGAATTCTATTTATATAGCGCCTTGCGTGATCTCAGGACATCCAAAAGCGTTTTATGGCTAATGAAGTACTTCTGAAGTGTAGTCACTTTGTAAAGTAGGAAAATTAAGGAGCTACACCAATTGGTCTCCCCATTCACTGAGATGCCATCGTCCTCACCACTCTGCTATCAGCGTGCACTCTCAGCAAATTATAGCACCAAGAATTGTTTGAACTGAAGTGTTCAGAAAATGTCTAACTGAGGGAGCACACTATGAGATGCCCTGCTCAAGCAAGATCTGTCCCATTGTTTGTCTGGTTCAGCATCTGTAATCAGCTTGTGCAGCAGTTAAAAACAAATCCATTTCCACTTCAGTTTCTGACTTGACTTCATTGACTGCGTGCGGAATAATGGAAACCTCTATCAAACCCAGTAACGGACCTGTTATTATTATTAACAGACTCTGCCAGTCATTTCCCCAGTCAATGCTTTACTGAAATAATGCTCTGCTTGGAAACAGGTATAAAATAGCATCTTTTAATCACTACTGATAGAAGCTTCATTACACTGTGAAAAACTTATGTTCGCAGCTTGGCTCAGCTGACAGTGCTTTCCTCTTGGTAATCAGTTACCAGTTCAAGTCTCGTCATAGGGTAGAAGTCTGTGCCCTCAGCCAGCACTGAGGTGAGGGAGTGTTGGATCCGTTGATGATGCTGGCTTTGTGGATGAGAAGTTGAACCAAGGATTGATCTATTCATTCAAGTGGCTAAGAAAAATTTCACAGAAAAAGATCAGGCAGTTCTCCTCGTGTGCATATTGTCCATACAACATCAGTTGATGCAGTTTGAAGTAAATCACTGTGTGTTTTATATTTAATCTTGGGATGTGGGCAACATTGACAATGCACATTGTCCACCCTAGTTGTCCTCAGGTCATTAAGAGTCAACCACATAGAGTGGGACTGGAGTTATATGTAGACTAGACTGCTAAGGGAAACAGGTTCCCTTCACTGAAAGGTACAAATAAACCATTTGGGTTTTTACAACAAGCTGGTAACTTCTCTGGGCATTTTTCTGGTGCCCTGCTCACAAATCATAAAATCGAGCATCGAGAGGGGACACTCAGCCCATCTAGCCTGTGCTAGCTCTTTGAAAGAGATATTCAATTAGTCCCACTCCTCTGTTCTTGCCCCATATCCATGCAAATTGTTTCCCTTCAAGTATTATTGAATTCCCTTTTGAAAGGTACTATTGAATCCACTTCCACCACCCTTTCAGGCAGTGCATTCCAGATCACAAGATGACTACATTTATTAAATTTAGTTTTACAACTAGCCTTGGTGGTATTTAAACTCAATCTCTGGTTGCTAGTTCAGTACAATAACCATTAGGCTAGCACAGCATGTGGGAAATCCTGTGATATGTTTTAATTCTTTGCATTTCAGGAACAATTATCATAGTATCATAAGGTTATTTATGGAAAAAGCAATCTAGAGTGAAAATACTTAATTGGAGGAGGGCCAATTTCAGTGGAATGAGAACGGATCTCTCCCGGGTAAATTCGAATCAAAGATTGGCAGGCAAAACAGTAAAGAAAGAATGGGCTGCCTTTAAAGAAGAGATGATTTGGGCACAGTCGAGATATTATCCAATGAGGGAGCAAGGTAGGGCACCAAAGCCAGAGCTCTCTGGAGGTCGAAAGAGATAGAGAGAAAGCTGAAGCAGGAAATTGGGGTGTATGACAGATGTCCGGTTGATAATACAAATGAGAACCAGGCTGAATCTGGAAGGTTCAGAGGAGAAGTGAAAAAGAAAATAAGAGAGACAAAGAGGGAGTATGAGAAGAGACTGGCAACCAACATAAAAGGGAATTCAAAAGTCTTCTATAGGCATATAAATAGCTGAAGAGTAGTAAGAGGATGGGTGGACTGATTAGGGGACATATGCATGGAGGCAGAGGCCATGACTGAAGTGCTAAATGAATACTTTACATCTGTCTTTACCAATTAAGAAGATACTGCTAAAGCCATAGTAAAAGAGGAAGTAGTTGAAATACTAGTTGAAATCATTATTCTGCCATTCACCCCTCCTCTGGACACACCTTTTGTCTCTTTACTTGCCCCATTATTACTCCCTTTGGCTCTGCCCCACCAATCCTTTTGTCATTTCATGTTTCCCATCTTCCGCCATATCACAGATATTCCCTTTTGCTCTTTTCCCACCCTCCCCCATCTGACCTATTTAAAAACTATTACATTTCTAACTTTTCCCAGTTCTGACGAAAGTTCATCAACCTGAAATGTGAACTCTGTCTCTCCGCAGATGCTGCCAGACCTGTTGAGTATTTCCAGACTTTTCTGTTTTTATTTTAGGTGAAATACTGGATGGGCTAACAATTGATAAAGAGGAGGTATTAGAAAATTTGATAAATCACCAGGACTATATGGGATGCATCTGGCGATGCTGAGGGAAGTAAGCGTGGAAATTGTGGAGGCACTGACCATAATCTTCCAATACCCCTTAGATACAGGGGTGAGGACTGGAGAATTACAAATGTTACACCTGTGTTCAAAAAGGGCTGTAAAGATAAACCCAGTAACTTCAGGCCAGTCAGTTTAACCTCGGTGGTGGGAAAGCTTTTAGTAATGATATTCTGGGACAAAATAAACAGTCACTGGGACAAATGTGAATTAATTAAGGAATTATTAAAGGTAAATTGTGTTTAACTAACTTGATTGAGTTTCTTGATGAGGTAACAGAGAGGGTTGCTGAGGATAACGTGGTTGATGTGGTGTAATTGGACTTCCAAAAGGCATTTGATAAAGTGCCACATAACAGGCTTGTCAGCATAGTTAGAGCCCATGGAATAAAAGGGACAGTGGCAGCATGGATACGAAGTTGGCTGAGTGACAAGAAACAGAGTGTAGTGGTAAACGGTTGTTTTTCAGACAGGAGGAAGATATACAGTGGGGATCCCCAGGGGTCAGTTACAGGATCACTGCTTTTATAGAATCATAGAAAGTTTACGGCACAGAATGAGGCCACTTGGCCCATCGTTTCTGTGCGGGCTGAAAAGAACCCAGTCTCATCCCACTTACCAGCATTTGGTCCATAGCCCTGCAGGTTATGGAACTTCAGCTGCACATCCAGGCACCTTTTCTTGATATGTATTAATGACTTAGACTTGTGTGTACAGGACACAATTTCAAAATTTGCAAAATCATGAGAGGTCTGGACAGAGTAAATATAGAGAAACTGTTCCCATTGGCAGAAGGATCGAGAACCAGAGGACACCAATTGGCGGCACAGTGGCGCAGTGGTTAGCACCGCAGCCTCACAGCTCCAGGGACCCGGGTTCGATTCTGGGTACTGCCTGTGCGGAGTTTGCAAGTTCTCCCTGTGACTGCGTGGGTTTTCGCCGGGTGCTCCGGTTTCCTCCCACATCCAAAGGACTTGCAGGTGATAGGTAAATTGGCTGTTGTAAATTGCCCCTAGTGTAGGGAGGTGATAGGCAATATGGGATTACTGTAGGGTTAGTTTAAATGGGTGGTTGTTGGTCGGCACAGGCTTGGTGGGCCGAAGGGCCTGTTTCAGTGCTGTATCTCTAAATAAAAAAAATAAATAAATTTAGGGTGATTGGTAAAAGAAGCAGCAGTGACATGAGGAACAGCTTTTTACGTAGTTAGTGATTAAGATATGAGACAGATATATGGAGGGAGATTCAACCGTGGCTTTCAAAAGGGAATTGGATTAGCACCTGTAAAGAAAACAAATTGCTGAGCTATGGGGAAAGGGTGGGGGAGTGGGATAAGCTGATTTGCTCTTGCAGAGAGCCGGCATGGACACGATGGGCTGAATGGCCTCTTTCTGTTCTGTAACAATTCTATGATTTTCTGATGTTTTTTCTCTATTAAAGATTTGTGCTCATCAGGGTAAAGAATGTTACTGATATGGGATGGAGTATTTGCCATTTCAGACCCCCAGTGCCAGCATTAATAATGCTAGGTCAAGTGTGAGATGGCAGGGGAATCCTTCCTCCACAATACTCCAACAATGGCCCTCATTTTCCTCCAACCTTCTGACTGAGCGTCGTAATTTTGCCGGCGGTGCTACAGAAACCCTATTTAGCCGCGTGAACAGGGTTTCCTCCTCACTTCTGATAAAGTTCTGGCAACGCAGTGCCAAAAGAGCCAAGGGAATTCAGGATCCATGAGTCTTTCTGCCTAAGTTGGAAGGGAATTCTTGCCACACTACTACGGCACCTTCCCTTCCCCTGTCAACCATCCTTGTACCAAACTGACTGCCATTCTGGTTCCAAATTCAAGCAGTTTTCTTCATTCCATGGGGCCACAATCTTGCTCAATAGAATTTAACCTCGGAGAAAATTTCCAAGCAAAATTTGGCAGAGACTAGAAGTTCTACTGGATCCCACCCCTTCAGTTCTTGCCCAGCAGATTCCAATCGGGAGGGCAGTGGGAGTGGGTTTGATGAATAATCCTGACTGCCTCCTATGCCTGCATTTTTTTGCCGATGAGGCCCAACATTAGTCACAATCTCAAACAGCAATTGATCTTAGAGGGATTGATTGTAATTTGATTTGGAGGCCCATACATCTTGGGAGTGAAGCATCACAACTCGGTCCAGGGAAGGACCTTAGGTTCCCCATCGAGACAACAAATGAACCAGTTGAGTTTTTAACAACACAATCACAGTTACTGGTGTGAACTCGTAATTTCCCAGGTTGCTAAATCTGAATTCAAGTTCTGCAACTGTCATGGCAGGATTTGAAACTCACGTTCATCCGGATGACTAGTGTAGTTACATGAGCACTTCACTACTGTACCCCTCCAATTGAAGGATTTCAGAGGAGCTGCAAGGAAATTGAATTGCTCATTGCTCTTTTTATTGGTGAGTTAAGCTCTACGGTGGAAGTTTAGCACTGGGGGTGCTTAATGCTGACACTCAGTCCCTAAAATGGGAAACTGTTCATCTCCTCAGTGCCAACATCAATAATAGCTAAAATTGAATTATGATGCATGTTTTCCTAATCCCTCCATTTATGATAGATTGCTGAATCTGTTTGACTAGATCTACCATCAGCGACATTTTCACTCATGAAGAAATTAATTGAACCCATTTGTTATTCTCTCGCATCTCCCTTTCCAGTCAATTTATTACCTAGAAATCTAATACGTCTCCCAGGTCTTGATGTGAATGCATTTCTTAATGCTGCTGTCTGCTGTCCACCTTTGTAGCTGTAATGAGATTTATTTCATCTGAAGAGAAACCAGGGTCTTTCTGAGACCCACATTCATTCTCTTAAGCTGATTATTCACACATGATTTTTTCTTCCCTTTATTCTCAAATCCTGTGTCGCTTCTAAAGTAATTCTTATTAGTCTCGTCACTAAACTTGACTTCCTAATTAGTCACTGAGTCCCAAGTATTGTACTTGTGCTTTTTGTCCTGTAGGAATACGCATACTGTTGGAACTCTTAAATTTTATGAGGAGGTGTGGGAGGAGACTCACCAGCATGGACCAGTTGAGCTGAATTGCATGTTCCTGTGCTGTAAATACTTTATAATACTTTGTATTTCTGTTCCTCTTTCGTTGCTCCATTCGCAAGTGTTGCTTTCCCTAACTGTAGCCTCCCTGGCAATCTCTTCAACTGCCCAAGATCTTCCTCTGCAAAACAGGTCTCCACTTGGAATCTTACAGCACAAAAGATTGGCATTCAACCTATCGCATATGTGCTGGGTCTCTGAAAGAATTGTCCACTTGATTCCATTTCCCCTGCCATTTCTCCAAACCCTTCAGAAAAATATATTTTTTGTAATGTTGACCTATTTTCCTTTTACAAACTATTATGGTCCGTGCATCCATTATGTCGCTTATTCTAATCGGACCCTAGCAAGTTGGGTTAAAATCAACTCTGTCATTTCAGGTATGGAGACTTCATCAGAAAATCCCGAGATGTTCCCTTCCTAGCTGAGGATTTCCAGCATTTTCTGTTTTATATCTGGGATTGGGAATTCCCTGCACAAGGAACTATGGGGTCAAAATTTGTGTCCTTCCAGTGCGATGTACTGCAGACCAACTTGCTGGTGACACCCCCTCACATCATTTAACTCTTCTGTTTGTTGATGACTGACACTTGAGCACACCACAGATAGGGTGCTGCATTGTCAGAGGTGCCAACTTTCAGATGAGATATTAAACTATCTACCCCTTCAAGTGAACGTAAAATAACCTGGAGCACTATTTCAAAGAAGAGCAGAGGGGTTCTCCCTGATGTCCTAGTCTAATTATTTATTACCCAAACAACATCATCTGGCCATTATCACAGTACTGTATATAGGAACTTGCTGTGCGCAAATTGGCTGCTTTTGGACGTCGTGAGGTTGTGAAAGGCGCAATATAAATGCAAATTCTTCTTTTGTTTTCTTCTGCTAGGTGATGGGGAACAGCTGCTGTGACCTATTTACTCAACAGTGTGTCTAAATGAAGTTTAACATCTGTTCAAACCTTTTCTGTCAGTCCCCAAGTGTTTCTGCCTGAAACATAATTACAGCCTTGTGAATAAAGATTAAAACAACTGGAGTGAATGACGAAACAAATCAGGACATGACTTGCATTTCCCAATTTGTCTTCTGAAAATGGACAGCAATCAGACGATGAAGGGAGAGTGAGCTGTTATTAGTGTTGGCATAAATCCTTTATATATTGCCTGCAATGCAAAATACATAGAATTATTCCCCTTATAACTAGAGGGTGCGTGCAGAAAGTTAGCTTTATTGCAATTAACGTACATAAGCAAAGTAGACCAATTTTCAGATAAACCTTTCCCTTTAGTCCTGTGATTGGAGATCTTGAGACGGAATGTTTAAGAATTAATTATGCTAATTATGAATGTTTACATATGCAGATTAAGGTGATTACATGCATTGTTCCTGATTCAAATTTGTTAATCAAGCTAACACATACACTGGGAATCAAGCTTGTCAACAGACTTGAAGATTTGAAACTATAAGTTATAGAATAAATCATAGAATGGTTACAGAACAGATGGGGGCCATTTGGCCCTTCATGTCAGTGCTGGCTTGCTGCAAGAGCAACTCTGCTAGTCCCACTCCCCCACCCTTTGCTAATTGGATCCAAGTCAAATGGTGAAGAATGAAGCTAGACACAGATCCTTTTCTTCATAGTTGGTTTATTCACAGAATGCAGCATTACATGTCTCTGCCTCCTGCCTTACCAGCAACCCCATGTCCTAACAGTCTCTCTTTATATCCACTCAAGTTCTAATTAAACAATGCTCTCCACCTGTCTTTAACATAATTAACCCACAATTAACACCCTTTCCCCACTGCTCTGCAATTTTTTTCTCTTCACGTAATTATGAACATTCATGAACAATAATCCTTCAGTCTGTTTCCTCCCATCTTTTGGAAAATATATTTAGATCTGCAATTAAAAACAAAAGGTTTGCAGGGCTACGGGGAAAGAGCTGGGATGGAGAAAGTGAGCTGGGGGGTAGTGGGGCCAATTAAATAGCTCCTGCAAAGAGCCGGCACAGGCATGATGGGCCGAATGGCCTCCTTCTGGGCTGTATCCCAATGGTCTCTGAGTCCAGGGTGTGTTCTCAAAGGAGAGAACTGCTAGATTTGATTATATATCATCAAGTTCCATTTACTCCGGGTTTGGTTCGTTTTTGTGGCTTTGTTTGCAATTCAGGCATTTCCAATTTCCTCTCTGATAAAAAGCCACCCACTGAGATTCATCAGCGTTCAATTTTTCCCTCTGATCTGCCTTGCTTTCAGGTAAAGATAACTGTACATCCAAATGCATCAGGAAATTAATTTAGCTGGTAAAAAAATAATTCCTTCTGTTCTATTATTTTCCGAGGCCAGCTGATTTTCCAACCCTGTCGAGGCATTCTCTTTTCTAATAAATCTAATTGTAATGGAATAGAAAATATTGAATGCATCAGTCATGAGGCGCACAGCTCCAGAACTAAATAAGTAACCTATGCATTTCAATTAACTTCTGGGGTTTGTGATGTAATGCCTTCTGTTAGTGGCAGCAAGAGGCATTTGTATTGAATTTACATAGAATTTACACCATAGAAGCAGGTCATTTGGCCCATCTAGTCCAAGCTGGTGCTTAGGTTCCACACGAGCCTACACCCATCCTCTTCATCTGACTCTATCAACATATCCTTCCATTCCTTTCTCCTTTCTGGACATATCTAATTCCTCTTAAATGTATAAACAAGAAATGCTGGAACCACTCAGCAGGTCTGGCAGCATCTGTGGAAAGAGAAGTAGAGTTAACGTTTCGGGTCAGTGACCCTTCTTCGGAACTCTGACACAGACAAGATTGGCAAATCTAAAAGGTGGGTTCTTTTATTGAAGATACTAACTTACATGTAGCCATACTGGGAAGGTAAGGTAACAAGTCTTATCACTGTAGCTGCTTGCAACAACTGCTGAGTGATCGTATGGGTCTATGCATCACATCCCGTCTGGTGATGGACAGCTGTTTCAGATACACACCTTAAAGAACAACACAACAATGTCTCCTGAATTCTTTACTAATTTATTAGTGACTATATTTATGGCCTCTAGCTTTTGGCTCCCCGATATCTGGAATGAAAATATATTTTACATCTCCAATGATAAAGCATACACATGAACATGAAGCTCATACACTAAGAGTGAACTAAATTATTTGGAATGGAAATATCCTTTGACGGGTCTGGTTCCATCCTCATTGACCTCTAAAACGTAATTGAGACATGAGGGGTTTAGGAACTCTATGGGTACTGTGAGTAGAGTCACTATCTCCTGCCAAATCCAGAACTATATAGAATTCATAGGGCAGAGACAAGCCATTTGGCCCAACTGGTCCTTGCCAGCCTTTATGCTCGACATGAACCTCTGCTCACCATTCTTCATCTCACCCTATCTGTATGCCCTTCAGTGCCAGCCATGGGTCAGTTGGCTCCCTCACCACTAATTCAGAAGGTTGTGGGTTCAGGTCCCACTCCGGGACTTCAGCACAAGCATCAAGGCTGACACTTCAATGCAGTACTGAGGGAGTGCTGCCTTATCGGTGGGGCTGTCTTTTGGATGAGACATGGAACCCAGGTCCCGTCTGCCCTCGCAGGTGGATGTAAAAGATCCCATGGCACTATTTCAAAGAAGAGCGGGGGAGTTATCCCCGATGTACTGGCCAAAATTGATCTCTTAATCAAAATCACAAAAACAGATTATCTGGTCATTCTCAGATTGCTGTCTGTGGGAGATTGTTGTGTGCAAATTGACGACTGTGTTTCATACATTTCAACAGTAACTATACTTCAAGAGTACTTCATTGTGTGTATGGTGTTTGGGACACCCTGTGGTTGTGAAAGGTGCTTTTATTTTTATTCATTCGTGGAATGTGGCCAGCAATTATTGCCCATCCCTAATTGCCCTTGAGAAGGTGGTGGTGAGCCGCCTTCTTGAACCGCTACAGTCCATTTGGGGTAGGTATACCCACAGTGCTGTTAGGAAGGGAGTTCCAGGATTTTGACTCAACGACAGTGAAGAAACAGCGATGTAGTTCCAAGTCAGCATGGTGTGTGACTTGGATGGGAACTTGCAGATAGTGATGTTCCCATGCATCTGCTGCCCTTGTTCTTCCGGGTGGTAGAGGTCGCGGGTTTGGAAGGTGCTGTCAAATGAGCCTTGGTGCATTGCTGCAGTGCATCTTGTAGATGTTTCACACTGCTGCCACTGTACGTCAGTGGTGGAAGGAGTGAACGTTGAAGGTGGTGGATGGGGTCCCAATCAAGCAGACTGCTTTGTCCTGGATGGTGTCGAGCTTCTTGAGTGTTGTTAGAGCTGCACCCATCCAGGCAAGTGGAGAGTATTCCATCACACTCCTTGTGCCTTGTAGATGGTGGACAGGCATTGGGGAGTCAGGAGGTGAGGTACTCACTGCAGAATTCACAGCTTCTGACCTGCTCTTGTAGCCACAGCATTTATGTGGCTGGTCCAGTTCAGTTTCTGGTCAATGGTAACCCCCAGGATGTTGATAGTGAGGGATTTAGTGATGGTAATGCCATTGAACATCAAGGGGAGATGGTGAGATTCTTTCTTGTTTGAGATGGTCCTTGCCTGGCACTTGTGTGGCATAAATGTTACTTGCCACTTATCAGCCCAAGCCGAGATGTTGTTCAGGTCTTGCTGTATCTGGACATGGGCTGCTTCAGTATCTGAGGAGTTGCAAAAGGTGCAGAACATTGTGCAATTATCAGCAAGCATCCCCACATCCCCACTTCTGACCTAATGATGGAGGGAAGGTCATTGATGAAGCTGCTGAAGATGGTTGGGCCTAGGACACTACCATGAGGAACTGCTGCAGTGATGTCCTGGGACTGAGATGATTGACCTCCAACAACCACGATCATCAATGTAAGTCTTTCATTTACTCCCTAATTTACTTGTCTACCAGGTGCTGCCCTATGGTCTTCTTGTCTTCAGTGGATAGATGAATGCACACTGTATCAGATTAGGGCTCAGGCTATAAGCCAACAGACAATTATTTAAAATTCAAATCACCCCAGTATCTCTGATAGCCTCAGACTAATTGCACCACTGAGATCATGTTAGTATCAAGTTATATCATTCAAACTGCCATGAATATTTACTGAAACAAAGAAACATAGAAATCATAGGATCATACAGGCGCAGGAGCAGGTCATTCACCTCATGCCTTGCTGTCTCCTTGAAAGAACCATTCAATTCGTCCCATTCTCCCTACTCTTTCCCTGAAGCCCTGCAAAATTCTTTCTTTTCAAGTATTTATCCAATTCCCTTTTGAAATTTACTACTGAACCTGCTTCCACCGCCCTTTCAGGGCAGAGCATTCCGGATCACAATAACTCGCTGTGTAAATACTTTTTCTGATCTTTGCCCTCTGGTTCTTTGGACAATTATATTGAATCTATGCCCTCTGGTTGCCGACTCTCTTTCCAGTGGCAACAGTTTTTCCGTATCTGTTCTATCAAAACTCCACATTATGTTCTATTTCTCTTAACTACACCAGACGGAAAAGTGTTTGAGGGTGGGGGTGAAGTAATTTTGATTTTTCTCTTTTACGTAATGGGGCAAATCGGATTGACTGTGCATTATAGAACAAGTACAATGTTCATCCTGTTGATTTCAATTTGGGTGAACATTGGGAAGGTCCTATATTGGTCAGATGACCCGCTCTGCCAATCACCCCTCGGGCAGTTTAGGCTAACTTTTTTTTTAAACTTATCATGTGGGCCTTCTTGTCACTCTCATAAGTGGCCTGACCATCTTACGTTCAGGAGTGTGCCCAATAACTACTTAACCAATAGCATAGCCTGGGGGATAACAGTAAGACCTCCTTGTGATCTGAATTGGATGTCCTGTCTTTCTGGTATCTTACAGCACAGAAGGAGACTATTCAGCCCATCATTGCCATTTGAAAGAGCCATCCGTTAGTCCCACTCCCCTACTCTACCATAGTCCTGCAACTAATTTTTTTCATTTTCAAGTATTTATCCAATTCTCTTTTGAAAATTTTGAAAGTTTTTTGAAAGATAAAAGGTGTTGCTATTGGAACCTAAAGAAGTCTGAGCTACACCTGCCTTTTGGAAAGATACATAGACTTTGATGGAAATAGCAATTGTAAGAGATGTATAACAGGCAGCTGATCCGATATCGACTATTTTACACCATCAGTCAAGGTCAAAATTACACCAATGGAACTTAAAACCAGCTTCACACAGAAATCATGTCCCAACTTAGCTTGTTACATTGCTGCAAGTATTTATCTATTCGTATGTGACTGATGTGCAGGAGATACAAACATTTTTGGGATTTGTTCGAACATGTGTTGGTTGTGAAAAAACATCTGTCAGATCTCAGTCAATTTTCTCAAGCTTTGTAACAACCTGTCTTGTCTGAAGCTTTGGAAGAAGAGAGATAGTTAGGAAGACAGATGTGCATTTACGCAGGGCCTTTCACCAACCTCAGGAAGTCCCAAAGCACTTCACAGCCGATGAAGTAATTTTTGAATTATAGTTAATTTTAAGTTGTAACACAGCAGTCAGTTTGTGCACAGCAAGATCCCACAGACAGTAATGTGATAATGACCAGGCAACCTGTTTTTGTGATGTTGATTGAGAGATAAATATTGGCCAGAACTGCAGGGATAATTCCCTACTTTACTTTGAAACAGTGCCATGGGATCTTTTAGATTCATGCGAGAGAACAGACAGGATCTCACTTTAATGCCTCACCCAAACAGCACTTCTGACAGTGCAGCACTCCCTCAATACTGCACTTGAGTATCAGTCTGGATTTTGTGCTCAAGTCCTGGAGTGGGACTTGAACCCACAACCTTCTGAGTAGAGGGCTACACACTGAACCACAGGTGACATGGCCAGTGAGTCCACAGATTTTCTGCATGTGAAGGAAAGGAGCAGCTAAAAAAGAATATTTATTGTAGGTTAGCAAAGCAGTTGTGAACTCTATTATTTGTAACTACATGAGGCATTATTGAACTTTAACAAGTCCTGTGAAATCTATGTCTGTTCAATAAACCTGTCTTATAAAGTCTAGTGCAGTGTTCCAGGGATGAGGAACTTCAGGTATGAAGACAGATTGGAGAAATTGGGACTGTTTTCCTTGGAGAAGAGAAACCTGAGAGGAGAGTTGATAGAGGTATTCAAAATCATGAATGGTCTGGACAGAATGAATAGGGAAAAACTCTTCCCACTCGTGAAAGGATCGAGAACGAGAGGGCACAGATTTAAAGTGATTGGCAAAAGAAGCAAAAGCGACACGAGGAAAAACCTCTTCACGCTGTGAGTGTTCAGGATCTGCAATTCACTGCCTGAGAGTGTGGTGGAGACAGGTTCATTTGAGGCATTCAGAGGGAATTAGACTGTTATCCGAAAAGGAAGAATGTGCATGGTTATGGGGAAAAGGTGGGGGAACGGCAGTAGGTAAATTGCTCATTCGGAGAGCCAGTGCAGACGCAATGGCTCAAATGGCCTCCTTCTGCACTGTAACAATTCTGTGATTCTGTTATCCTAACACCTTCCAAACAGGAGGATCAGCTGAGATCTCACGATAAAACCAGGAGTTGGAGTGGGGAGAGTTCTGAGTTTATTTACTGGCCATACTACAAAGTTAATTCAATGATAATATTTCAGTCGGCACACAGTGAGCTGGAATTCAACAATGAGAACAGCCTGAACAAATGTCTGACTAAAAATACCACAACAGTACATCAGTGAGTTAGACTACAAGCGCAAGTTGGGATTTGAACCAGAAATTGAACCTGGCTGGTGTGATATAAATCATAAATCATTTCAAAACTCATTTCTTCAAGTGTAACGACCAAATTAATTTAAAAAATCAGCCTTGAATTAGATTAACTTTCCAATAAAGCTCAGTTTATTAGATTGAGTGATATTTACTTAATTAAAAAACATTACGATCCAATTATTTTACCTCAGCTCTCAAGAATACTTTAGGTCTAAATAAAGAAGTTTATTATTAATGATGTCATATATTCTCTATTTTTAATCAAGTGAGGACTTTACAGCACTTTACCTGTTAAATATTTCTGTTTCTGCTCTCCGTGCCGGGTAATGCTGGGATATAGTTCCTCGGTTACTGGCCATCTTCTAGGACCTTTTTAGGTCTGGGCTTGATTTTGGCCTTGGACATGGGCCTGCGGAGGCAGTGCACGCCCAAACCAAGAGGCCCACGGATTGCCTCGTCTCTGAGTCAGAGGTCATGGGTTTGAGTCCCACTGGAGCACATATTCTAGGCTGACACTCCCCGTGCCAGTACTGATGGAGTGCTGCAATGTCAGAGGTGCCGTCTTCCGAATGAGATGTTAAGCCGAGGCCCCGTCTGCCCTCTCAGGTGAACATAAAACATACGATTGGTATGATTTGCAAACCCATTATCTGGTCATTATCTCATTGCTGTTTTCGGAGCTTGCTGTGCACAAATTAGCTGCTGCGTTTCCACATCACAGCAGTGACTACACTTCAAAAGTAGTTCATTGGCTGTAAAACACTTTGGGACATCCTGAGGTTGTCATGGATGCTATAGAAATGTAAATCCTTTTCTAACCTGAAACCTAACTCTAATATAAAGGATAGTTTGATGCCTTTTCCTATTAGTACCTATACTGAACATTTAGACTAGTTTACAATATTTACACTGATGCTGAGACCTCAGCTGCCATGTAGCTTTGTGAATGCCTCTTGGTTCTAAGATTGAACAGTTTAGTCTTTGGCTTGACTATATGTTCTCAACTGCAGACATCAGTCCTCATTGCCCAAGTTAGTTACCTTGGTAACAGTGCATTACACAAGGCTGTCATTTCAAAAGTGAACTTACAACGCAAACGGTTTTTAAAGGACAGGCAGTGATTGAGAACTCTGACTCTCCAGTGACATCAAAGCTGCAACTCACATAACAGCCCCCTGTGGTTTGCAATGCAGTGCAACAAGAAACGATCGCTGGGTTCTACACAGCTTCAGGAGAGTAATCAAGTTTACAGAAGTTACTTTTATTCACTCCCTCCATTTTATTTTACATTTGCTGAGGGCACTGACTCATGTTAAGTTAAAGAGTAATTGGTATATCAGATAACGATGTAATCTTCTGGAGTGGCTCCCATCACCCGAGGAATTTTCCAGAGTATTTCTTTCATCTATAGGCCCTGAGATTTTATTTGTTATTTTGCCTCTCTCAGGAGATTTTTCTTTTATTCATTTATGGGATGTGAGCATCACTGGCAAGGCCAGCATGTATTGCCCATCCCTAATTGCCTTTGAAAAGGTATTGGTGAGCTGCCTTCTTAAACTGCTGCAGTCCACATGGTGTAGCTACACCCACAGTGCTGTTAGGGAGGGAGTTCCAGGATTTTCACCCAACGACAGTGAAGGAACGGTGATACTGTTCCAAGTCAGGATGGTGTGTGACTTGGAGGGGAATTTACAAGCAGTGGTGTTCCCATGCACCTACTGCCCTTGTTCTTCTAGGGCAGTAGAGGTCGTGGGTTTGAAAGGTGCTGTCAAAGAAGTCTTGGTCAGTTGTTGTAAATGGTACACACTGCTGCCAAGATGCACCGGAGGGAGTGAATGTTTGTAGTGGTGGATCAGGTGCCAATCAAGCGGGCTACTTTGTTCTGGATGGTGTTGAGCTTCTTGAGTATTGTTGGAGCTGCACCCATCCAGGCAAGTGGAGAGTATTCCATCACACTGCTGACTTGTGCCTTGTAGATGGTGGACAGGCTTTGGGGAGACAGGAGATGGGTTACTCGCCGCAGGATTCCCAACCTCTGACCTGCTCTTGTAGCCACAGTATTTATGTGGCTACTCCAGTTCATTTTCTGAGATAACACGGCTGCGGGAGGAATGGTCTTAGAAAGAGTGTAGTTATGATGCTCCAGCCATTATCAGTGTAGAGCAGGATTGCTTGACCCAGTCTTTCCCTGCCCATCATTTTCAGGTGTAATGTTCGTATGTGGACACAAGCAATATCTGCTCCAAGTATCTATTCTCCACGTATGACTTCAATGTAATTCCATAAATGAGTGTTTGTTTTGTTGGAAGGGATGGATACATTTGGCCATGAACATCAGCAGTTATTCCCACCATGGATAGCATCACAACCCTGCTCAGTGCAGTCCTGAGCCTAACGTCTACATGCACCCTTTCTAGTGGGACTCTGTAGATAGCAATCAGGAAAAAAAAGAAAAGACTTGCATTTATATAGCACCAGGAGTAGCAGGCACTTTGGCCTATTACTAGTGTATGAGCAATGAGGTGAGTGGTGACTGTGCTGCCTCCAGTGCAAGTATATCCTTTCTTAAATGTGGAGACCAAACCTGCACACAGTATTCCAGATGTGGTCTCACCAAAGCCCTGTACATGTAGCAATACAGAATCACAGAACCGTTACAGCGCAGAAGGAGGCCATTCAGCCCATCGTGTCTGCACCTTATTCCTAAACTCCATCCCCTTGTAATAAAGGCCAACATGCCATTTGCCTTCCTAATTGCTTGTGGTACCTGCATGTTAACTTTTTTTGCACACCTTTTAAAAATGTTCTGCTTTTCTATTCTTACGACCAAAGTGAATAACTTCACAACTCCCTACGTTATACCCCATCTGCCATCTTGTTGCCCTCTCACTCAACCTGCTGATATCTCTTTGCAGCCTCTCTGTGGTCCTGCCTTTCTATCATCAGCCAACTTAGATACATTGGGCTGAATTTTATGAGCGTGCCGCAAATCACGGCAGTGTGCTTTGAAGTTGGCGGTCCGCCTGCGCGGATCAGCCATCGGAGGGGGCGGGAGAGCCAGCCCCGGTAACGTAGAGGGCGGGGCTGCTCCGTCCCCGGCAATGGTGTCCGGCGCCATTTTGAAAGGGCTTCAAGCCCTTAGAAGAAATTTTAATTTTTAAAGGAACATTATTGTACATGGTCTTTAAAAAATTAAGTAAAAGTTGGAGGCCCTTTCCCACCCCCAACCCCAATGATTTCTTTTGGGCTACTGAACCAAAATAAACTTTATTCCCAACGCGAACTTACCCCCGACCCCCCCCCCCCACGCCCCCCCCAATCTCGTTACCTTTGCCCTTCAACCCCTTCCTACCGTCCCCTCAGCCAATACAAAGTGTTTTCCCTGATCACCACCCCTCCCGCCCTGAAAATTTCACTTCTCCCCCTCCCCACTAGTGTCTCGCCTCACTTCCCCAAATGGGGATCCGAAGGCGCGGGGCTTCGGGCCACTGGCCGGAATATCGACCTGGGACAGCTGCCTGGTCTGGGTAAGTTCATTGACATGCATTTGAATTAAGTTTACTGAGCAAATGAAGGGTCCGCCACCGTGCAGCGCGGGGGCCGCACCGAGGCCTCGCCGCTGCCGGTTAAGTGCTTCTCGGCTTTGAGGGTCGTGGCGGGCCTCTCCCGGAAGAATTTTCTGGGCCCACCCCCGCAAGACTCCCGACGTCGGAGGACTAGTAAAATTCAGCCCATTACTCTCTGTCTCTTCATCTAAGTCATTGATGTAGAGTGTAAGTAGTTGAAGCCCCAGCACTGATCCTTGCAGCACCCAACCATTCACTGCCTGCCAACTTGAAAATGCCACTCGTTGTTTCCTGTCTGTTAACCAATCATCTATCTATGCTAATATATTACCCCAACTCCATTAGCCCTTATCTTGCCAATTAACCTTTTGTGTGACACTTTATCGAATACCCTCTGGAAATCCAGGTATACTACATCTACTGGTTTCCCTTTATCTACCCTATTAGTTACATCTTCAAAGCTCTAATAAATTTGTCAAACAGGATTTCCCTTTGGGAAAACCATGTTGGATTGCTAGCAACTGAGCCACGGCTGGAAAAAGAACAAGTAGAAGTGGTTTCGGGCACAACCTAATCTTTCGTAATAAAAGCAAAACACTGTGGAAACTTGAAATCTGAAATAAAAACAGAAAATGCTGGAAAAACCCAGCAGGTCTGGCAGCATCTGTGGACAGAGAAGCAGAATTAATGTTTCAGGTCAGTGACCCTTCTTCAGAACGAATTTTTTGTGCTGCTTTGGCCGATTGTGCCCTGATTGCACCGGTATAATGAACGGAAGCAAGTGGAAACCTGGCCCCATTATTCTAACAGTTCAGTCAGATCTCAGGTTGCATGGACCAGACTGATGCCAACCGTATCAAACTTAGGAACAAATAGCATCTCACCAAGACATAAACGATGTGAGTGCTGATAAAGTTGACAGAATTGTCCATATTATGGAACTGTTCATGCCTAAAGTATGTCGCACTTTCCATAATTCTTCCAGACCCATCAGGATAACATCGTGGTTTCATAAAGGGAAAACAGAGATGATATATTGTCTATTTTAAATTAGTTCTGAAATTTATACAAAGCAGTGAACCTGTAATTCACTGTAAAAGAGAAAAAAAATCTTGTTATGTCAAAGATTTGATTTACTTTCAGGGCCTGCTATATAAAATCATTCTTCTTTCTGGTTTTGCGTCATTCGCTAAAGATTTTTAAAGAAAATTAGATGAGGCGTATATTAATCTTCACCGTGGTAGCTACCTCAGTGAGTTAAAGACTACAACATGATCTCAGGGAATGAGATGACATTATCAAAGCCCACAATCACTATCTTCCAATTCTCCACCAGGCATGCATTATCCCCTACGGATGCTTGGATAAAACAGCTGCCAATTTGCTCAGGAATTGAGGAGAAACTTTTTTTACTCAGCAGGTTGTTAGGATCTGGAATACACAGCCTGAGAGGCAGGAGACTCAATAGTAAGTTCCAAATGAAACATTTTGAGGGCAATGGGGAAAGACCAAGATGGGGGAGTGGGACACAGACATGAGGGGCTGAATCACCTCCTTCTTTGCTGTGACAAATGGAGAGTCAAAGGATAGGCAGTTGGCAGCTTGAAGGTTTTTTTTTATTCCCAATTAAAATATAGTGTTACTGCTGTGAAGTATTCTTTAACAGCTTTCCAAAAATCTCCTTCATGTTTATTTTAATTAAATTTTGAGCTCATTAAGGTGAGGAATGTTCTCAGAAAATGCTTCAACTACTCTCAGGTCTAGCAGAGTAATGGCCACTGTACTTCTATCCAGACAACATGCCTTGCCTCAGAACAGCATCCCATTACAGTGCCACACACTTCGACCTCTTCACCTCCAGCGGCTGAGTTGGGAGATGCAATCTTCACTGCTTGGCTGAGAGGGTTGGATTATCAGGCCAGGTTACTTGAATTCCTTTGAGTTTGTGAGATTGAAGGGTGATCTGATTGAAGTGTTTAAAAATGTTAAGAAGATTCAATAAGGTAGACACAGAAAAATTGTTTCCTCTGACCAAGAACAAGGTGAAATGATTTTACAATTAGAGCTAGGCCAATCAGGAAGCACCCAAAGGATAGTGGAAATCTCAAGTTCTTGCACCCAAAAGGCTGTAGATGCAGGGGGGGTCAATTGGAGCATTCAAGACTGAGATTGATCAATTTTTATTGCGTGAGGTATCAAAGGATATGGAGTAAAAGCAGTAATTGGAGTTGAGGGACTGATCAGCCATGATTTAATTGTGGAGCAAGCTCAGGGGGCTGAATGGACACCTCCTGCTCCTAGGAGCCATTCAGAAATGATCTAATCTCAGCCAGGGAATCTGTAGGGACAATATCCACCAGGGCCCTGTTGCAGGCGCTGGTGAATGTCCTACCCACACGTGCTGACAAGGCACATACACAAAGGACATTCATGGGCAAGGTAGAGGAGGGTGCCTGGAATCCATGTGACCACCATGAGTTAACGCCTTTGGGAGAAAAGGTAAAAAAAAAAAATGAAAATGTTGAATTTCGGCTTTGCATCAGTTGCAGTTTTATTGGTGCAAAATCGACATGACAGAAACTGCCTCCTGCAGGTGACTTCAAACCTCTGGGAAAGTAGCAGATCAAAGCAGTTACACTGCACTAGTAGCGCTGCCAATACAACTGACCATTACTATGTTTAGCCAACCAACAAATAGTTACAACCATCACAGGACGATGAGCCAACTATCTCCCAAGTGCCAGGTTGTTGAAGAGGACATGTGTTTACCAAATGACATCGGCAAGATGCTTATGTTTCCATTGAATAAAGATGAAACCAATTTGTTTTATGACACAGTAGGAGTGTCACTTGGTGCAGAACAGAGTTAATGTGGAGAGGCAATTTATTTCTGTGAGCCTGCTTCCTGCCAAAAGACTTCACAGTGTCAAGTGCCAAATTAAGTGGATCCTTATGGAACCCAAAATGTGATGGTAACTAATTCAGATTTGGAAGTAAAATGATTCTAAATTTATTGCATTTTGTTTACCTTTTTGTTGCTGTCTTGAAGAATAGCTTGTCCCAGCTGACAACATTCTCACCTCTGGGTCAGAATAGAAAGAAAGAGAGAACTTGCATTTATGTAGCGTCTTGCATGACCTCAGGACATTCCAAAGCGTTTAACAGCCAATTAGATACTTTTGACATGTGGTCACTATTGTAATGTGGGAAATGCCAATTTTCATGCAGCAAGATCCCACAAACAGCAATGATATAATGATCAAATAACCTGCTTTTAGGTGTTGATTGAGGGATAAATATTGGTGAGGACATTCTGGAGAACTTCTGTTCCTCAAAATAGTGCCAAGGGACCTTTTCTGTCCACCTGAGAGGACAGATGGGGCCTCAGTTTCATGTCTCATTTGAAAGACAACACCTCTGACAGTGCAGCACTCCCTCAGCACAGCACTAAAGCATCAGTCTGAATTATGTGCTGAAGTCCCTTGATTGGAAATGGTCGCACTTGCTGTATGAAAATTACAGTCAGAAGCAGTTAGCTCTGACAAAATTGTGAATGTTGTAGTTTAATTGATTCGCTTAAGTCCTGACTCTGTCACATGAATACAGGACCCTCCGGCCCAGAGGTGAGAGTTCTACCCAGTGAGCAACAGCTGACTCCTGCAGGTTTTGATATATGCATAGAATCTAGGCTGACAGACATTAAACTAAAGTCCATGATCAGAGATTCTATTTACTACTTGAAGAAGAGTGGTGATTTCCTCTGGGGGAGGGGGAAATCCTTGGAGCTTCTCCTCTACATTGCCATAATGTCAATGAAAACTCTGTCTATGGACGTAAACCTAAGCTGGGAGAAGTCTGAAGAAATCCCACATCACCTCCCACTGCTCCCCGCCCCTTACCTCGATCCCACACTCTTAGTGTCCTGGTCAAAGCTCATTACTCAACCAAATACCAGTCATTCGTCTCACTCCTGATTCTGAAATGTGTCCAAGAGTTGCTGTTTTAAATTCATTCTCAGGATGTGGACATGGTTGCCCGGACTGGGATTTGTTGCTCATTCCTAGTTTCCGTGGTGATGGGTCTTCTTGAAGAGCAGTGATTTACTGTAACCGAGTGGCCTACTGGACCACTCAAAAAGCTAGTCAAGAGTCAAACACATTAACGTGGGACTGGAGTCACATACAGGCCAGAGCGGGTAAGGGTGGCAGGTTTCCATCCTTCAAGAGCATTTTGTTTTTATGACAATCCGACAGCTTCACGGCCACTTTTAGTGGAACCAATTTTATATTTATTTGAAGATTTTCAAACTGAACGCATGTTGTTTGCATTCAGGCATCTGGATTACTAGTCCAGTAACAGGTCCACTACACTAATGGTTACAGCATTGTAGCAGATGCTATACATTCACAGTTAAGTGCTTTGAGATATTTCAGTGATGTAAAATGGCACTGTCGGTGACAATACCTTTAGGATAACAGTACTTCTACTCTTTTTAACAGTACCAAGATTAAAGAAGATGCTGCAAGACTCTATTTTAAACTAATCAATTGCCATGAATAGTCAACAACTGCATCATCATTGTATCATGTGACCACTGGGATGGGAGAAGGCGAACAAAATGGACCTTAGCCCTTTTTAGTCCAGTAGGTCTTATATTGCTTTGTTCCCTCGACTATGCTAAACCATTTTTTTCAAAGCAAACTCCTGTTTAATCGCAATCAGTTGATATTGTGATCCATTTACTTAACCTCATTAGGAAATGACCATGGACACTGAGAAACAGTTTTTGCATACCATTACACTGAGAATTGCATAAATATGCTGATTGGTGCTCGCCAATTTGCACAATTTAGGAACATAGGAACAGGAGTAGGCCATTCAGCCCTTCAGGCCTGTTTCAGCATTTAATTTGATCCGTATTTCAACCCCATTTATCTCCTTGGTCCTATGTCCCTTGAAAGCCTTAACTAACAAAAATCTATCTCTGCCCTAAAAGTGCCAATTGTCCTTGTAGTGTTTGGTGTTTTGAAATTGCGATTGCACTGTGCTTTGTGTACAGTTGGGGCTGCTGTAGAACACACATGCCAGCAAAGGGAAAGTGAAAGTAAAACAGAATAAAGAAGAAGCCTTTATGTTCAATAGCCTGCAATCTCTTGCTTATATATTTTATATTAAACTGAGTTAAACCTCACTCCAGTCCCAAGGACATCACAGTCCCCCAGCCGACACAGCTTTTTGGGGAAAGGATTTCACATTTCCACTACTGTCTGCGTGAAAAGTGCTTCCTGATTTCAATCCGAAAGTGCTTAGCTTTAATTTTAAGGTTATGCCCTCTCGTTCTTCAATCCACCACCAGAGGAAATAGCATCTCTGCTTCTATCTTATCAAATCCTTTTAACATTTTAAACAGCTCGATCAGATCATCTCTTAATCTTCTGAACTCAAGGGAATAGAAGCCAGGTTTATGCAACCTGCCCTTATAATTTAACCCTTTAAGCCCATCAGTGGCCATTGCACGTCCCAAATGAGCTGCAAGGGGAACCTACTCAATAGTTTTAAATGTGTGGTGCAGTTAAGGAGATTATCTTCCGAGAGCGAGTTTAAGGCATGAATGCAGCCACCTTTACTCCGCTAAAGCTGATCTGAGAATTCTTGATGCTGACTGTGGGGGCTGGATTTTTGGCGCCCTACTGGGCTGTGACCAGAGGTGGACGGGAGCTAAAAATAGCCCTGCCAGCCAGCTTGGCGGTTCCCCGGCTCCATCTGTCTTTGGGCCATTTTTGCGGAAGTGGGATCGGGGCTGACAGAACTACCCACCCGCACAGGATGGGTAGCCGATCAGACTCATTCAGAGCCTAACTGGGGCCAATTAAAGGAGGCCAACTGCAATTTTCCAGTCAACGCCCAGGTTCCTACAGCAGCGGGGGTCAGTTCAGGTGCCTGGAGGTGGGCACCTGGCAGCAGGCCAAGGGGGCCAGCACTCCAAGTAGGCCTAGAGGCCCTCCCTTGCTGTCTGGATGCAGGAGCAGCTACAGGCCACCATGTAGAGGGGCTCCCCCCAACTCCTCACAGCTGCGGCCTGGCTGCTGAATCTATTTTTTAATTACAGATTTAAAAATTTCGAGAGAGGTGTCTCCATTTTGAAGCTCCTTCTCTCTTACTTACCTTCCATTACAGCTTGCTGCTCCCTTCAAGATGGAAGGACTCTGATTGGCCCTCCAGCTTTGAGAGCGCACCCACTGTCCTTAATTGAATGGAGGACCTGTGTCTATGCCAATTAATGGGGCACCCGTTGAAAATCCCTATTAGTGCATGTTTCCCCCGGGGTAGAGTTTGGGCCCCTGAACCAGTTCTGACCCCTGTTTCCCACTGCTGGAATGAAAATCCAGCCCTTGTTGTCTGAACTACTAAAGAGACCTCAGCTTTGAAATTTTCAATTGATCCCGGCCCCAGCCTCAACAGCTTTTTGGGGGAAGAGAGTTCCAGATTTCCACTAGCCTTTGTGGAGCTGAAATCTGTAACTCTGTCCTGCACTGTTGAGACTCGGGCAACACCAGGGATCTCTGAGTAGCAGCTCTGGTCCTGTAACTCTTCAATATTCACAGCACCACGTGGATTCAGCTGCAAAGCACAATTTGCAGACTTTAAGTGGATTTTTAAAAAACTGGAAATCTCAGCCAAATAGGCGATTTACTTGCCTTCAAATCAAAGAGTAGCACATCAAAGCCAATCAGAATCTAATCCACAGTTTCTGTTGTCACAGGCTTCCACTACTCAACATACACATATAGCCTGGGAGGTTTATTCAAGGAAGATCCAGCATAATGTAGATAGCTGTAATTCACTTTACTCTGATTACTTGCCTGAAGCTATAAGGTACACTTCTTTGGCCTCCTTATCTCGAGAGACAATGGGTAAGCGCCTGGATAAGTACCTTGCATAAGGTACAGCAGGCAAGTAATCACACCTATTCTCGATATAGTCATGCTTCTATTTGGAAGATTATGGATGATCATCCCAGAGTGTCAGCTATCACTCCAGCAAGTAGCTCCATTGCTTTCTGTTTAACCGTGGCTGCATTCATGCCTTAAACTCACTCTCAGAAGAGCACCCCTTAACCACACATCTAAAACTGTTGAGTGGGCTCCCCCAGCAGCTCCTTTGGGAGGAGCAATGCAGCAATTCATGCTAAACTTTTAATGCTTTCATTATCCTCTGCTGCTCGCATTATGATTTTAGTCCAGTTTAAGGGCAGCAGATTTTTCAAGATTATGAAAGGGAGCTGACACTATTGAACTTAGTCTAAATGTTCACCATGCCAACTGTTCCGAAACCCCAGTTGATTCAGGTTGGGAACAAAGCAGAGGTGGGTGGAATTTGCTTATTTGGTGCATAATGCAGTATGTGCAATAGGTCAGGCTCTCATGAGGCGGTTTTTCAGGAGCCGGGAATGTCCTGCGGCGGAAGGCCCGTTAGCACATGTAAAACCAGAGCCAAGACAATGGGTAGAGAAGTTAGGAAACACATCTTCAGGCAAAGCGTGGTAGACATGTGGAACCTGTCACATCTCAGGCTGAAAGAATCACACTTGGACCAACCAGTAGATGCTAGATTAATTAATAATTTTAAACCGAGATCAGTAGAGTTTTAACAGGCAAGAGTACGAAGGGATATGTCCCCCACCTGCCCAGCATGAGGCATATTAATTTTGCCACATGGACATTAAATTTCAAACTGTTGTTGAAGTGAAGAAAGGACTTGCTTTAAAAAATTGCCAGATCTTGGCTGGAAAGATATTTGTCTATTAACAGACAGTGCTCGGAAAGGACAAGGGACCATTCCCTGACACATTCAACCCACAATGGACTTTTGATCACCAGACGTTGGAGGTGGGGGAGCTCGCATTCCAGGCTGATTGCTAAGATGGCCAAATACACAAACGGACATGGTCAAACCAGCTAATCACATGACTAACCTGCTGGGCAACCTGAGTTTTTTGAATTTGTGCAAACAGTTTGGGCAGAAAGCAGAATGTTCCTGGACCGAGAAGATCTCTCCTGGCTGGCTCACCACAGCCTCTCCTGTCTTCCTGCTCCCATCTCTTTCTCACGGAACTCCAAATCCACTAAAGACATATGAACCCCAAGAGAGAAAAGTCTCCTACAGCGAACAACATTTAAGAAGAATACTGGGCCCATTGAAAAGCAAGATCTACCTACAATAAAGGACACTACAGTGAGCTTGAAGAATCGTAACATAAAAAACCTCCTCAGATACTGCCTCAAACTTTTCCACTTTATTTCTTCTGTTTTCTTTCTGTCTCTATTTGCAAGTGTGTATCGCGTATGTACGCTAGCATGGGTGCGTCGTGTATCCGTAGGCGTTAACCGAATTAGAGTTTAAGTTTAATAAATTTCAACTTTTCTTCTTTGAACCTAAGAAAGTCTGTTTGTGCTGGTTTCTTTGCCTTATAATTGGAAAGCGGTGAACAAGGATTCACCAAGGAGAAGCTAAAAACATGGTGTGTTTAAAATTAAACTCTGTTACAGTAAGACCAGGTGAAGGCTGAGAGGGATCCCTTGACACCTTTCTCACCTGGTTGTAACAATAAGCAAGAATACGAAGGGATATGGAGCCAAGGCAAGGGTGGAGTTAGAATATAGATCAGCCATAATCTTACTGAACAATGCAACAGGCTCAAGGGGCTGAATGGCCCACTCCTGTTCCTATGTCCCTATGTAAACAGCGACGAAGTGGAAGCTACTCCAAGGAAATTCCTCAATGTTTCTCTGGAGATCCCAGAGTTTGTGGCATCTGGGATTTCTCCTGTTCAGTGTTTTTAAACAAATCAAAAAGCGCTCTTTTAGAAGACGCTTACAATCTTGTTTGAAATAAGAAATAAAGGAGACGATGTTGCTGCCCTTTTTACACCAGAAGAAGTCACACATCTCCCCTCCCCCCACCGTGTGAACCTAATAATAAGGTAACATACAAACATATGAAAATGATGGACAAGAAAGTCTAGCTCGTCCGTCACAACCTCCCTACACCTATGAAGCCCAGAACACCACGACTAGATGCCTCCCATTCCCCTCACCTCTCCGCACCTCCAGCAGCTCCAGCAGCTCCAGCAGCTAGGTAATCTCCTGGGAGGAGGAGAATACAACATAGAAAAAAAAAACCCATAGGGGTAAAAAGGGAAACAGAATCTGGAAAATTCCAGTCCAAACTCCTCAGGTGATTGAATGTAGTCCAGGAAATGACGTGGACTATAACTTTAAATGAAATAAAGGTTGTTTGGCTCTAAAGATCTTTTCCTGATAATGGCATATTAAATATTCACACAATAATATGCACAACATAGCTTCCAGTCTATAGTTACAAAGAATTACCATTCACATCTTTCCATTGTTAGCACTGAAATAGGTCATTTTTTGCTTTTCCCTCTATCTATTTACACAGTGGGTGCTGATGACTTTTTCAGAAGTGCTGGATCAAGGGTCACTGGTGCTCGCTGTGAGGGATCTGAACCATGATGAGTTGTGGCACAGTCACAGAATAAGGATGACCCTATATCAATTGGGCCTGGTAATTCACAGTGACAGTGTCAGGTACAATGATTCTATACTCTCTAATCTCACTTATTACCCCATTTTAAATAAAACATTTCATCGACTCACCAAAATGAATTAATCAAAATTCTTTTGTAACTGTTTCAATTACAAAAGATGCTCCCTCTTTAATAGGAGTCCCGAGTGGCAGGACTCCCTCCTTAAAAAGGAACTCTTGATGAACCTTATTCTTGGGAAATTATGCTAATGGTGAGATTCCCTCTTTAAAAAAGGTTCTTTTGAACAATCAGGGGTAACCTTGACTTTGGGCAATAAAGTAAAACAGCCAATATCAAACTACAGTCCATTATATATATCTCGCCCGAGTTTCATTTCCATTGCCTTCTCTGGAAAGTAAAGCCAAGAGAGAGGTATCAAAAAGACTTGCATTTATATAGCACCTCGCACAACAACAGTATGTCCCAGACAGCTTTACAGCCAATGAAGTACTTTCGAACTGCAGTCACTGTTGTATTGTAGGAAACGCTGCCTCCAATTTGAGCACAGCAGCTCCCACAACAGCAATGTGAGAATGAACAGACAATGTGTTTTTGTGATCTTGATTGAGGGATAAATATTGACCAGGACACTAGGGAGAACTCCCCTGCTCTTCTTTGAAATAGAGCCATGGGATCTTTTACATCCACTGGAGAGGGAAGACAGGAGCTCAGCATAACCTCTCATTGAAAAGACAGCACCTTCAAAAGTGCAGCATTCCCTCTGTACTGCACCAGAGTGTCAGTTTTGATATTTGTGCTCCAGTCCTGGAATGCGACTTAAACCCACAACTTTCGGATGCAGGGTGCAAAAGTGTTACCACCTTAGCCACAGCTGATACACCTAACAGGCAGATGCTCCAATATCACCTATGTTACACTATTGCCCAAAGACAAAACTATCTCTGCAGCCTCTTAAAAAGGATGGTGAGGCTCCCTCATTTACAGATTTTCCTGATAGTGACAGTTCCTCTTTATATCATGCAGGTGGATTAACTTTGCATGCACCAGAAAGCCAAGGATACTTAAATCACTTTGGCAGCCATTGAATATGAGAAGCATGATCTTTTCCAAATTACTGGTCTCAAGGACATAACTTCACATTTCCCATTATTTATTTTAACATCAGACACAGTGCTATCATCAGAAACATGCTGAAGTATATTGTGTGCAAACATACAGCTTAGCGACTTGCACTCAACTCTTTAAAGGACAAACTCCTTCAGACTATCCACAGGCTAAGAACAGATACACATAAATGTTACCAACATATGTCCACAAATAATTAATAATTATTTAGTATTGTGTATTGCTTCATTTCAGGCTGAAAATAAACAACAGATATTTGGAGCAACCTGAGTTCTTCAACCCTCCATAAACCTGAGCACATCCAAAGGCCTGCTGGCCATGTCCTAACTCACACCATCTTGTTCACCCATCATCCCTGTGCTCGCTAACCTACGTTACCTCCCAGTCCAGCAATACCTCGATTTTAAAATTCTTCTTGTCATGTTCAAATCTTTCCATGGCCTCACCCCTGCCACCACCCCCACCCCCACCCCCCCACCCCCCATCTCCGTAACCACCTCTAGCTTGACAACACTCTGAGATCTCTGTGCTCCTCCAATTCGGGCCTCTTGCACTTCCCCGATTTACATAGTTCCACTATTAAGAGAGAGCTGGTAGAGATTGGACTGAGATACTAGAGAGCTATTTGAGGTAATAGAGAGCTGAATTTCATCCTTGGTGAGTTATTGCCAGTCTCCCAGCATCCCAGGAAACGTCATCTCTTTCAGAAGAGGAAGGGATGTATTGGGGAAAGGCATAAATGAATTAGGGATGAAGATGAAGGATGGTACTATTATTCAGCAGTCAATATATTCAACTGATAACAACTGGGAGAAAGCAGTGACAGATATGAAGCTGGGAATCACCTTAAACACATTGACTAACCCTGACAGGACAACTCTTCAATTGATATGATAACAGACCAAGCTCATTAATAGGTGAGCTGAATCTCAATTGATTATCACAAAGCACCAGCCAGCTGAACACACTAATGTTACAAGACTGTACAAAATTGCCAATGATAATGGAGTTTAGACTTGTCACGTAGTCATCAAAACATCATTGAGGTGCGTATTACTTCTCCTATGGGGCTACTGGATGCAGTGCACTTAAATCTTTCACTTGAAAGCTGCCAAGTCTGAATACACATACAATTCCCAAGAGACCACAACAACATATTTAATAGGCGTTTATGTCAACTCCAAGTGATTAAGGTTCAGCATGATGCACCACTACCCCAGCTTTAATGTGAGGGATAATTCAGATGCATACAACAAAATAAATTACATGGCTGTTAGGAGCTGGAAAATATTAGACAAAGTAATGAGCAACCTATTGACACTAACAAAAGCAAGTCCATTGCTCAAAGGAGGCTGATTGCATGGACAGTATTATCAAGACATTTATGGGCAAGCTACCATTAAATCAATTTACTTTCTTTACTATATGCCTGCTGGCAAGACATTTTTGCAATCTTCTACATTCCTACTTTAATAAGTGCTGCTGACCTGTTCAAACCATATCCGTAATGTCAAATTCTTTGGGGGTTCTGTTTTGTACTGTGATGGTAAGGGAGGGGTGAATTTATGCACTCATCAAGATGAGGGATGTCAGTGCTTTTTACTTATAATTATGGAGATGCTGCTGGAAGAGGTCCAGTAGAGGATAGAGAATGGAGCAATGCAGGCTCCCCAAGGGAGAATTGGTAGGTGGCAGGCAGGGCAGTCAGTGCCAACAGCAAGGGTCCATATCCGGCCACCCAGTGCCAACAGCAAGGGTCCAGATATACCTTAATGACCTTAACCTGGCCAGGCACACATTCATTTCATATCTTTTTATTGAACAGCACTGTGAAATACAGGAAGAGTTTTATCTCAATCTGGGAGCAGTTTTCACCACTCCATCATCATGGGTTTGTTCTGTCCTGTTGTATTACATTACAACAGTGACTGCATTTCAAATGCACCTCATTAGCTGTAAAGCGATTTGGGTCATGCTGAGGCATGAAAAGCTATATAAATGTAAGTCTTGTTTATTCCGTGCGTTTAGCGGCTATGCTACCGACATCTGTTTATTATTCACCTTGCTTTGATCTGTAATACAAAGACATTTGGTTGTATACTGTACCTCGGTCTCACTCCACATGCAAAGACTCTCTGTTTATACACGTACATCCCCTCATTCTTCTTTCTTTTGGGCCTCCTTATCTCGAGAGACAATGGATACGCGCCTGGAGGTGGTCAGTGGTTTGTGAAGCAGCGCCTGGAGTGGCTATAAAGGCCAATTCTGGAGTGACAGGCTCTTCCACAGGTGCTGCAGAGAAATTTGTTTGTTGGGGCTGTTGCACAGTTGGCTCTCCCCTTGCGCCTCTGTCTTTTTTCCTGCCAACTACTAAGTCTCTTCGACTCGCCACAATTTAGCCCTGTCTTTATGGCTGCCCGCCAGCTCTGGCGAATGCTGGCAACTGACTCCCACGACTTGTGATCAATGTCACACGATTTCATGTCGCGTTTGCAGACGTCTTTATAACGGAGACATGGACGGCCGGTGGGTCTGATACCAGTGGCGAGCTCGCTGTACAATGTGTCTTTGGGGATCCTGCCATCTTCCATGCGGCTCACATGGCCAAGCCATCTCAAGCGCCGCTGACTCAGTAGTGTGTATAAGCTGGGGGTGTTGGCTGCTTCAAGGACTTCTGTGTTGGAGATATAGTCCTGCCACCTGATGCCAAGTATTCTCCGAAGGCAGCGAAGATGGAATGAATTGAGACGTCGCTCTTGGCTGGCATACGTTGTCCAGGCCTCGCTGCCGTAGAGCAAGGTACTGAGGACACAGGCCTGATACACTCGGACTTTTGTGTTCCGTGTCAGTGCGCCATTTTCCCACACTCTCTTGGCCAGTCTGGACATAGCAGTGGAAGCCTTACCCATGCGCTTGTTGATTTCTGCATCTAGAGACAGGTTACTGGTGATAGTTGAGCCTAGGTAGGTGAACTCTTGAACCACTTCCAGAGCGTGGTCGCCAATATTGATGGATGGAGCATTTCTGACATCCTGCCCCATGATGTTCGTTTTCTTGAGGCTGATGGTTAGGCCAAATTCATTGCAGGCAGACGCAAACCTGTCGATGAGACTCTGCAGGCATTCTTCAGTGTGAGATGTTAAAGCAGCATCGTCAGCAAAGAGGAGTTCTCTGATGAGGACTTTCCGTACTTTGGACTTCGCTCTTAGACGGGCAAGGTTGAACAACCTGCCCCCTGATCTTGTGTGGAGGAAAATTCCTTCTTCAGAGGATTTGAACGCATGTGAAAGCAGCAGGGAGAAGAAAATCCCAAAAAGTGTGGGTGCGAGAACACAGCCCTGTTTCACACCACTCAGGATAGGAAAGGGCTCTGATGAGGAGCCACCATGTTGAATTGTGCCTTTCATATTGTCATGGAATGAGGTGATGATACTTAGTAGCTTTGGTGGACATCCGATCTTTTCTAGTAGTCTGAAGAGACCACTATACAACTGAAATGAGCATGAAATTAGCTTATCAGAGATCTATAGACATTGCTGCTTTTAACAATGGTTTTACTTGAGCATTTTACTTTAATCAGTGCTGCTATCAAGATCAAGCCACATTGGTAAGGACAATCTAAGCTTTTTCTATTTTTTTGATCATGACATATACATGCTGCTATAACCCCTCCAAGCCACACACCATCCTGACTTGGAACTATATCTCAGTTCCTTCATTGTCACTGGGTCAAAATCCTGGAACTGCCTCCCTAACAGCACTGTGCGAGCACCTACACCACATGGACTGCAGCGGTTCAAGAAGGCAGCTCACCACCACCTTCTCAAGGCTAGTTGGGCATGGGCAATGAATGCTGGCACAGCCAGCAATGGCCACATCCCAAAACAACTTAAAAATGTTGGTTTGATTCCTATTGATACAGATGATGTTCCCATGCATTGCTGACTCTTAACTGCCCTCTGAAGTAGCTTGCCAAGTTCATCCCTGAGTTGTATTGAACTGCTACTCAGCATCTTCTCCAACAAGGGCTGCAGGGGTTTAAGAAGAAGGTCCACCACCAGCCTTCTCAGATCAACTGGAGATAGACAATAAATATCAGCCTTGCTTGGGATGCCCACATCCCGAGGATGGAAAATATTTTCAAGACGTCAAACACATGCCAACCAGATAAGGTAAGAATGGCAGGTTTCTTTTCCGGAAGGACATTGACAAAGCAGGTTTTTATGGTCATTTGTTTCTCCCCAGTACCAGCCCACAAATTGATTTAATCCAATTTCACCTCATGCCATCACAACCCTATTTTATGCACTCAATGGATAACGGGAAGGAGCTTCCTCCCGATCTACAGATATGACACTGGAAATCAAGAGGGTACTAAAGTTGATAGAGTCTTCGCGGGAAAGAATTCCAAACACTTCTCCCAATCCAGTACGACCTCAATCAGAAAAATCTGATCTGGCATAACTACAATGAGATTGCAGTTAAATACTTGTGTTTCTGAGAGAGATATCCCTATCAAACACTTCACTTAGTTCCCTTGACAACCTACACTAACTCAGTATGTTTTGCTCATCATTGAGGAACATTTTAGTGAATAATAGGGCTGCATTTTTCTGAACATACGGTTCGTTCATTGAAGTTGACATCTACTCTAGTTTTCACACAGCTTGTCAGTAGATGAAATGTGTACCGTTTTACTTTAATTCTCTAACCTACATCATCGCATTTGTTTCAAATAAAGTGCAGCTCTCTGTCTCCTGTGTTTGCATAAACACTTCGGTTTGTTCCTGTCTGGGCCCTAAGCTCTGGAATTCCCTCCCTAAACCTCTCCGCCTCTCTACCCCTCTTTCCTCCTTTAAGACACTCCATAAAACCGACCTCTTTGAGCAAGATTTTAGTCATCTGATATAATGTCTCCTTATATGGCTTGGTGTCAAATTTTGTTTGATAATGTTCCTGTGAAGTGCTTTGGGACGCTTTACGACCTTAAAGCTGCTATATAAATTCAAGTTGTTGTTGCTGTTATCATGTTCTTTCCAGTACATTGCATTGGATTTTCATCATGCTGCAGTCGTAATCTGGAAGTCTTTCCCTTCAAAGGTTGAGGCTGGAGGTCAATTGAAAATTTCATATCCTGAGACTGATAGATTTTTGTTAGGCAAGGATATTAAAGGTTACGGAACCAAGGCGGGTAGATGGAGCTAAGATACAGATCAGCCATGATCTAATTAAATGGCGGAATAGGCTCAAGGGGCTAAATGGCCTACTCCTGTTCCTATATTCTCACATGTTGAGCTCTTGGTATTAGATAGCAGTGACTGTCTTTGTGTAGCCATTAGACAGCCCTTTAGCACACAGTCAGATTCAGCTGTCAGGAAGGACCTGAAGGATCAGTTCATTTTTTTTGATGGTGACCCATTTCAGCAAAGAACCAGTGCAGATACAAATGGGTCAAAATAGCCTCTGTCTGGGCTGTAAACCTCTGCGGCTAACTTTGTACTCTATTCAGACAGGAAATACAGGCTGAATGAACCTTACTGCATGGTGTTCCTTTCATCTGAATACTGGAATATCTTAACCTTGATATCATACAGATACCAGCTACTACTCGCTGGGGGAGCTGTAATCTCTCTGTGAGACAGAAGATCACATCCTAGCCTGCCTTTAGACATCCTGAAGAAAGTAATTAATTTGAAAAGAGTGATGAATTATTTGAGAATAAGAGGGACCATCTGTTGTTGTCCACTATAACGTTTGAACATGATAATTTCTGTGACAAGCTGTGATTTAACCACAGATTTAACTCTTAAAATGCTGGTAGGTCCAGTGAATCTCTAGTCTCCCTGATTTTATTTTGCATTTGTTTCAGCTCATTCACTGAGGCTGGGACAGATGCTAATATTACAGCAGGCAGGTAGTGGAAAATCAGAAATAACTTTATTTCCACAAATGTAGCCCTGCGCTTTTAAAACCTAATACACTAAAAATCTTACATCAGTCTGCACTCCCTAGCTATAAAACCTTACTCTTTCATATCATGTTTTTGTCAGACATTTGTTTCTCCTGAATTTCTTATTGGATTTATTAGTGACTATCTTGTAGTTATGGTTCCTAGATTTAGTCTGTCCCACAATAGAAACTCTATTAAACCCTTTCATAATCTTCAAGATTTCTATCAGATTATCTATTAGTCTTCTCTTCTCTGGAGAAAAAAGCTCCAGCCTGTTTAGGCTTTCTTGATAAATATATCCTTTACCATCGTAATAAATCTTTCTTTACAACTTCTCCAGTGCCACTCTGTATCTATTTTGTAGTATTCTACAGGGACTTTGTCTGACTTTGCCCCTATCTCAGCTCATCTGCTGCTGAAACTCTCATTCATGACGTCATTACCTCCAGAGTTGACTATTCCATTGCACTCCTGGTCATAGAGTCATTTTTAAAAATTCATTCATGGGATGTGGGTGACGCTGGCCAGGCCAGCATTTACTGCCCATCCCTAATTGCCCTTGAGAAGGTGGTGGTGAGCTGCCTTCTTGAACCACTGCAGAATCATTTCTGGCACAGAAGGAGGCTATTCAGCCTATCGAGTCCATGTTAGCTCTCCACAGACCAATCCAGTCTGTCCCACTTCCCTGCTTGATCCCAGTAGCCCTACACAAGTTTATTTCCTTCAAGTGCCCATCCAATTTCCTTTTGAAATCATTGATTGTCTCCACTTCCACCAGACTCATGGGCAGTCAGTTCCAGGTCATTACCACCCGCTGCGTAAAAAAGTTCTTCCTCACATTCCCCTGGATCTCTTTGCCAAACCCTTCAATCTGTGTCCTCTAATCCTTGTACCATCAGTTAATGGGAAAAGCTTTTCCTTGTCTAATTTATCTGATCCAGTCATAAGTTCGTACATCTCTATCAAATCTCCCCTCAATCTCCTTTGCTCCAAGGAACACAAACCCAGCTTCTCAAACCTAACCTGGTAACTAAAATCCTCTCTCTCTGGAACCATTCTGTTAAATCTCCTCTGCACCCTCTGAAGGACCCTCGCGTCTTTCCTAGAGTATTGTGATCAGAACTGGATGCAATACTCTAGTTGGGACCTAACCAGAGCTTTATAAAAGCTTCAGCATAACTTCACTGTTTTTATACTCAATGCCTCTATTTATGAAGCCCAAGATCCCATATACTTTACTAACCACTCTCTCAATATGTCCTGCCACCTTCAAAGATTGATGCACATGCACCCCCAGGTCCCTCTGTTCCTTTACACTCTTTAGAACTGTGCCACTAAGTATATATTGACTCTCCCTATTACGTCTGCCAAAATGCACCACCTCATACTTGTCGGTATTAAATTCCATCTGCCATTTGTCTGCCCATTCTGCTAGCCTATCCATGTCCTGTTGCAGGCAGTTCATATCATCCTCACTGTTTGCCACTCCTCCAAGTTTAGTAACATTGACAAATTTTGAGATCCTACTCTGTATTCCAAGATCCAAGTCATTTATATGTAGCAAAAAACAGAGGTCATAGCACCGACTTTTGGGGAACACCACTGTCTACAATCCTCCAGTCTGAAAAACAACTATTTACCACAACTTGCTGTTTTTGGTCCTTAAGACAATTTTTTTATCCAGTTGCACATTGACCCTTCTACTCCATGAGCATCAATTTTGTTAACCAGTCTTTTATGTGGTACTTTATCAAACACTTTCTTCAAATCCATAAAGATAACATCCACCACATTCCATTCATCAACATTCTCTGTTACTTCATTAAAAAATTCAATTAGATTAATCAAACATGATCTGCCCTTTACCAAATGCATGCTGACTATCCTTAATTAACTCAAACCTCTTGAAGTGCCTGATGATTTTTTCCCTGATTATTGTTCATCTACATTCTACTCTCCATAAACTTGAGGTCATCCAAAACTCTGCTGCCCGTGTCTTAACTCGCACCAAGTCCTGTTCCCCTATCCCCCCTGTGCTCGCCAAACCACATTGACTTCCGGTGTCTTGATTTTAAAATTCTCATCCTTGTTTCCAAATCCACCATGGCCTCTCCCTATCTCTGTAATTTCCTCCAAGATAGCTGTGCTCCTCTAATTCTGGCCTCTTGTTCATCCCTGATTTTAATCACTCCAGCAATGCTGGCCGCGCCTTCAGTTGCCTTGGCCCCAAGCTTTGGAATAGCTTCCCTACACCTCCCTGTTTCACTTTGTTCCTTTAAGACACTCCTTAAAACTTACCTCTTTGACCAAGCATTTGGTCGTCGGACCTAATATCTCCTTATATGGCTTAGATTAGATTAGAGATACAGCACTGAAACAGGCCCTTCGGCCCACCGAGTCTGTGCCGAACATCAACCACCCATTTATACTAATCCTACACTTATCCCATATTCCTACCAAACATCCCCACCTGTCCCTATATTTCCCTACCACCTACCGATACTAGTGACAATTTATAATGGCCAATTTACCTATCAACCTGCAAGTCTTTTGGCTTGTGAGAGGAAACCGGAGCACCCGGAGAAAACCCACGCAGACACAGGGAGAACTTGCAAACTCCACACAGGCAGTACCCGGAATCGAACCCGGGTCCCTGGAGCTGTGAGGCTGCGGTGCTAACCACTGCGCCACTGTGCCGCCCCTTAGTGTCATACTTTGTTTTATAATGCTCCTGTAAAGCACCTTGGGATGTTTTATTACGTTAAAGGTGCTTATATGAATATAAGTATTTGTTGTTGTTATTGAAACTCCTCTGCTCCCAAACAACTCAACTTTTCTGCAGCCCAAACTGGTGGGGATTTTTCTATTTAACTATAAATAACAGTGCAATATTATTTAAAAATGAGGGCACAATGTATGACTTTAAAATGGGGACTAAAGTAAGTCAATGCCACTCGGATGCTGTTATTTACTCCCCACCCTCTAACCCTGCTTCACCTGTGGGCTCCTGGGGGTCAAAGTACACTGGCAGCTCACCCATTCAGGCAGCGAAGAGGCTGGAGCTACTTCCAGGCCCTGGGCCTCCTTTGAATAGAACCAGTGAACTGAGGGCAACAAACAGGCAAGTTGGTGATGCAGCCTGCTGGATTTAGGTGGGACTATAGCAGCAGCACAGTGTGCAGCAGTGTAAGACCTGAAGGAGGTGAGATGAGGTGTGGGCGAGGGGGTCATGATCATGGGAGAGTGGGGAGCACAGGGTAGAGGCCCAGGTTATTTTTGTGAAGGCCCGTGGGGGCGATCGTGGGCCTTCAAATCCCAAGAGTAACAATTTAAGAATGCTATCTCGGGGCCCATGGCCCTGTTACATAATATAAATATCACTTACCTAATTTTCAGTTCAGACGACTTGTCTAGCCAGCAGTCTTTGGTGGGGCCCATTTATCCCCTTCAGGGGTTTACTACGATTTTAAGGCTTTAGTATTGTTCAGATTCCTTATAAGGCATGGAATTGGAAGCTCCCAGGACAGGGACATCCTGTCCCTCCCCCCACTGCATCGGATTCTATCCTCTCCTCAAATCTGACCTTACGGGTGGAGGTTCCACCTGTTCCATTGGCTTCCCACTAGAATTATGGATGAGGCTGAGCAGAATAACGGAGGAAATTCAGCCCCTAACTCGAATGATCAAAGGAATTTGTAGGCCTGTAGGATCGGGCTTTTCGGCTTTTGGTTGAAATCAATAAAACCCAATGACTGCCACTTTTCAAGTATTAAAAAACGTAAATACCATGTTTTTAATTTGATTGCTTTGTAATAATTTGTTTGGAGTCACTTCTCAGAAGGAAAAATAAGTTCGATCCAGTTCGGTTACATCTCATTTGCATACCATGAATCATTATCAACATTGTTATGTGGAAAACATGGCAGCTATTTTACACACAGCAATATCCCACAAATAGCAAAGAGGTGAATGATCCATTAATCTCTATTTTTGGTGACATGGGCTGAGGGAAGAATGTCGGCCAAGACACCAAAAAAAAACTCCTTGATCTTCTTTGAATAATGCCATAGGATCTCTGAGATCCAGATGAAAGGGCAAACAGGGGTTTGGTTTAAGAGTCTATCTGAAAGATGGCACTTTGAACAACACAGTACTGTCTCAGTCCATCATTTAATTGTCAAATCCTGGAGTGGGACTTGAGCAGATCAGGCTTGAGGGGCTGAATGGTCTACTCCTGTTCCTATGTAACCCATAATACTCTGATTCAGAGGTGAGAGTGATTTATTTGTGCAAAAAAAAAAGGATGGGGACAGCCACTCTGTGTGACCCTGAGGCTGTTCCCCATTCCTTAACCATTACAATCTGGCCCTGATTCTCATCCCACTTTGAACTCGAACCTCAACTTCAATGTAAATCCAGCCCCAAATCCAACACCTGTTCTAACTCAACTCAAAACTGCAATCTGTTTTCAAGCTTGTTGGAAATACGTTACAGTTGATTTCCTAAAAGCCTAAAGCTGAAAGCCTTTAATTTTAAATGAAGTGGGCTATATAGCTAATTAACTCCTACTTATGTGAATGATGAGAGATAATTAGTGAGGAAAAAGTATAGCAAAAGACGTATGGATGAGTATTATATCAATATGTTTTGCAGGGTTGTCAGGAGCACTCCAGTGGATAATAGCTGCACACTTTAATTTTTTTTCATTCATTCATGGGGTGTGGGCATCGCTGGCTAGGCCAGCATTTATTGCCCATCCCTAATTGCCCTTGAGTAGCTGGTGGTGAGCTGCTTTCTTGAACCACTGCAGTCCATGTGGGGTAGGTACACCGACAGTGCTGTTAGGAAGGGAGTTCCAGGATTTTGACCCAGCAACAGTGAAGGAACTTGCAGGTGGTGGTGTTCCCAATCATTTGCTGCCCTTGTCCTTCTAGGTGGTAGAGGTCCTATGTTTGGAAGGTGCTGTCTAAGGAGCCTTTGTGCGTTGCTGCAGTGTATCCTGTAGATGGTACACACTGCTGCCACTGTGTGTCGGTGGTGGAGGGAGTGAATGTTTATGGACGGGGTGCCTATCAAATGGGCTGTTTTGTCCTGGATGGTGTCGAGCTTCCCGAGTGTTGTTGGAGCTGCACCCATCCAGGCAAGTGGAGAGTATTCCATCACACTCCTGACTTGTGCCTTGTAGATGGTGGACAGGCTTTGGGGAGCCAGGAGGTGAGTTACTCGCCGCAGGATTCCTTGCGTCTGACCTGCCCATAGCCACGGTATTTATATAGCTGCTGCAGTTCAGTTTCTGGTCAATGGTAACCCCCAAGATGTTGATAGTGGGGGATTTAGTGATGGTAATGTCATTGAATGACAAGGGGAGATGGTTAGATTCTCTCTTGTTGGAGATGGTCATTGCCTGGCACTTCTGTGGTGCGAATGTAACTTGCCATTTATCAGCCCAAGCCTGGACATTGTCCAGGTCTTGCTGCATTTCTACACGGACTGCTTCAGTATATGAGGAGTCGTGAATGGTGCTGAACATTGTGCAATCATCAGTGAATATCCCCACTTCTGACCTTATGATTGAAGGAAGGTCATTGATGAAGCAGCTGAAGATGGTTGGGCCTAGGACACTACCCTGAGGAACTCCTGCAGTGATGTCCTGGAGCTGAGATGATTGACCTCCAACAACCACAACTATCTTCCTTTGCGCGAAGTATGACTCCATCCAGCGGAGAGCTTTCCCCCGATTACCATTGACTTCAGTTTTGCTAGGGCTCCTTGATGCCATACTCGGTCAAATGCTGCCTTGATGTCAAGGCAATCACTCTCACCTCATCGCTTGAGTTCAACTCTTTTGTCCATGTTTGAACCAAGGCTGTAATGAGGTCAGGAGCTGAGTGGCCTTGGCAGAGCAGGTTATTGCTAAGCAAGTGCCGTTTGATAGCACTGTCAACGACACCTTCCATCACTTTACTGATGATTGAGAGTAGACTGATGGGGCGGCAATTGGCCAGATTAGATTTGCCCTGCTTTTTGTATACAGGACATACCTGGGCAATTTTCCACATTGCTGGGTAGATGCCAGTGTTGTAGCTGTACTGGGACAACTTGGCTAGGGGCACAGCAAGTTGTGGAGCTCTTCAGTACTATTGCCAGAATGCTGTCAGGGCCCATAGCCTTTGCAGTATCCAGTGCTTTCAGTCGTTTCTTGATATCATGCGGAATGAATTGAATTGGCTGAAGACTGGCATCTGTGATGCTGGGGACTTCAGGAGGAGGCCGAGATGGAAGATTATTGCAAATGCTTCAGCCTTATCTTTTGCACTGATATGCTGGGCTCCTCTATCATTGAGGATGGGGATATTTGTGGAGCCACCTCCTCCAGTTAGTTGTTTAATTGTCCACCACCATTCATGACTGGATGTGGCAGGACTACAGAGCATAGAACTCTCCGTTGGTTATGGGATTGCTTAGCTCTGTCTATCGCATGCTGCTTATGCAGTTTGGCATGCAAGTAGTCCTGGCTTGTAGCTTCACCAGGTTGACACCTCATTTTGAGGTATGCCTGGTGCTGCTCCTGGCATGCCCTCCTACACTCTTCATTGAACCAAGGTTGGTGTCCCAGCTTGATGGTAATGGTAGAGTGGGGGATATGCCGGGCCATGAGGTTACAGATTGTGGTTGAGTACAATTCTGCTGCTGCTGATGGCCCACAGCTCCTCGTGGATTCCCAGTTTTGCATTGCTAGATCTGTTCGAAATCTATCCCATTTAGCATGATAGTAGCGCCACACAACATGATGGATGGTATCCTCAATGTGAAGGCGGGACTTTGTCTCCACAAGGACTGTGCAGTGGTCACTCCTACCAATACTGTCATGGACAGATGCATCTGCGACAGGTAGATTAGTGAGGACAAGGTCAAGTATGTTTTTCCCTCTTGTTGATTCCCTCACCACCTGCTGCAGACCCAGTCGAGCAACTATGTCCTTTCGGACTCGGCCAGCTCGGTCTGTAGTGGTGCTACCGAGCCACTCTTGGACATTAAAGTCCCCCACCATGATTTGAGACCTGAGTGCTAGAGAACAGAATTTTTTTGACTGATTTGCGCATTGTCAGACAGTCATTTTCCACTCTGTAGGATTGAACAGCCAGGCAAATTATCACTCAACTGCATGTTAAATGCCCATAAATGAGAGCGCAAACACAAGAAGAAATAACAGAGAGCATGGAAGGATCCAGAGTGAGTGGAGGGGAATGCAAAGGTATGTTGCTGACTTGAGAAACACAGACAATGTCCACTGCTTCCCATCTCAGTTTAAATAACAGAAAATTTCACATCATTAGATCCTTTTATATAAGTGAAAAGATTAATTTATCATCAAAATTAATTCACTGAAGCAACAACCAGAGATGAAAAACAATAGAGCATAACTAGTCACTGAATTCATCTACACATGATTTGACTGTGTCAGAGGAGTCTGTAGTTCTTTCAACTCTTCTTGGCAAACTGTTGAAAGGTCCCTGATGTAATCTCTGATTACTGAGAGCTTTACAGCTGAACAGAAGAGATAAACTACAAAAAGAAAACAAATGCTGGAAGGTTTGTGAATTCTTCAGGCTTTCTTCCTTTAATGTTCAAGTCACATAACCAAAATGCCAGCAGTCTTTTCATTTATTAGACACTGAGTTAATAGCTTGCTTCTTTATCACAACATCCTGCTCATTAAAGCATAGACACTTGTTGTATTGTAGGGAGATGGGGCAGCCAATTTGCACTCAGCAAGGTCCCACAGACAAGAGATTTTGTTGAGTTGGTTGAGGGATGAATATTGGTCAGACCACCAGTGAGTATTACCCTACCCTTCTTCGAAATTGTACCACGGAACTTTTTTATCTCTACCTAAGAGGGAACCAGTCGATGAAGTAGAAGGTAGCTGGAATCTGTTTTGAATAGCTTACTGAAAGTTAAATTGCTGGGAGAGTGCCGTGATGTCCTGGTATGCACGGCTGGTGCCTGAGGCTTACGAACAATTCTATGCATTCCGAAAATTGGTCCATCAGTATTGTCATGCAGGCCCCTACCAGCCAAGGATAGGGCACATAGAGTTCACCACCTGGACATTAAATTTTAAAATTGTGCTGGGGAGAAAAGAAGGCCTATTACAAGGGGTTGCCAAGCCCCTGAATGGAAAGACATTTTTTTTTTGCATACGAGCAGACAGTCTTGGAACAAAGGCACCAATCCCTGCTCCCCAATACACAAAGGAGCCTTGGTCAAACCAGTCAGTCACATCAGCAACTTGGCACAGAGAATTTGAACTCAGAAAGCTGTTTGTTCCTGGACTGGAAAAGACGTCTTGTGGCTGGCTTGCCACAGCCTCTCTTCTGTCTGCTCCCATCTCATTCTCACCAGGTTCAGAAACCGTTGAAGACACATGAACCCCAAGAGAGAAAAGTCTCCTACAGTGAACAAGGTTTAAGAAGAATACTGGGCCCCAACAAAAAGCAAGAATTATGTACAAGCAAGTTTTACCTACAAAAGGACTACAGTGAGCTCGAAGCACAGTAACAAGAAACTCTTCTGATACTGTCTCAAACCTCTCTATTTTTCTTCTGCTCTTTTCTGTCTCTATTTGCCTGTGTGTATCGCGTATGCATTCTGAAGTTGGGCATGGCGTATATCCGTAGATGTTAACTGATTTAGAGTTTAAGTTTAAGCTTTCATAAATTTCACTTTTCTTCTTTAAATCTGAGAAAATCTGTTTGTGCTCATTTCTTTGCCTTATAATTGGAAAGCGGTGAACAAGGATTCACCAAGGGGGAGCTCAAAACACAGTATGTTTAAAAATTAAACCCTGTTGCAGCAAGATCAGATGAAGGCTGAAAGAGACCCACAAACACCTTTTTCACCTGGTCGTAACAGTATCCAGTTTAGGATCCGGAAATTTCCAGACAAATTACTCAAAAAAAACAGACACATGATAACCAAATGTGGGAGAATGAACTTGGAAGTCTCTGGAAAAGCTGAGCAATAGAAAGTAGGGTTCATGTATTTATAAAAGGTGGAACCCAGAGCTATGGCTAAACCTTGAAGATGGGTGGCAGTGCAATTAACCCTACAGAAGATTTCACTGTCAGTGAAATTAATTAGTTCATTAGAACATTACTCTCCCTTGTTGTCGCTTCTAACACAAGAAACCCTTCTAATTAAAATGGGTCAATATTTAGTTCAAAATGAGAGAAAGGAATAAAATATAAATGAAGTTTTTTCATGTTTGTTTCTGCAAATTTTTCATCCTTATTTTGGCCATCTTTAACTTTCTTCAGTTCACCAGGCTGTGTTAGCACAAAGCGTGTGTATTGGAAACCATCAGTCCTGGAACTACTATCTCTGGCTCTTACTTTGAAGGAAGCTCAGCAACAGAATCTAACATCATTAGAAGTGACTTCGGATACATTATTACAAAGCAATCAAATTAAAAACAAGGTACTTAAGTTTCTCGGTGTTTGAGAAGTGGCAGTCATTGGGTTTTATTGATTTAAACTAAACATCAGAAAGCCTGATCCTACAGGCTGAGAAATTCCTTGGGTCATTTGAGTTAGGGGCTGAATTTCATCAGCTATTCTTTTGGGCCAATCCACAACTGTGGTGGGAGGCCGTTGGAACAGGTGGAACCTCCACCTGCAAGGTCAGTTATGTGGGAGAACAGACGAAGGTGGGGTCCGGGGAGGGACAGGATCTCCCCATACTGGGACCCTCCGTTTCCCTGGCTTCTAAGGGATCTTACTAGTGTTGTAAGCCTGTACTCTCAGTGAACTGGAGGATAATGGCCTCCAGAAGGGCACAACCCAGCCCTACCAAGGGCTGCAGGCTATGAAAGGAGCCTGAACTCTGGAAGACGAGATAATTTTTTTTGTTATTTGATGTATTGCTTTCCTTTACATTCGATGAATGTGGACGCTTGGTAGGGAGATGGGATCCTGGTGCTTTTCACCTCTTTGAGAGGGCTGACGGGGCTGCAGTTTAACATCTCATCTGAAAAACAGCACCTCTGACAGCACAGCACTCCCTCAACACCACACCGGCATGTCAGCCTGGATTATGTGCATAGATTCCTGGGGCATGACTTGAACCCAAACCTGCCCAACTCAGAGGTGAGAGCGCTATCCACTGGGCCATGTTTGATACCAGGAGGTTGGGAAGTCTCCACTGAAATTCTATCTCATGATTTTGTTTCTTGTGTGTTGGGCCAGTCTAAAATGTGATACATGTTGTCTGCGATCTTTATCACATAAAGTTTATAGATTATCCTTATTTTTAATGCACTTTCAACAGGTGTCACGACTGACATTGAGAGCTAAAATCTCCAGCTAGACAGTGACGGATGATGCTTTCACTGAACTTTGTCATCTGTGATGGAAGATTATTGAAATCAAATCTGCTATAGACCTCAGGGCTTTTGCACATGTACCTGTGTGGTGCATGACCTATGAGTAAGGTGGAACAAAGAGGGATAAAATATGACAGAATTGTTTAAACTGCCAGTGCAGCCTTGGAGGGAGGGGCAGGGGGGAGTTTACAGGAACTGACAGATAACAACTTGTGTCAAAATATTAACAGAACATCTTGTCATAGTTGAAATTTCTTCCTATTCTAAGGGAATGTATATCTGATTGATGTGCTCAACACTAAGGCATTGAGTGCATCAGTAAAATGTCACTCGAGGCAAGAGTGCTTTAACGTTAGCTCTCTGGTGGGGTGTTTCTATCTGACTCACGGAAAAGATTTATCAATAATCTGCTTCAGATTCTGAAACGCACTTTGACTGAGATAGTTTAGCAGCAATAAAGTGAAGTCTTCCGATGTTTCAATGTTCACTGCTGCTCATCTAAAGGATTTGGAAAATATAAGGATGCTGATATGTACCTGAGTGGGAAGGGCAAGTAATGCTGAAATATTGAATTTTAAAATAATTCTATTGTTAGGAATGTTACTGTGGAAGGCAGAATGAGGGGAATGTTGACAGCCACAAAGCAATAGAGAAAGAGAAAGAGATAGATGGATGGATAAATAGAGAGAGAGAGATAGAAAGACTGATAGATAGAGAGGTAGAGAGGTAGATAGAGAGATAGATGGATAGAGAAAGATAAATATAGATGGATAGGGATAGACAGATAGAAATAAAGATAGAGACAGATAGATAGATAGAAAGATAGATAGATATTTACAGAGAGAGATCGAGAGATAGATAGAAATAACCAGAGAAATATAGATAGAGAGATAGAGACAGGAATAGATAGAGAGATATAGCGTTAGCTAGATAGATAAATATAGATAGAGAAACACAAAGAGATAGATGTAGAAAGAGAGCTATATATATATTGAGAAAAAGCTATTGGCCGCGATTTTATCATGGGACAGGATCAGTCTGTGCGAGGAACCTGGGCGAGCATGTCAAGGCCTGGAGAAATTTAACTCCTGGGTTAAGGGAGGCGCATGGTGTGAAATCTGAAGCTGTGCTCCTGCTGCACTTGGTCCACTAGGAAACCTAAACAAAAACATTTTAAATCTTCACCCTGGGCCTCATCTGACTCCCGATTCCTGTCCTGGCAAGTTTGGCCTCATGACATCATTGGAGCTCTACCTGCACATTAAAAGAGGAACTCCTTAAGCTTAGACTGAGCGTCCTTGCCACCTGCAATTTTAACTGACCCACCCCACCCAGCCTGGTTCCTGCCAAGCAGGCGAGAGTTAAAATTGAGAAAGAGGTGGACTGACAGCTAAATACAGAGGCATAAAACAATATACATAGATAGACAGATAAGCCCAGAAGCCCTAAATGCCCTTGGCGTTGATGCTATTAGCAGGACAAAATAATGGCAGGGGAAATCCAGATAAGCACAAATTAGAGCAAGATCCTTCCCATGTCAATATCTTTATCAGAGCTGCAATGGAAAATACCCGGAATTTACAGTCCATTTCCCGGATCATCTAATTTCCCCCGCCTTTCTTGTAAGGTAACATCTGGCATGTCACGCTGATCAAAGGAATCACACTTTATTTTTATTTATTTTATTTAGAGATACAGCCCTGAAACAGGCCCTTTGGTCCACCGAGTCTGTGCCGACCAACAACCACCCATTTATACTAATCCTACATTCACCCCATATTCCCTACCACATCCCCACAATTCCCCTACCTATACTAGGGGCAATTTACAATGGCCAATTTACCTATCAACCTGCAAGTCTTTGGCTGTGGGAGGAAACCGGAGCACCCGGCGAAAACCCATGCGGTCACAGGGAGAACTTGCAAACTCCACACAGGCAGTACCCAGAACTGAACCCAGGTCGCTGGAGCTGTGAGGCTGCAGTGCTAACCACTGTGCCACTGTGCTGCCCAAAATGCTTAGAGTATTACATCCCAGGACAGCACATGTCTGTAGGGTGAAAAGGGAAAATTAGCTGTAATGGGGTCCTATCTTTTACAGAAAGATGAATTGATCGGCACATCATAGTCAAAGAAGTACTTCCGTAATGTAGTCAGTGTTGCTATTTAGGCAAACATAGCAGCCAATTTGTGCACACAACATTCCAGAATCAATAACTACTTGCATTTATATAGCACCTTTAGTGTAATAAAATGTCCCAAGGCCCTTTACAGACGTGTCACTTGACACCGAACCACGTAAGCAAATATTAGGGCAGATGACCAAAAGCTTTACTAGAGGTAGGTTTTAAAGGAATGCCTCTCAGAAGGAAAGAGAGGTGGAGAAGCAAAGAAGTATAGGTGGGGAATTCCAAAGCTTAGGGCCCCGGCAGCTGAGGGTACAGCCGCCAAAAGTGGAGTGACTAAAGTCGGGGATGCCCAAAAGAGCAGAATCGGAGGAGCACAGAGATCTTGGAACGTTGTAGGGCTGGAAGAGGTTACAGAGATAGGGAGGACTGAACCATGAAAACAAGGATGCGAATTTTAAAATTGAAGCTTTGCCGGACCTGGAACCAATGGAGGCCAACGGGCACAGAGGGTGATGGGTAAACAACACTTTGTGCGAGTTAGGATAAAGGCAGCAGAGTTTTGAATGAGCTCAAGCTTATGGAGGGTGGAACATGGGAGGTCGGCCATGAAAACAGTGAGATGAATGACCATTTCATCTGGTTTTGGTGGCGTTGGTTGAGGAGTAAGTGTTGGTTACAATGGAATTTCAACCTGAACTGGAAGGCAAGGCCTTGAATTAACATCTCACCCACCTCTGGCAATACAGCACTCCGTCAGTCCTGCACTGCAATGTCAGCCTAGAGTATGTGCTACATCCTAATGATGGGACGGACATTAAAGCCCTTGTAAAGTATCAAGGCATGTAGCCAAGGAGATTTGGTTATGAAAAGAGAAGAATCCATAGTGATTCAAGTGACAGTTTCAACATTATGAAGGATTCTGATGAAATTGATCTGGGCAAGTTCTTCGCCATGGCATAGGGTTCAGATGTAAAGGGGAGCATTTGGTAGAACAGGGCAACAGAGCTGTGGCATAAGTTACCAGGGAGTTGGAGACAGACATTGAGCTAATCAGTATATTTTGTTTGCAGAGCCAACTAGGTATGTTTCTGGGAAAGAGGGATTGAAGGATTCACTGAGAAGGTGGTTAAGTAGTACCGAGTAGTACTAAGAGGGTTGGGCATGTAGGTATCATTGCCTTTACTGCCTGTTAAAATCCTTAGGTATCCAGTGAAAATAATTACTTCCAAAGTATGGAATGAAACTGATAGGGGACATTGTATAGAGTATTACACTGATAGTAAATACATCATGGTCAGAAGCCTGTCCCTCTAATGTTTGTGCAGCTCTCTGTAACTCACCCAGTTCCCATTTCTACAACATTGAGGCTGACAGCTCAAAATGGCTTGTAACAGATGAGAGAGAGTCCAGCACTAATGTAGCTGGGTCAAACACCTAGAACTCAGCCTGATTACCAATTAACCCTCAAGCCACAAGTCTCTCTGTAGCTTAACAAATAGTTGATGAAGATTTATTGCCACAGGGTGAAGCAGATGACTAAAAGCAATGGCACATTACTCAGCATATAACTGCAGGTTCCATTTTGTGTACCCTCTTTTATGCTCTAAAATTGCTTATCCGGCCTCTTACTCACCTTTCCCAGTCTTCTTCATATTTTATGGCTGTCTGATCCCAGACCTATCCATGAGCAGAACCGAAGGAAGCACAAGTCCATCTCCCAGTTTTCCTTCTCTTTGGTAAAGTCCTGTTCCCATTAGATACTTCCCATAACACAGCTAATATCACAATATGGACAGATAGTGTCATGCAAACCCCCACCTGCCAAGACTGAGGCAAACATAATTTCACCACATGAACATTAAAACTTAAAATTGTAAGCCGTGACTGGAAAGACATTTCCATGGTAACAGATCATGTTGAAACAATGAAACCTCTGCAGTTGCTCTCCAATACACAGAAGTGGTGAGATTAGTTTTAGTCACATGGCTAGCTGCCTGGGGCAGAGAAATTTGAGCCTCCAACAAAGGATGTGAAGAGACTGTTCCATATAAGGAACTAGTCACATGACTAACCTGCTGAGCACCCTGGGAGCTTTTTTGAATTTGAACTCCCAACAAAGGAATTGCCAGTTACAATGCTGTATGCTCTCCTGGAACTAAGAACTTCTCCTCTGCCTGTCTGTCTGCCTATTTCTCAAAGAGAGAAAGGTTTGACACGTGAACAAAGTTTTAAGAAGATTATTGAGCCCCAACAAAATGCAAGAATATAACTTCAGTCAAGGACTACAGCGAGCTCGAGAAACAGTAACAAGATATTGCCTCAAACTGTTCTACTTATTTCTCCTACTCTTTTCTGTCCCTATCTTGCATGTTTATATCACGTGTGCATGTTAGCATGAGAGTGTCGTATGTCCACAGGCGTGAACCATGTTAGAACTAAGTTTAAGGATTTAATCAATTTCATCTTTCTACTTTAAAATAAAGAAAGCCTATTTGTGCTCAGTTATTTGCCTGATAATTGGAAACTGTGAACACGGATTCACAAAAAGGGGAGCTCAAAACACAGTGTGTTTAAAAATAAAACCCTGTTACAATAAGACCAGGTGAGGACAGCAAGAGACACCCGAGACACATTGCTTCTCTGGTTGTAACAGCAGGGTCAAACTCACTCCTCTTTTTAAGAAAAGCATAGTTAATTATTCATGGCATTAATTCAAAAGCCTGTCCAGATTATTTATTTTGCACTAATATTTGGGAACACATTTAGGTGTGTTAGCTGTGGCTCGATTGTCAGTACTCTTGCCTCTGAGTCGGAAGGTTGTGGGTTCAAGTTTCCCTCCAGGAGCTGAGCCCATAATCTAAACTTATACTCTAGTCCTTTACTGCGGGAGTACTGTACTGCTGGATTTTGGATGAGATGTTGAACTGAGGCTCTGTCTGCCTTCTCAGGTGGGCGCAAAACATCCTGTGGTACCATTTCCAAAAGAGCAGGGGAGTTCTCCCCGGCATCCTGGCCAATATTTAACTCTCAATCTACATCACAAAAACAGATTATCTGGTTGTTATTACATTGCTGCTTCTGGGAGCTTGCTGTGGGCAAATTGGCTGCCACGTTTCCTACATTACAACAGTGATTACACTTCAAAAATACTTTAATGGCTGTAAAGCACTTTGGGACGTCCTGTGGTCATAAAAGGTGCTATATAAATGCACGTCTTTCTTTTTCATTCTGGCACTATTTGGATAATTCTGAGGTTGTCTCATCACACATTCCAAAATGGCCTCCAGTGTTTGGAACTTTTGCTTGACCGTTCCCATAACAAAAGATATTGATCATTTCCCACCTTGGCTGTATTATAAAAAGTTGAATCTCACTAGCGTTGCCCTTCTTGATAGGATGTAGGGAGAAAAAGAATCTGCAGGAGCAAGAGAGAAATACTGAGAGGTTTTGGTAACCAATAAAATGGAGAATGTTGCTGGCACAGCCCTGATGCCTATAATCCCCATTGTATCCATCTGAATTCTGTGTCACAGTGGCGCAGTGGTTAGCACTGCAGCCTCACAGCTCCAGGGACCCGGGTTCGATTCTGGGTACTGCCTGTGTGGAGTTTGCAAATTCTCCCTGTGTCTGCGTGGGTTTTCTCCGGGTGCTCCGGTTTCCTCCCACAAGCCAAAAGACTTGCAGGTTGGTAGGTAAATTGACCATTATAAATTGTCACTAGTATAGGTAGGTGGTAGGGACAGGTGGGGATGTTTGGTAGGAATATGGGATTAGTGTAGGATTAGTATAAATGGGTGGTTGATGGTCGGCACAGACTCGGTGGGCCGAAGGGCCTGTTTCAGTGCTGTATCTCTAAAAATCTAAAAAAAAGACACTGTAGCATAAACACAGTATAATTTCCACACTGCCTAATTCCCTGCACTGTCATCATTCTTACCATGATACCATCTACCATGGAACAACAAGATTGGACCAGTCCAGGTGGCAATTTCCAACTGAGTTATTTTCAATACGAATTTGCAGGGTTACGGGGAGAAAGTGGAGGAGTGAGACCAATTGGACAGCTCCTTCTAAGAGCCAGCACAGCACGATGGCCTGAATGGCCTCCTTCTGTGCTGTATAATGCTGTGGTTCTAAGCTGTGAAAATAAGTTCATTTAAATAGCATAAACAAGAACGTAATGAAGCGTGTTAAGAGGGGTGCTAAAACTTAAATAGCACAGACAACAATATATGACAAACATGTTGACAGGTGCACTAATAATAGCACACAGAGGAAGTTGAACGACAAGTGTTAATTCACTCCCTCAAATAGAGCTGGACCCAGTCCACACCACCCTATCAAGCCTACTTGAGCAGTCCTGTAATTTGAAATTTAGCTTTGTAAAGTTAGTGCTTTTTTAATTGACCTAGAAATGGAAATGCAATGGGGGCATTTTTCTCTTCCCTCTCTTCCATTTTATCATTATATTCATATTGATGACGCACTCCTTTTATAATCTAATCCCTCTCACTACATAACCCAACAGAAAAGTACAAAACTGCTTACAGTTCAATCAAATATAATCCCAGATTTTCATGGGGATATTTGAATGAGGTCCTGTGACTATTATAACCCACCTATCATCCCTCTCTTTGATTAGCTTATGGGCCAAATGTTCCTATATATTTGCAGGTTACAAGAATAAATAATACATGCAGGAGGGGTTATTAAACTGGATTTACTGGAAATAGTCTGGCTGTAAATCCATTTTATTCTTTGCATCGCTATTACAGGTTGAAGGAGCTGTCTCGATGAACCAGAGGATAAAATCAGATGAGCTTTATTCATACCATGCACTCATCTGTGAAACCCCTACCCAGTTGCTTTGTGTCAGCTAGTGGTAGCACTCTCACCTTTCGGCCAGGAGTTTGTGGGCTCAACCCCCACTCCAGAGACTTGAGTACAAAATCCAGGCTGACATTCAAGTGCAGTACAGAGGGAGTGCTGCATTGTCAATGGTGTCATCTTTCATTTGGCTGTTGTCTCATGTGGACATAAAAAATCAGTAAAGCAGATTGTTTGGTCATTTATCTCATTGCTGTTTGTGTGACCTTGATGTGTGCAAATTAGCTTCCATGTTTCCCTTCATTACAACAGAAACTATGCTTCAAAAGAAATAATAATTTCTGTGGTGTGAAGTGCTTTAGGATATCTTAAAGTTCTGAAAGGTACTATATAAATGCAACTTGTTTCCCTTCTTCTGTCAGTTCAACACTCCCTCAGTACTGCACTGAAGTATCAGCCTAGATATTGTGCTCATGTCCCTGGAGCAGGACTGTTTTATTCATTCATGGGATGTGGGCATCGCTGGAAAGGCCAGTATTTATTCCCCATCCCTAATTGCCCTTGAGAAGGTGGTGGTGAGCTGTCTTCTTGAACCGCTGCAGTCCATGTGGTGTAGGTACACCCACAGTGCTGTTAGGAAGATGCACTGCAACAATGCACCAAGGCTCCTTCGACAGCACCTTCCAAACCCGCGAACTCTACCACCTAGAAAGACAAGGGCAGCAGAAGCATGGGAACACCACCACCTGCAAGTTCCCCTCCAAGTCACACACCATCCTGACTTGGAGCTAAATTGCCATTCACTCACTGTCATTGGGTCAAAAACCTCAAACTCCCTCCCTCACAGCACTGTGGGTACCTACACCACATGGACTCTAGCAGTTCAAGAAGGCAGCTCACCACCATCTTCTCAAGGGCAACTAGGGATGGATGCATCCCAAAGAATGATATACATTTAAAAAACGTTTTTTTTGGAGAATTAGATTAATCCCCTGTTAACAGATTTCCATACAAATGGATGGTTCATTCATTTTATATTCATTCGTGGGATGTGGGCATCAATGCCAGGGCCAGCGTTTGTTACCCATCCCTAATTACCCTTGAGAAGGTTGTGGTGAGCTACCTTCTTGAACCACTGCAGTCCATTCTGAGTGTCTTGCTAGGCCATTTCAGAGGGCAGTTAAGCGTCAACCACACTGCTGTGGGTCTGGACTCACATGTAGGCCAGACCGGGTAAGGACAGAAGATTTCCTTCTCCAGTGGACATTAGGGAACCAGATGGGTTTTTACGACTATCGATGCTAGTTTCATGGCACCATTACTGAGAGTAGCTTACAATTCCAGATTGTTATTCATTAATTGAATTTATTAATTGAATTTAAACTCCACCAGCTGCTGCGGTGGGTTTGGAACGCATGTCCCAGGGCATAAGCCTGGGCCTATGGATTATTAGTCCAGTGACATTACCTTTACGCCAACATCTCCCGCCTAATAGGTGAATATTGCCACTACTTAATTTCAGTGCCTATAACAAAGAATTTCCCAATCGCAGCACAATTTTGAGGAAATAAATCAGAGTTCATATTATAATAAAACATCTGTGTAAAGCGGAAATTGGAAAATCTTATCACATCATATGAAATAAACAGTTAAGGAAGAGCCTGATAAATAATTGAATAATTCATCTTTTTATTCAAATTGGGGATGTTCTGTACAATCAAGCAGTTTTAGTGAATGCAATCAAACACATTTCCACATGGCAAAACAGCTAGAGATAACCCCAAGCTCAAAATGCTGCAGTGGCATTGGCCATTGTAACAGGAAGCCCACTGAATATAGCGCACAATGCTTGCATCAGCTATATATTAGAAAGCACAGGAAGCTGTACTAAAGGACAGGTGCAGTCTATTAAATTGTCCTGCACAAAGAGAGATATCTACGCATTTATCAGTATCAGTTCAGTCAGAAATGTGGTCGCCAATTTGCACATAGAAAGATCCCACAAACAGAGGTGAAACAATTGGCTAGACCATCGGTGTCTTTTTTTTAGAGATACAGCACTGAAACAGGCCCTTCGGCCCACCGAGTCTGTGCTGACCATCAACAACCCATCCATACTAATACTACACTAATCCCATATTCCTACCACATCCCCACCCTGTCCCTATATTTCCCTACCACCTACCTATACTAGGGGCAATTTATAATGGCCAATTAACCTATCACCCTGCAAGTCTTTGGCTTGTGGGAGGAAACTGGAGCACCCGGAGGAAACCCACTCAGACACAGGGAGAACTTGCAAACTCCACACAGGCAGCACCCAGAATCGAACCCGGGTCCCTGGAGCTGTGAGGCTGCGGTGCTAACCACTCCGCCACTGTGTCAGTGATATTAATTGGAGGACAAATATTGGCAAGGAGACCAGGGAGAATTTATCTGCTCTTCATTGAAATAGTAGCTGTGGGAATCTTTTACATCCACCTGAGAGATTAGATGGGGCCCCGGGTTTAATGTCTCATCCGGAAGATGGCACCTCCGACAGCGTAGCACTCCCTCGATATTGTACTGGAGTGTCAGCCTAGAAGAGATAGCTCAACAATGCTGAAAGTGTACAGATAGTTCAAATTGTCATATTTATATACAATGTTCATTATTCAGCAGAATCCACATCTCCTGCAAGTTATAAAGCAGCATTCATGACACATTTCACTGGATCACATACGATATATATATATAATTTTTAAAATAATTTCCCTGATGCCTTGGAATGGAATGACCATATATACACTCAGATTGTTACACTCTCGTGTCACATCCTCTGAAAATAAGTCTTAAATCGCAACACATTGATAATCTGCAGTTTCATTCCTAGGGTAAAGTTCTCAGCTCTTTGCTTTGAGAAGATTCATTGGATTACATCAAAGTTACAGCACAGAGGCAGGCCATTCGGCCCTAATGCTCCATGCTGGCTGCACAGAGCCTCCTCCCACCCCTCTTCATCTAATCCTATCACCAGATCCTCCTATTTCTTTATGTGTATATCTTAAATGCATCTGTGCTGTTCGCCTCAACTGTTCCATGTGGTAGCGAGTTCCACATTCTTACCACTCTCTGGGGAAAGACATTTCTCCTGAATACCCAATTCCATTAAAGGTTTGATCTCCGACCTGGTGATGCTGGTTCTTGGTGGCTGAGCAAATCAAATTGAGTTTTCATCACATTGGATTCCATTACTTTCAGAGGCCTTTTGGGAACTGTTGCCCATGGTTACGTCCACTCTATTGTCAATAGCGCAATTTAGTGACCTTAGCTGCGAGGCTTAAGGAAAATATTGTTGACATACATGTTCTCATCCTAATGAGGGTCAGATTGTCAATCTTGAGCAATACAAACTTATTTACTTCCCTTTGTCAGGCTACATTTATAAAGTGAGAGCACCAGTGATCGGTGTGATTCCAGGGTCAGGCCAGGTCCCTAAGCCTGCATTTATGATAAAACTTTAGCATCAGTTTCTAAGTTGCAGCACTCCACACAGCAACTGTCTCAAAGCAAAAACAAAATATCTTGATGCCTGTGCAATGACCAACCTCTTCTGAGAACATCCACTAGTGCAGGTTACGCACAGGGTGAAGCTCCTTCCACACCGTCCCAACAAATTCTGAGGAACATAGGAATGGGAGAAGGCCATTCAGCCCCTCGAGTCTGTTTTGCCATTTAATTAGATCATAGCTGATCTGTGTCTTAATTCCATCTTCCTACTTTGATTCCAGATCACACAATGCCCTTACCTAAAATCTATCAATCACAGCTGTGAAATTTTCAATTGATCCCCAGCATCAAAAGATTTTTGTGGGAGAGGATTCCAGTCACTATATGCAAGGAGATGGTGAGTGAACATTTGCAACCATCTTCAGCCAGAAATGCTGAGTGGATGATTCATCTCCCGAGGTACCCAGCATCACAGATGCCAGTTTTCCGCAAATTCAATTTATTCTACGTGATATCAAGAAACGACTGAAGGCAATTGATACAGCAAAGGCTATGGGCCCTGACAACATCCCAACTGCAATGCCCCAGAACTAGCTGTGTCCCTAGCCAAGCTGTTCAGTATAGCTACAACACTGGCATCCACCCCACAGTGTGAAAAATTGTGCAGATATGTCCTGTCCGCAAAAAAGGTCAAATCCAACCCGGCCAATTACCACCCCATCAGTCTACTCTCAATCATCAGCAAAGTGATGGAAAGGTCATTGACAGTGCTATCAAGCAGCAATAACCTGCTCACCAATGCTCAGCTTGGGTTCCACAAGTGGCACTCGGCTCCAGACATCATTACAGCCTTGGTCCAAACATTGACAAAACAGCTGAATTCAAGAGCTGAGGTGAATGTGACTACCCTTGACATCAAGGCAGCATTTGACCGAGGGTGACATCAAGGAGCCCGAGCAAAATTGAAGTCAATGGGAATCAGGGGGGAAAGTCTCCATTGGTTGGAGTCATACCTAGCACAAAGGAAGATGGTTGCAGTTGTTGGAGGTCAAACATCTCTGTCCCAGGACATCACTGCAGGAGATCCTCAGGGTAGTGTCCTAGGCCCAACCATCTTAAGCTGCTTCATCAATAACCTTCCCTCCATCATGCCAGAAGTAGGGATATTTGATGATGATTGCACAATGTTCAGTAGCAGTTGCGAATCCTCAGATACTGAAGCAGTCTGTGCCCCCATGCAACAAGACCTGGACAACATTCAGGCTTGAGCTGGTAAGTGGCAAGTAACATTTACACCACTCAAGTGTCAGGCAATGACCATCTCCAACAAGAGAGAATCTAACTTTCTCCCCTTGATATTCAACGGCATTGCCATTGCTGAATCCTCCACCATCAACATGCTTGGGGTCACCACTGACCAGAAACTTAACTGGAGCAGCCATATAAATACTGTAGCTACAAGAACAGGTCAGAGGCTGGGAATTCTGTGGTGAGTAACTCATTTCCTTACTCCACAAAGCCTGTCCACCATCTACAAGGCACAAGTCAGGAGTGTGATGGAATACTCTTCACTTGCCTGGATGGGTGCAGCTCCAACAACACTCAGGAAGTTCAACACCATTCAGGGAAAAGCAGCCCGCTTGATCAGTACCTCATCCATCACCTTCAACATTCACTCCCTCCACCACCGGCGCACAGTGGCAGCAATGTGTACCATCTACAAGATGTACTGCAGCAACTCACCAAGGCTCCTTAGACAGCACCTTCCAAACCTGCAATATCTACCACCTAGAAGGAGAAGAGCAGCAGACGCATGGGAACACCAGCACCTGCAAATTCCCCTCCAAGTCACACACCGTCCTGACTTGGAACTATATCGCCGTTCCTTCACTGTCACTGAGTCAAAAACCTCAAACTCCCTTCCTAACAGCACTGTTGGTGTACCTACATCACATTGACTGCAGCAGTTCAAGGAGGCAGCTCACCACCAGCTTCTCAAGGGCAATTAGGGATGGGCAATAAATGCTGTCCTTTCCAGCAATGCTCACATCCCAGGAATTAACATATTAAAAAAACTTTGCATAAATGCATGTGGTGTCATTACACACAGTGGACAGGACAACACACAGATGTTGGGCTTAATCTGAAAGCCAAAAGATCTCGCATTGCTTGATGTGGATTCTCAGTGTCTCAACACTCACTACCTTCATAGTATCTCTGAGAGAAGCTTACAATTTCTCTCTGGCTGTGGAAAGTGCAAAGGGGTGACCTGGAACAGTCAGGCTTTCTGTCCCTTATTACTAGCACTCAGAGAAAACAGCAGCAACAAATTATTGAACAAAAGGCATATTTTTGATCTTTAGGGCTGCAGATGCCTTTCATCAAAGGAGCTATCCTGAGACAACTGAGCAAATGAAAAGAGGGTTGCGAACTTGCATTCAGAGCGGGGATCACTTGTGTGAAGGAAAAGCAGCTTTAAAACCAAAGGGAATTGAGAAACTTCTGTCATTTGTTGTGCTGAATATCTTATTAACTGTGAAGTTTTCTTTAATCAAAGCGCTTTAACCGAGTGTCAATAAAAGGGTGGCACAGTGGTGCAGTGGTTAGCACCGCAGCCTCACAGCTCCAGTGACCCGGGTTCAATTCTGGGTACTGCCTGTGTGGAGTTTGCAGGTTCTCCCTGTGTCTGCGTGGGTTTCCTCCGGGTGCTCCGGTTTCCTCCCACTTGCCAAAGACTTGCAGGTTGATAGGTAAATTGGCCATTAGAAATTGCCCCTAGTATAGGTAGGTGGTAGAGAAATATAGGGACAGGTGGGGATGTGGTAGGAATATGGATTTAGTGTAGGATTAGTATAAATGTGTGGTTGATGGACGGCACAGACTCATTGGGCCGAAGGGCCTGTTTCAGTGCTGTATCTCTAAACTAAACTAAACTAAACTGATGTGTAACCGTAGATGACAGACACATAATCAATGCGTATTTGACTGAACACCCCCTTGTACAGAGCAAGCTGTCTGTCTTTCAACATAAGGCTAATGTTGTAGTGAAAGTGGTGTCACAGTTTCAGTGTTCCATCAAAACGCATTGGAGATGGTGAAAAGATAAAGTTCAGTGGTGTAAGAGAGGCGGGGGGGGAGGGAATGTGTTAATGGTGTTCAAATGCCCACCAGGGACTTCTCTTTTACACTTTCATTGAATCACTACTTCTTTTCTATGAATGTGCCTTAGATCATTGGCTAGAACTCAGAAATCATAGAATCACCGAATAGTAAGGCACAGGAAGGAAGCCATTCAGCCTGTCATGCCTGTGCCAGCTCTTTGAAAGAACTGTCAAATTTAATCCCACACCCAGCTTTTCCCCATAACCTGACAAATTAGTCCTCAGGTACGTATCCAATTGCCTTTTGAAAGTACCTATGGAATCTGATTCCACCGTCCTTTTGGGGTAATACGTTCCAGATCTTTAAAGAAATCTCTAGTTGAAAATATTTTGCATCCTTTCCCCTCTAGCGGTTTTACCAATTATTTTAAATCTATGACCTCTAGTTACCAACCCTGTTGCTGAAGGCACCACTTTCCCCCTATTTGCTCTATCAAAGCCCCTCACTAATTTGACCGCCTCTATTAAATCTCTACTTAACCTTTTCTGCTCTAAGGAGAACAATCCCAGTTTCTCCAATCCCTCCACATAACTGAAGTCCCACATCTCTGGGATCACTCTGGTAAACCTTCTTTGTACACTCTCAAAGAGCCTTGATATCCTTCCACAAAAATAATGGGTGTTCTTCCAAAGATGGTCCATTCTGCAATTTGACCACTGAAAACCAGCTCAGTGGTTTCTGCTTCTAAATATTCAAAGAAATTTTGCAGAATAGTAGCATTGTCTGGTGACACACAGAGCCAGCACTTGGATTTTATATTTTAGAGTTCTTGTCTGACACGATTGTTATTTCTTTCTTTTGATTAACGTGAATTGAGATTAATGGAAATAATAATGTTTCTATTTGAATTTGTTGTGTAATTCTGTTTAATTCCTATTTAAAAACTGACCTAAAATGAAGCAAAGACTTGCATTTATATAGCACCTCTCACAACCTCAGGATTTCCCAAACACTTTGCAGACAATGAAGTGCTTTTTAAACGTTGTAGCTTAGGAAAAACGACAGCCAATGTGTGCACAGCAAGCTCCCACAAACAGCAATGAGACGGATGACCAGTTACTGAGATTTCAGTGACGTTGGTGAAGGGATAAACTACTCTGCTTTTACATTCAGCCTGAGGGAACAGACAGGATCTTGGTTTAACGTCTCATCCAAAAGACAGCACCTCAACAGGGCAGCAGCCTCTCAGTATTGTACTGGAATGGCAGCCTAGTCTTGTGCTCAAGTCTCTGGAGTGGGGCTTGAATTTACAATTTTCTGACTCGGAGGTGAGAGTCCTGCCACTGAGCTAAGGCTGACTCAAATTAACTGGGTATGGGTTTCACAGATGAGCCACAGCTGACAGCAACTTTACTTCTACATGGCAAGCTCATATCCAAACATCTACCCACCCCAAAGAAAACATGACTAGGCCACCGATTATGTGCAATTCCAAATAAAGAGCAAGCATCTTGCGTCATAGAGTTAGTCCTTGTGCAACATGATGGGATCCATAAGCATCGTTGCTATTGAGTTAGGGGTTAGTTATCCTTTTCTGTTTGATGATCATGGTCGCTGGCAAACAACTGAGTCCTCATTCAGGCAGCGAGCACAATGGGAGAATCAGTCCATTCCCTTCTACCCGGTCACTAGTATCTTTGACAGAGTGAGCACACCCAGTTGTGTAACATAGCATTAGGAACAGCATTCGGCCACTCGGCCCCTCAGGCCTGCACAATTGGATCGCAGTTGATCTGCACATCAACTCCATTTTCCCACCTTATGTAATTTGCACAAAACTCAAAACAAACCAATTTGTAATTCTACGAGAGCAGGGAAATACGTAGCAGAAAATTTCACTCAATAATTTCAAAGTGTTGTAATTTTTATACTTTCCCCTTCTAAGTGTGAACAGATGCAGACTACCAAAGATGCGCTATATTAATCTTTTAAAATCAAATTAGATCTCTAAATGCTGGTTCTCTGGAATTAAAATAAGGCATCAGCACATTTGAACTATGTTTCTTCTTCAGATCAAAGTCAGAAGTTAATAAAAGTTTAATATTGATACTGAAACAAAATATATATCAACTTCTCTTTTAAACTGTGATGGCACAAATATGTTATTCATGACCATTTATTCATTGATTAGGATCACTTGTAAAATGGACTATTTTGCAAATTTTCTGACTTTGATTTTAAAGCTAATGTAAAAGATCCCACTGCTCTTTTCAAAGAGGAGGATGGGAGTTCTCGCCAGTGTTCTGGGCCGATATTTATCCCTCAATCGACATCACTGAAAAAATATATATAGGTCATTTATTTAATTGCTGTTTGTGGGATCTTGCTGTGCAAATATTGGCTGCTATGTTCTCTACAACAGTGACTGCACTTCAAATGTACTTCACTGGCTGTGACATCCGGAGGCCATGAAATGTTCTTTCGTGACGGTTTCAAGGCATTCTTAACTACACAGATCTTTACTGGGGAACAGTGCAGAGTAAAATACCACAAGCTGAATTTATTGATTAGAATTGCAGACTGTCAATTCTATTTCCCAAGTGTGGGCTTTTGGGAGTTTCTTGTTTATAAATAAGTGTGAGGCTGATAAAGAAAATAATAGTATATTTCAAAGGGGAATGAAGAGAGAATTTGCAGTCCTTAAATTTCTTAAATTGTTTGACTTGATTTAATTTGGAACTGGGTTGTAATATTTTACCTCACTTTTCTGTCTTCCTTTGTCCACATCATCTCGAAGGCCCCAGTGGTTTAATACCTTTAATTAAGTTTATAAAGGCATTCACCAGCAGAAGTTGTTCCCTGATCTACACTATGATGAAAAGCATAATGAAATTCAGAACTACAGACCTCGGCAGCTTTCTGTAACTGTACTGCTGACGGATCCAAAAGTTTTCACACTCAGGCACAGTGTAAACAGGCTCAGTCCTCCCTGCTGTGTGTGCAATAGTCTCATTAACACATAGATGGCAGCTAATCAACCTTAATGACTCCGCTGCACTTACACAGTCACGTGCTTTACCATCTTAAAAGGGCTGCAGATGACATTGTGAAAAAGAAAAGCAAAAAGCCTTTCACATTCACAGGATGTCCCAAAGTGCTTTGCAGCCTCTTAAGTACTTTTTGAAGTGTAGTCACTGTTCAAATGTAGGAAACACAGCAGCCAATATGCAGACAGCGGCTGGCATCCTTCTATCTATGAAAGATGATGGACATGCACCAAACAATCCATTTAGCTGGGGTGTCTTCTCTTGATGCACCTTTGCTGATGGCTGTGAAGGCCAATCCTTGACAGGCAGGTTCTGCCACAAGTGCCACATGTGAAGCTGCCAAGTCACACTGTGAGTTGTTGTTTTTGATGTTGGTGCCCGTTGCCAAGCTGCTGTAGCAACTGGTCATCTTTGTGATGCACACCAGTCCACAGGATGTGTGGCCATTTCCCTCTTTGCCAGCTAGTGACTCTCAAGTGCAATAGTCGATGTTCAGGGCCTTCATGTCACCCTTGCAAGCATCCTTGAAGCGGAGCTTCGGACGCCCCACTGGTCGTCTGCCCCCGGCTACCTCACCATACAGATGATCCTTGGGTATGTGACCGTCTTCCATCCTGTGAATGTGTCTGATCCATCAAAGCCGCCTCTGTTTGATTAGTGTCAACACACTTGGGAGCTCTGCCTTTGAGAGGACTGCTGCATTTGTGATTTTGTCCTGCAGCATATATCCATAATGCACTGCAGACAGCGAAGATGGAAATAATTGAGATTCTTTTCCTGGGAGCTGTAAATCGCCCATGTTTCACAGCCATACAGCAAGGTGCTGAGAACACAGGCCTTATAAACCATCAGCTTGGTCCTAAGGGACAGCTTGGTGTTATCCCATACACATTTCGCAAGTTGACCAATAGTGGTAGCTGCTTTCCCTATGCGTGTATCGAGCTCTGCATCAAGGGACAGATTGTCTGTCACCATGGACCCAAGATAGCAGAATTTACTAACCACTTCCAGTGGGGTGCTATTTAATGTGATCAGGGGTGGAGATGCAACACCTTGTCCCATGACTACGGTTTTCTTGATATAGTCAAGGAGAACAAGTTACAGGCATGGGAGAGACAGTCCATGAGTCTTTGTAGCTGAGTTTGTGTGTGTGACTAGTGCAGCATCATCAGCATCGAGGAGTTCTCTGATCAGGATGTGATGTGTTTTTGTCTTCGCTTGCAGGCCTGATGGATTGTAGAGCTTGCCGTCTGACCTAGTCTGCAAATAGATTCCTTCCATATCTGCAGGGAAGGCAAAGGTCAGGGTGGGGTCTGGGACACAACCCTGTTTCACTCCATTCTTCACTCCAAAACTGTCGGAAGTGGACCCATCAAACTGTACAGTGCAGTGCATGTTGTCATGGAAAGAGTGGATGAGACTGAGGAGCTTCAGTGGACAGCCAATTTTTCCCAAAATCTTGTACAGCCCTGCTCTGCTGACAGTGTTGAATGCCGTAGTGAGATCTACAAAAGTAAGGTAAAGGGGTATACTCTGTTCCCTACACTTCTCTTGTAGCTGGTGTGTGGAGAAGATCATATCCAGAGTAGATCTGCCGGCACGGAAACCGCACTGGAGTCTTTTAAGTATGACCCTCGCAAAGGCCTTCCCTGTGACGCTAAGGAGTGAGATGTCCCTGTAGTTGTTGCAGTCTCCTCTGTCGCCTTTGTGTTTGTATCTTGTGATGATTCTGGCATCACGCATCTCCAATATTCACGCAACAAGTTCCCACACGCAAAAATATGATAATGGCCAGATAGTGGTTTGGTGATGTTGATTGAGGGATAAATATTTGCCAGGACACCAGGGACAACGTTACTGTTCTTCTTTGAAATAGTGTTCATTGGGTAACACTCTCACCTCTCGGGCAGAAGATCTTGGGTTCGTCCCACTCCAGAGGCATAAGCACAAAAATCTCAGTTGACACTTCACTGCAGTACTGAGGGAATGCTGCACTGTGGGAGGTGCCGTCTTTCAGAGGAGAGGTTAAACCAAGACCCCATTTGACCTCTATGTCAACTTACTCCTTTTTGCACCTTTTTAATTAACATCCAGAGAATCCTAGTGGGAATTTTTTTTATTCTTTCATGGAATGTGGGCATGCATCACTGGCAGGCCAGCATTTGTTGCCCATCCCTAATTGTCCTTGAACTGAGTGGCTTGCTCGGCCATTTCAGAGGGCAGTTAAGAGTCAATCACATTGCTGTGGGTCTGAAGTCACATGTAGGCCAGACCAGGTAAGGATGGCAGATTTCCTTCCCTAAAGGACATTAGTGAACAAGATGGGTTTTTATGACAATCAATGGTAGCTTCATAGTTTTCAATTCCAGTTTTTAAAATTAATTAATTGAATTTTAAATTCTACCAGCTGCCATGGTGGCATTTAAACCTGTGTCCCCAGGGTATTAGCCTGGACCTCTGGATTTCTAGTTCAGCGACATTACCACTATGTCACCATCTCCACCTGTGGCTTAAGGTAGAAGATTTATTCCATTCATCCTTTGTACTTACTGGGACTCTTTAAAATGTTGTAATATGATATCGTTTGAAATTACTGTTGGTGTGGGCCTCGTAGCTATGGTTTGTTTAGGCATGTGTGTCACCTGTCAGAAAAGGTCACTAGCCACCACTGATTGGTTAAAAAATGTGCAACATTGGACCTGTTGGGCTTTCTATCGTTGGAAGAAAGTATAAGCTTTTCTAACCAATTACAAACCACTAAAATGTGCAGGCAGGAGGCATTTGGAATTGTGCTTTCCTCTCGTATTTCATTGACCTTTATTGCTAATAATGTGCCATTTTATGTCACTATTAGTTATTTTAATTGTTGACCTTTGTCACTTTAAATAAATCCTTGCATGAGATCCCCAGTCATCTTTCACCCTATTACTCTGCACACCTCCATTATCCAGCTCTGATTATCTACTTTCTCAATTTTTTATTTATTTATTTAGAGATACAGCACTGAAACAGGCCCGTCAGCCCACCGAGTCTGTGCCGACTCTGCTGAAAGTTCACTTCACAGCCCTCTGCCAAAAAAAAACAGCACAGCTCAAGATCGATTAAGTTAATGCTATTTATACTGTATTTGTGTTTATTTTTGTGCTTAGTGTATGCTGTCGCACATGTAAAAGACCAAGATTTGGGGCCTGTCCATGAACCAATTTCCATTATGCACTGGGCGGGGTGTTAGATACTGAAGTTTCTGCTTTGTCTTTTATCTGAGAGAAGTCAACTCTCGTGACGAGCTCATAATCCATGCTGACACTCCAGCACAGTACTGAGGCAGTATTGTACTGTCGGAGGTACCGTCTTTCAGAAAAAAAATTAAACTGAGGCTGCATCTGCCCTCTCAAGTGGATGTAAAAGATACAACTTCACTATTCATATAGGAGCAGGGGAGTTATCCCTAGTGTCCTGGTTAATATTTATACCCCAACCAACTCCACAACAACAGGTTATCTGGTTATTATCATATTGCTGCGTGTGGGAGCTTGCTGTGTGCGAATTGGTTGCTGCATTTCCGACATTCCAACAGTGACTAAACTTCAAAAATACTTCATTGGCTGTAAAGGTATATTCTGAGGTTGTGAAAGGTGCTATATAAATCTTTGGTCAGCAAGCCACAAAAGAGATGTTCAACCCTGGGAGGCAGTGCAGGGAAGAGCCATGAGACTGCTTGCTAGTGTTTGAGGACTCCATTATGAGAAAAGATTGGAGAAATGTGGAATATTCATCCTTCAAAAGCAACAACTAAAAGGGGCTCTTATTGATCTAAGATAATGAATATATAGTAGACAAAAGGTAAAGTTAAACCACTAATTCCAACCAAACTGTGACAACAGGACAAGGGAACACAAGTTCAAGCTACTACAAGCCAAATTTAGGGCTAAGATCAGGAAGTTCTTCTTCACATAAAGATTCACCAACTCACGGGATAATCTTGGAGCAAGTCTGATCATTTTTACATCAACGAATGTTGAATTCTGAGCCCCTCTGTGCCATGAGCCCAGATGCATGACGCAGTGGGATGAGATATGCAAACTCATTTCACATAGTATCGACAGAGAGCGGAGACTTTCAAGTCATCAGTCTGGGTTGGATTGAAGAGATGAAAATGCAGTATGCTGATCCACTGTATCACCTCGTCCTTTTATGTTGCAGGAAGTCAAATGATGTTTGGGGTGGGGCAAGTGGATTTGGGTGTTTAACAGCTTCAAAATTGAGGTTATGTGAGAGGTGAAGAAAAATGAAAGACAAATTCCTGCTGAGTTAAGCTTCACGCCACTGATTCCTGTTTGAGGCTGTGGCCATTGCTAATGGTGTTCCTGTTGCTGCTTCTCACGGACGTCATGCGCATGGCAGAGGTGCTCTGGAAATAGCTGTTGGATATCGAGGGCTGCCGCTTCCTCTGGCACCTGAGGTGGCCGTTGAAGTGTCTTCGGAAACTCTCGCTCAGCAGGTACAGGGCAAAGGGGTTGACGCAGGAGTTGGAGAAGCTCAGCACGCGGCCCAGCACGGTGATCATGAGGTGCCCGAGGGAGGGGTCGATCTGGCCATAGTGGAAGGAGCGGTACATGTAGAGGACATGGTTGGGAAACCAGCACAGCGCAAACAGGCCGACAAACACCAGCACGATCTTGGCCAGACGTTTCCGGGTTTCCATCTGGGAATAGAAAGAGTAACAAAAGGGAAGGTAAAATCAGTGGGCAGAACCAAGCGACCCAAAGGAATGCCAACAATAATGTTACCCCTTGCCCCCCTCCCTTAACTCAAATGGTTTCTCCGACTCCAACCATTTCAGCGTAAGTGTGGAGCAGGGTAATAAGCTTCCCCAGTTAGAAATCCATTTTGGTGCAGTATCAATTCCCTTTACAACTAAACACAGTAAAGTGAAAATCTTCCCCAGATCTCTATCTGAACTGTTGACTTGTGTCTTCCTGGTAGTTGGCCTGCCAACTGTGCACTTCAAGCATTTACTATTGTCACTCTGCCATCAAAGGCAACCAGGTAACAGAGCCTACCCATTCCATTTATTTGAAAAAGCTGAATTATTGCCACCGCATACGTTAACCCAAAGTTTCTTCAACTCCAATTTTACGATTAACACAGCTTTCCTCCAATTACGCTATCAACAATCAATAATTAAATGCTCAAAAACAAATGAACAGGTTTAAACAAAGGATGCAAAGGTTACATAGCCAGTGCTGCAAGAGGAACATGAACCATATTCCATTTATATCCAATATAAACATCAGTTACTCAAACTATCCCACATTAATAAACATCAATTAGTCAAACACCAAAAGAAAATGGTTTTAATGTTTCACAGCACAATGGGTGTGTTCATTTATCAGTTGCTATTTGCCATTTTCTTATTCAAGTTTTCTTCTGTCCTTATATGCAGGAACGGGAAATAGACCATTCCCCCATCGAGTTCGTTTCCTTGATCAGCTCTCCTCCCATGACCTGCGTGGCCTATTTTCCGAACCTGCTGCTGCCACTTGGTGGATCAGGCTGTTGTCCAATCTTCTACATGTCTCCCCCTCCCTTCTCCTTTCTGAGGTCCAATTCCACAGGGTAAGTCGCAGGATGGATAAGGATGAGGACGGTCATCTAACCCCTTCACAGCATCTTACTATCCCAGGGCTTCACCTCCGCTACCATATCTGGATGACAGGAAGTCCAGGAATTCCATGCCTACATGCAGCAAGACTTGGTCAACATTCAGGCTTGGGCTGCCAACTGGCAAGAAACATTCATGCCAAGCAATGACTATCTCCAACAAGACAAAATCTAACCATCTCCCCTTGACATTCAACGGCATTACCATTGCTGAATCTCCGACCATCAACATCCTGGGGATTACCATTGACCAGAAACTGAACTGGAAAAGCCACATAAATAGACTGGCTACAAGAGCAGGTCAGAGGCTGGGAATTCTGTGACGAGTAACTCACCTCCTGACTCCCCAAAGCCTGTCCACCATCTACAAGGCACAAGTCAGGAGGATGATGGAATACTCTCCACTTGCCTGGATGTTTGTATTTCCAACAACATTCAAGAAGCTCAAAATCATCCAGGACAAAGCCCAGATGATTGGCACCCCATCCACCAACTTAAACATACACTCCCTCCACCACTGGCACACAGTAACAGCAGTGTGTGCCATCTACAAGATGCACTGCAGCAACTCACCAAGGCTCCTTCAACAGCACCTTCCAAACCCACAACATCTACCACACATGGGACTACAACCAGCTGCAAGTTCCCCTTGAAATCATACACCATCCTGACTTGGAACTATATCGCTGATACTTCACTGTCATTGGGTCAAAGACACCACATGAACTGCAACAGTTCAAGAAGGCAGCTCACTACCGCCTCAAGGGCAATTAAGGATGGGCAATAAATGCTGGCCTTGCCAGCAATGCCCACATCCCATGAATGAATATAAAAAATTTTTACAGTGTCACAAAGAAAGAACAAAGAACAGTACAGCACAGGAACAGGCCATTTGGCCCTCCAAGCCTACGCCGATCTTGATGCCTGCCTAAACTAAAACCTTCTGCACTTCCGGGGTCCGTATCCCTCTATACCCATTCTATTCATGTATTTGTCAAGATGCCTCTTAAACGTCTCTATGGTACTTGCTTCCACCACCTCCCCTGGCAACAAGTTCCAGGCACTCACCACCCTCTGTGTAAAGAACTTGCCTTGCACATCCCCTCTAAACTTTGCCCCTCTCACCTTAAACCTATGTCCCCTAGTAACTGACTCTTTCACCCTGGGAAAAAGCTTCTGACTATCCACTCTGTCCATGCCGCTTATAACTTTGTAAACCTCTATCATGTCGCCCCTCCACCTCCGTCGTTCCAGTGAAAACAATCTGAGTTTATCCAACCTCTCCTCATAGCTAATGCCCTCCAGGCCAGGCAACATCCTGGTAAACCTCTTCTGTACCCTCTCCAAAGCCTCTACGTCCTTCTGGTAGTGTAGCGACCAGAATTGCACGCAATAGGGCGGCACAGTGGCGCAGTGGTTAGCACTGCAGCCTCACAGCTCCAGGGACCCGGGTTCGATTCTGGGTACTGTCTGTGTAGAGTTTGCAAGTTCTCCCTGTGTCTGCGTGGGTTTTCTCCGGGTGCTCTGGTTTCCTCCCACAAGCCAAAAGACTTGCAGGTTGGTAGGTAAATTGGCCGTTATAAATTGTCACTAGTATAGGTAGGTGGTAGGGAAATATAGGGACAGATGGGGATGTTTGGTAGGAATATGGGATTAGTGTAGGATTAGTATAAATGGGTGGTTGATGGTCGGCACAGACTCGGTGGGCCGAAGGGCCTGTTTCAGTGCTGTATCTCTAATCTAATCTAAACTATATTCTAACTGTGGCCTAACTAAAGTTCTGTACAGCTGCAGCATGACTTGCCTATTTTTACACTCTATGCCCCGACCGATGAAGGCAAGCATGCCGTATGCCATCTTGACTACCTTATCCACCTGCATTGCCACTTTCAGTGACCTGTGGACCTGTATGCCCAGATCTCTCTGCCTGTCAATACTCCTAAGGGTTCTGCCATTTACTGTATACTTCCCACCTGCATTAGACCTTCCAAAATGCATTACCTCACATTTGTCCGAATTAAACTCCATCTGCCATTTCTCCGCCCAAGTCTCCAACCGATCTATATCCTGCTGTATCCTCTGACAATCCTCATCACTATCCGCAACTCCACCAACCTTTGTGTCGTCCGCAAACTTACTAATCAGACCAGCTACATTTTCCTCCAAATCATTTATATATACTACAAACGGCAAAGGTCCCAGGACTGATCCCTGCGGAACACCACTAGTCACATCACAAGCAGTTGATAAAGTTTATAATTCCCTCCCTAAACTTCTCCGCCTCTCTCGTGCTCTCCCTCTCCTCTAAGATGCTCTTTAAAACCTACACCAACTGTCCTAATACCAGCTTATGTGGCTCAGTGTCAAATTTTGCACTAAGTTTTGTTGGCTAATGCTCCTGTGAAGCGCCTTGGGACATTTTGCTACATTAAGGGCGCTACATAAATGCTGTTGTTGACTGAGTACAAGAGATTTGTCAGAACAAAGACCAGAAGTATTTTTGCAGTTTTAAAGTTTTGTTTACTTGAGAGGCTGATGCATCAGCTAAGTCACAACCTGAATATACAAGAGTGAAGATCCTGTGTAATTGTGTGTGAGAAAAAGTTGTTGCTAGTCACAGAACAAGCAAATTAGATATTAAAAAAATAAAACACGCTTTCATGAGTAAATTTAAAGAGATAGTCCATTGAAACTGACCAAGCCGGGCTGAAATTCACATTAAGTGGCAAAATTACATCAAACCACTAGGATCAGTGCTGGAACTGCTATCATTCACAATTTATATGAATGATTTTGACTTTGGAATCAAAAACACAATTTCCAGCTTTGCGGAGGAGACCAAATTAGGGGGCGGTCTGGTGGGAATAGTGAACACTGAGGAGGACTGCAACAAGTTAGAAAACATTAATGGACTTGCAGAATATGCATATAATTGGCTAACGAATTTCAATGCAGATAACTGTGAGGCATTACATTTAGGAGAGAAAATAAGGTGATTAGTTGCCACTTGGAAAATAAAAGTCTTTTTGGGGTAGAAAAGTGATCGGGGAGTACAAATACAAAAATTATTAAAAGTAGTGATGTAAGTCAAAAACATAAGAACATAAGAAATAGGAGCAGGAGTAGGCCATTCGGCCCCTCAAGCCTGCTCTGCCATTCAATAAGATCATGGCTGATCTGACCAAGGCCTCAAGTCCACTTTCCTGCCTGCTCCCCATAACCTTCAACTCCCTTGTAGATCAAAAATCTGTCTAATTCAGCCTTGAATATATTCAATGACCCAGCTTCCACTGCTCTCTGGGGTAGAGAATTCCAAAGATTCACCACCCTCTGAAAGAAGAAATTCCTCCTCATCTCCATTTCTTAAATGAGATAGCCCTTATTCTGAAACTATGCTCCCTAGTTCCAGATTCCCCATGAGGAGAAACATCCTCTCAGCATCTACCCTGTCAAGCCCCCTCTGAACCTTATATGTTTCAATAAGATGACCTCCCATTCTTCTAAACTCCAATAAATATAGGCTAAACCTGCTCAACCTTTCCTCATAAGACAACCCTTTCATCCCAGGAAGCAACCAAGTGAACCTTCTTTGAACTGCCTCCAATGCAAGTATATCCCTTGCTAAATAAGGCCATAACAAAAGAAAATCAAGCACTTGGGTTTCCTTCTAGAGGAATAGAATTGAAAAGTAGTCAAGTTATGCTGAACTTGTATTGAACCTTGGAGTACTATATGCAGTTCTTGTCACCATATTATAAAAAGGATGCAAAAAAGACTTGCAAGGAGGAAGGCAGAAAATCCAGGGATTATACCTCGCAGGAGAGGATGTACTGGCTGAGTCTCTTTTCACTTGAAACAAAAATGCTGAGCGATGACCTAATAAAGCTCTTAAAAATTATAAAAGGTTTTGATAGAATAAACACAGAGAAATGTTTACACTTGTGGGGAAGAGCAAAACTAGAGGCCATCATTATAAGATAGTCACTAAGAAATCCAATAAGGAATTCAGAAGAAACTTCTTTATTCAGAGAGTGGTGAGAAAGTGTCTTTCAGGTTGGGTGATGAATGTCTGTGTTAGAGTCATAGAGGCTTTAAGACATAGAAGGAGTCCATTCAGCTCTCTGTAGAGCATGCCAGTCTGTCCCATTCCCCAACTGTATCCTCTGAGCCCTCATGTTGCACACAAGACATCAAATTTGTGTGGGACAGGCTGGGTGGACCTGTGAGTCTTTTTTCTGTTTGCATCATCTGGCAAAAATTCTGAAATTGGGCAAACTAAACAATCAAAATTTCTCTTCTCTCCCCATGTTAATATATTTCTACGCTCAAAAATTAACCCGAGAAGTAGCTCACAGAGGAATGCAGTGCAAGTGCACAATTTTCTTGCATATGTCCACTTATCCGATCACAAAATAAACCTCTTCATCACAGATAAAGCGTTCGACATTTGTCTTCACAAGTGATTCGGCAATGATGAAAATCTCATGTGCTATTCTGCAACAACCTGGTTGATGGTCGGCACGGACTCGGTGGGCCGAAGGGCCTGTTTCAGTGCTGTATTTCTAAATAAAATAAAATAAAATAAACCTTCAATTCACCATAGAGCAATCATCTCCAGGCACAAAGGAGAGGATTACAGCTCAAAGCCTTTGCACCTTATAAATAGATGTTTATTTACCAGAGCTAATCAGTGTAGAAGATACAGAAAGCAACACCTGAGGGCACCAAATGGCTCAAAGGAGCCAACATGGACAGTTCAGAACAACACGATGAATACAATCTGGAGCAATCAGAATCAGAATGTGTCTCTCAGAGCTTTCTGAAACAACAATGAGGCCACTCAGTTAAGTCAAAAATCAGGGATCTGTCCTCAATTCACTACAAGACAACTACTGTTGCCACGCGAATAAAAATGTCAACAGAAGAGCTGAACCGCGAAAGAACAAGCATTCATACAGCACCTTTCAAAACCTCAGGACGTTTCAACCACAAGCCAATAAAGTACTTCTCAAGTTTAGGTGCTGTTGTAATGCAGCAAACGTGCCAGGCCATTTGTGCATGGCAAGATCCCACAAACGTCAAAGAAATAAGTGACCGGACAATCTGTTACAGGTCATTTTTTGTCATTTCTGAACACTGTTACATCTCTAAATACGCCCAGTTCTGACAAAAGGTCACCAACCTGGAATGTTAACTCTGTTTGTCTCTCCACAGATGCTGCCAGACCTGCTGAATGTTTCCAGCATTTTCTGTTTTCAGATCTGCTATAGGTGTTGGTTGAGGGATAAATATTGGTCCAGACACCAGGGGTAACTCTCCTCTGCTCTTCTTTGAATAATGCCATGGGATCTTTTATGTGCACCTGAGACCTCACTCTAACATCTCATCTTATGACGGCACCTCCAACAGTGCAGCTGGCCCTCAATACTGCGCTGAAGTTTAATTTTTGAGCTCAAGTCTCTGAAGTGGAACTTGAATCCACAACATTCACACTCAACAGGCAAGAGCACTACCCATTGAGCCACAGATGACAGCTTTCATGCAACCAGTAAAGCATTGCCGGGCTAAGAATCATATAAAAAGCTACATCAATGGGGCCAGAAAAACTGCCCTAGTATTCATTCTTACATTACAGTGGCAATTCCGTACTCCAAGCAGGGACCATGTTAGCAGGGAGCACAAATCGGAGAGTGGAGAACAGTCCTATCTCCACATACAGACTCCATGCGAGCTCCACTGGGATTTCAGGTTGTGGATTTTTTACAATTCGGTTCATGGGATGTGGGCATTGCTGGCAAGGGCAGCATATGTTGCCAATCCCTAATTGCCCTTGAGTAGCTGGTGGTGAGCTGCCTTCTTGAACCGCTGCAGTCCATGTGAGGTAGGTAGACCCACAGTGCTGTTAGGAAGGGAGTTCCAGGATTTTGATCCAGTGACAGTGAAGGAATGGTGATATAGTTCCAAGTCAGGATGGTGTGTGGCTGAGAGAGGAACTTGCAGATGCTGGTGTTCCCATGTGTCTTCTGCCCTTGTCCTTCTAGGTGGTACATCGACTCCTGGTTAAGCTACGCCTCAATTTTAAAATTCTCGTCCTTGTTTTCAAATCCCTCCATGGCCTCGCCCCTCCCTATCTTTGTAACCTCCTACAGCCTGACACTCCTCCAAGATAACTGCGCTCCTCCAAGTCTGCCCTCTTGAGCATCCTTGATTTTAATCGTTCCACCGTTGTTGGACGTGCCTTCAGCTGCCTGGCCCCTAAGCAATGAAATTCCCTCATCACACCTCTCTGCCTCTTTTTCTTCCTTTAAGATGCTCCTTAAAACCTATCTCTTTGACTAAGCTTTCAGCCACCTGCCTGAATATCTCCTTATGTGTCTTGACATCAAATGTTTTCTGATTGTGCCTGTGAGAAGCATCTTAGGCTGTTTTGCTACATTAAAAGGGCTATATAAATTCAAGTTGTTGTTGTAATTTGGTGGTGGAAGGAAGGAATATTGACCAGGATAACATCCTATTTCCTTCAAATAGTGCAATGGGTTTATCATCTCATCACAGCTCCTCCGATAATATGCTATTCTCTCTGTGGCGTGCGGGTCAGTGGCCTTTACCCAATTAAATGCAATGGGATCCCCAGTGAAACCTTCACGATGAAATCTAAATTGATTCAACAGCTACCATTCAGTTGCAACAAGAAGACTGGTTGTTGTTGGGTATCTTTACTGGAATGCATCCTCTTCTTCCTTCCCTACATGTGGTCAGGCAGTTCCAGTCAATTCAATTGGTTCACTTGCTACAAAGAGAGCTGCAGCTCCAGAATCTGTCACCAAACACCATCTGTCAGGTACTGCTTAATCTGAGTCTAACCTGCATCAGTCATGCTCTCGGCCACAGTTAAATTGCAGCTGCCAATCTGAGTTCAGGATCTTTCTCAGGCTGATCTCACCCTGACTGAGATCACACAAATGTATGGAAACAGGGACAAGGAAAGGCTATCAGATTCCCCCAGCAAATAACAGTGTAAACTCCAGACTCAACGCTGAGTTCAATAACTTCAGATCAGAACCTCTGTCCCCATTTTGTCAGCTAGCAGTTGCGAGTCATGAATCTGCTTTTGTCATATTCAGCTCCTCCAGACACATCTTTTGATTCTTTTTTGTCCCATTACCAATCCCTTTTGCCTTGCACCATATCCCTTTTGTCATTTAATCTCTCCTGCATTCCCCCCCATCACAGACTTTCCCTTTTCTTCTTTCCTCCCCTGCCTCTGTACTTGCTTGTAAGCTGTTACATCTCTAATTTTTTCAAGTTCTGGCCAAAAATCATTGACCCTAAATGTTGGACTGGATTTTCGTGGGCCCATGGAGGCGGGGATGCCTGAAAATGGGAGGGAAATCCCATTCAGTTGGCTGCACGACACGTTCCCACCTGCAAGGATTTCTGCAGGAAGCAGGGTAACGGGCAGGATTAGTTACCAGCCAGTCGGAGTGGGTAGTCTATTAAGCCCCTTGAGAGATTAATTAAGAGCACCCTACTGACCCTGTCTGGATTTTCCAGCCGGCATTCAGGGGAGCCATCGAGTCCTGTAAAACGGTGGCAGCCTCCCAGTGGCCAGAGGCTTCATTCAATGGGAAGATGCCCAGGGCCATGCCCGTTACTGTAGAAGTCCTTCCCCTCCTGGCCGACTGCCCTAACCCTTTTGGCCCTTATTTCCCACATATGTTGCTCACAACCAAGAGTGGAGGCGCAACCTGCCTACTTCAGCAGTGCCCATTTCTAACAGTGGGGCTGCCGATCTTTCAGTGCTGGAGGGTCTCCTATTGCCCCTGCAGCCTCAGGAGCCTGCCCACCATCCTTAATTGGATAGGGCTCCTGGAGGTGACCTCTTAATTGGCCGCCTCCTTGAAAATCTCTTCCAGGGTCCCTCCGCTGGAATTTCCGGGTTCCAAATGCAGATTTCAGCCTGGCGTCGGGATTGGGATCCTGAAATGAAAATTCAGCCCATGAACTCTATTCACTCTCCACAGATGCTGCCTGGGTATTTCTAGTGTTTTTAGTTTGTTTTTTCAGATTTTCAGCGTCAGCAGCGTTTTGCTTTTGTAACAAAGCAACCTCATCCACCATTTACCAACCCCCCCATCCCCCACCTTGGACAAACAATCTCCTAGGGCAGACAAAAGAAAAACTCCACCCGATTTGTTCCTTATTCTTTCTTGGTATGTGGTCACAGCCTATCACTAATTACCCTGATGATCCAGTTAAGAGTGAGCCTGGAGCCACATATAGGTCAGACCAGGTTAAGGACAGCAGATCTCATTCCCTAACGGGCATTAGGGAAACAGTTGGGTTTTTAAAAAATCATAATTCTAAAGTTATGTCGCCACTTTTACTGAGACCAGCTTTTTACTTACAAATTATTTTAAACTGAATTCAAATTCTGAAATTGTCATGGTGGGATTTAAACTCATAGCTTCTGAATTCAGATCTCTGGATTACTATTCCAATATCATAACCACCACACTACCATATCCTGTACAGAATTAGAGAATTACACTGCATTGAAGGAGGCCATTTGGCCCCCTGCATCTGTGCTGGCTCTTTGAAGAAGTATACTCCAGCTAACTGGTAACACCCTCTATAACTAGAAATGTCGTCTCTCAAGAACTTGCAAGTTACCTAATATAGGATGTAGCAACTCCTTGTCCACTGCATGTGACAATATGCACCAACTGGTGTAACATGTGCTAGGAGTGTTCATCAGGTTATCTGTTCTCTCATAGCAGTTCATAGCCCCCATTCAAAGCTTTGAAGTATCCTAGGTAGGTCCCACCTAGACATTTGTAAAACACAGCTTCACATGAGTTTGGAGTTATACGTTAGCTGGTGTGAGTTGGAAGAGGGCCTTTTGAAGAAGGCTTTGCTCAGTTTGGCTTTACTGCGTTCGGACATCAGATTGGGACCTGACACTGACCTCCTGGTGGCACAGTCTGCATCTGTGCTTGTCTGAAATGTGGTGGCATAGTCACGAGATTAAGTCCAGCTCTGTAACTTACACCAGCTCTACCAGCCTGCAAGATCTCTGCTCTGTGTCCTTCCAATTCTGGTCTCTTCTGGGTGAAACTTGTAAATATTCATGTTCTGAGAGATTTAGGTGTGCTCATACAAAGAACTCAGAAAGTTAGCTTGCAGGTACAGCAAGCAATTAGGAAGGCAAATATCATGTTGGTCTTTATTGCAAGGGGATCGGAGTACAAGAATAAAGAAGTCTTAATCCAATTGTACAGGGCTTTGGTGAGACCTGGAATAGTGCGAGCAATTTTGGACTCTATATTTAAGGAAGGATAGACTTGCATTGGCGGCAGTACAGCAGAGGCTCACGAGATTGGCCCCTGAGCTGAGAGGGTTCTCCTATGATGAAAGGCTGAGTAAATTGAGCCTATATTCTCTGGGGTTTAGAAGAATGAGAGGTGAGCTCATTGAAACAAACAAGATTCTGAAGGGTAGACACTGAGAGTGTTTCCCTGGCTGGAGAATCGAGAACACAGGGGCACAGTCTCAGGATAAGGGGAAGATCATTTAGGACTAAGGTGAAGAGAAATTTATTGACTCAACGGATTGTGAATCTTTGGAATTCTGTACTCCATCGTTGAATATATTTAAGGCTGGGACAGACAGATTTTTGGTCTCAGGGAATCAAGAGTTGTGATGAACGGGCGGAAAGTGGAGTTGAAGCTCAAGAACAGCCATGATTGTATTGAATGGCAGAGCAAGCTCAACAGGCCATACAGCTTACTCCTGCTCCTGTTTCCTATGTTCTTATCCCCGATTTTAATTGCTCCACCATTGGAGCCTTCAGCTGTCTAGACCCTAATCTCTGGAATTCTCTCCTTAAACCTCTCCATCTCTCTCGTCCTTTAAAATACTTGGTTGTAGCAACCCAACTGTAGTACTGCAAAAGTGCTTACATTAGTTTTGCTTTTATTCATTCACCTTCTCCCTAACAGCACTGTGGGTGTACCTACCTCACAAGGACTGCAGTGGTTCAAGAATGCTAGTTCAATTAGGGATGGGCAATAAATGCTGACCTAGCCAGCGATGCCCGCATCCCATGAATGAATAAAAAAAAAGGTTCTGGGCATCGCCAATAAGGCCAGCATTTAATTCCCATCCCTCATTGCCCTTGAGAAAGTGAACACAACTGTGTGACTTGCTCAGCCATTTCAGAGTCAACCACATTGCTGTGGGTCTGGAGTCACATGTAGGTCAGACCAGGTAAGGATGGCAGATTTCCTTCCCTAAAGGATATTCGTGAACCAGATAAGTTATCATGACTGTCCAGTGGTTTCATGGTCACCATGACCAATACTAGCTTCCGAAGAAGGGTCACTGACCCGAAACGTTAACTCTGCTTCTCTTTCCACAGATGCTGCCAGACCTGCTGAGTGGTTCCAGCATTTCTTGTTTTTATTTCTAGCTTTTTAATCCAGATTTAATTAATTGAATTTAAATTCCCAATTGCCATAATAGGATTTAAACTGAGGACTCCAGATCATTAGTCCAGGCCTCTGGATTATTAGTCCAGTAACATAACCACTATGCTACCGTATCCCCGTTATAACAGCCGTCCTACAAAAATATACCGTTGTACAAGGTCATGGTAATGGGCCCTAACCATAAGTATATGTGATTTAAATAGCTGAATACAAAAATAGTCTGTATACATTATAAACAGTTGCAGTTGTGATTTACACTGTGTAGCACTCCCTCGGGAGATAGCTGGTTTTAGAAAATCCCATCAAGCTTTCCTTTTTGATTAATACATGCTCCTGGTCAATATTTTCAATGAATAACTCCAGTTAACCATGTTAAAACTCCATCTGCATTGAGATATGTAGCCATCAAGCTGCCACATGATATTGTTCAGCTCAATTACAAGCTACTGGTTCAGACGTTGGCACCTTTTTAAATCTGTGCATAAATGTAAATATAAAAAACCATACAATGAAGCCAGGTAGAGTGAGGATCCATTTACATTGCAAATATTTCAGACATATTAACACTGCAAATACTGTGAAGTGCTTTCCACTGCACATCAGTGCTAAAATTGCAAAGAATAAATCTGGCATTAGGCCATAACCTGAGCCTGGATTTACCCTCGTCACCAAGCTCGTGCAGTATAACATAGAGTGTATGGCAGAGATAGGTCCATTCGGCCCAACAGGTCTGTGCCGCTATTTATCTCCACATGATCCTCCTCCCACCCCCTCTTCATCTCACCCTATCAGCATTTCCTTCTATTCCTTTCTCCCTCGTGTGTTGATCTAGCTTCCCCTTCATTACATTTATGCTATTCACCTCAACTACTCCTTGTGGTAGCAAGTTCCATAGGTGGACTAGACATATTTTTCAGCAGATAACAAAACACTATTCTATTTTTATATATATTTATTTTTTATTGATTTAGAGATACAGCACTGAAACAGGCCCTTCGGCCCACCGAGTCTGTGCCGACCATCAACCACCCATTTATACTAATCCTACATGAATCCCATATTCCTACCACATCCCCAACCACCTACCTATACTAGGGGCAATTTATAATGGCCAATTTACCTATCAACCTGCAAGTCTTTGGCATGTGGGAGGAAACCGGAGCACCCGACGAAAACCCACGCGGTCACAGGGAGAACTTGCAAACTCCGCACAGGCAGTACCCAGAATTGAACCCAGGTCGTTGGAGCTGTGAGGTTGCAGTGCTAACCACTGCACCACTGTGCTGCCCACTGTGCTGTATGTGACCCCTTTCAAAACTCTCTTTTCTGGTCCTCTAGACGGTACATGATGGACAATCCAGATACTCTGGTTAGCAGGGCAAGCTCTGAGAGAAAGAGCTGCTGAGATTAGTGGGTCAAAAGAGTGGCCAGAAATTCACAGGGCACTGACGGAGGAATAATGAAAGGAAGAGGAAAGCAGAAATGTTCAACTACATCAAGGAATGGTTGGGCGTCAAGAGTAACTGAATTGTCGAACCAGCATTTTGGGATGTTGGCTTTCAAGGCCACTGCATCCTGGTGCCTTTGTTACCTCTAGACTTGACTATTCCAATGCTCTCCTGGCTGGCCTCCCATCTTCCACCCGTCACAAACTAAAATTCATGCAAAACTCTGTTCCCTGTATCCTAACTCACATCAAAATCCATTCACCCATGCCTTCTGGTCCGGCAACTCCTCAATTTTAAAATTCCCATCCTTGTTTTCAAATCCCTCCATAGCCTCACCCCTCCCTACCTCTGTAACCTCCTCCAGCCCCACAATCCTCCAAGTTTTCTCTGCTCCTCCATTTCTGACTTTTTGAGCATCTCCAATTTTAATCGCTCCACTATTGGTGGCTGTGCTTACAGCTGCCAGGGCTGTAAACTCTGGAATCCCTCCCTAAACCTTTGAACATGTATTTTTTCATCTGTCTTAATATCTCTTTATGTGGCTAGATTTTTGATAACACTCCTGTGAAGCACCTTGGGATGTTCTACTATGTTAAAGGCACCATATCAATGCAATCTGTTGTTGTTGGGGTCAGCAACGTGGAGAATGAGAGTGATTACTGGTATGTTAGCGGTTGGACCACACTGGAAGCTTTCGGTTGCTTCCACCACATCACCACCCAATCAGCTGACACACAGCTTCCCCACTTCGTAGTTTCCCCACACTGGGGACTCGCTGCCTATTGGGTGCTCTTTTGATGCAGCGACCATTTCTTCATATTCTGTGGTGCTTGCACAGACAGACATTATTACAAGATACTCTTCATATTATTCACTGATGATCCTGACAGATGATGAATCAGCCATGTTGTCAAGAAGGGCTCCCTAATGAGGGGACAGGCTGACAGGATGGATTACTCAGCTCTGATGTTTGAAGAGAAATTGTTTTCAATTTCGCACTTCCATTTTTTTGGAGTAAAATATTGGATTCAAAGCGGTAAGACATTTTTTGAGGAGTGATTTATTCACCAGTTTAGCGATTGGATTATTGGGCTTTTGCAATGCCCTCCATTTTGTGTTTTACAGTCACACAAGTAGAAAGTGCTTTGGTTCTGATTTTTTCACTGTAAAAATTCATGTACTTGACAAGGGCAACTAAAACCACCTCTTATTAACACATTGGCATTTTAAAAGAATTTATTGGAGCATTTCATTTTAACGTGGATGGAGCAATGGCCTTAACTTAGTAGTTTATACAACCACATTTCTATTTGGGATTAGACTCGTACGCACTGTAACCAAGCATGAAATTGGTCTAAGATGGTATTGTTAGCCTTAAGATTTTTGGGATAGTTGAGAGAGGATATTTTCATCTCCTCACCTCACAAAGACTTGAATTTATATAGCGCCTTTTACAACCTCAGGATGTCCGAGAGCACTTTACAGCCAATGAAGTACTTATGAAGTGTGGTTCCTGTTGTAATGCAGGATACACTGCAGCCAATCTGCACAGCAAGATCCCACAAACAGCATTGAGTTAAATGACCAGATATTCTGTTTTAGTGATGTTGGTTGAGAGATGAATATTCGGCAGGTCTCTCTTCAGATAGCACCGAGGGATATTTTGTGTCCACCTGAGATCAGACAGGGGCCTTGGTTTAACAGTTCATCTGAAAGATGGCACCTCCAACAGTGCAGTGCTCCCTCAGTGGAGCACTGGGAGTGTCAGCCTGGATTATGTGTTCAAGTCTCTGGAGTGGGGCTCGAATCCACAGCCTTCTGACTCACAGGAGGGAGTGGTACCCACTAAGGCATGGCTTTACCCTCATTTTTGCCGTCAGCTCCCAGTATTGCTGGTTTACTATATTAACATAATGCAGCACCCAGATCCAGTCAAACTCGATTCTTGTCATATGTCAATGGAATGCTCAGTCTGCAGTCAGAATTACAATTTCAACTGTTCATTAGATACTTTGACATAAGCTTACAAGCAATAAATTAAATATAAATAAGATTTGATGGGGATCTTCACCCCAGCTTGCAAGGTAATCCTAGCAACATTTGAATGCCCTATTACTGAGCATCAATGCATTTGATGAGCTACTGATTCCAATCAGGAACCGTGCACCTGAGTCTCCTGTCCTCCAAGACCCATTTATTTTGCATTTATTCATTTGGAGCCTATTTTTGCTGTTGTTGATTTTCCAAATGCAATCTTGTTGCAAAAGTTAACTCCATTCCCAATTAATCTTGAATGTGACTCTGACCAGGTGCTCTCTATTGGGCTGCACTCCACCTCCTTAAAATTACTGAAAACATGAATTTGACACCACAATGGAAAGGTCAGCTTCTCCGAATTGCATTCACCTTTGATATTTTTTAAAAATTTTGTTTTGTCTGGGCTTGATTTGAACTTACAGCACAGAAACAGGCCACTCAGCCCAACTAGTCCATGACAGTGTTCATGCTTCACATGAACCTCCTTTTGCTCTACTTCAGCTCGCTCCATCACCATATCCTTCTATTCCTTTCTCCCTCATGTGGTTATCTAACTCCATGGCCTTGCTCTTCCCCCTCTCTGTCACCTTCTCCAACCCGACAACCCTCTGTGCTCCTCCATTTCTGGCCTTTTGTACATCTTCAATTCTTATCGCTCCACTATTGGCTGTACCATGTTTGAATCCCTCCACTCAGGTTTCTGCCCCGCCACCAAAACCGATCTTATCAAAATCACAAATGACATTCTATGTGACTGTGACAAAGGTAAACTTTCCCTCCTCATCCTTCTCGACCTTTCTGCAGCCTTTGACACGGCTGACCACACCATCCTCCTCCAACACCTCTCCACTGTCATCCAGCTGGGTGGGACCTGCACTCACCTGGTTCCATTCTTATCTATCTAATCATAGCCAGAGAATCACTTGCAATGCCTTCTCTTCCTACTCCTGCACAGTTACCTCTGGTCTCCCCCAAAGGATATATTCTTGGCCCCTTCCTATTTCTCATCTACATGCTGCTCCTTGGCAACATCATCCGAAAGCACAACGTTAGTCTTCACATGTATGCGGACGGCACTCAGCTCTACCTCACCACCACTTCTCTCAACTCCACCACTGTTGCTAATTTTTAAGACTGCTTATCCAACATCCGGTACTGGATGAGCAGAAATTTCCTCCAGTTAAATATTGGGAAGACTGTAGCCATTGTTTTCAGTCCCCACTCCAAACTCCATTCCGTAGCTTCCCTCTCCCTGGCAACAGTCTGAGATTAAACCTGTCTGTTCACAGCCCTGGTGTCACATTTGATCTGAGATGAGCTTCCAAACTCACATTCATGCCATCACTAAGACCACCTATTTCCACCTGCGTAACATTGCTCGAATTTGCCCCATATCAGCATATCTGCTGATGAAGCCCTCATTCATATCTTCGTATCTTCCAGACTTGACTATTCCAACACTTTCCTGGCTGGTCTCCCATATTCTACTCTCCATAAACTGGAGGTCATCCAAAACTCTGCTGTCCATCTCTTAACTCACACCAAGTCCCATTCCCCTCTCACCCCTGTGCTCACTGACCTATATTGGCTCCCAGTCAAGCAAAGCCTCAATTTTAAAATTCTCACCCTTGTTTTCAAATTCCTCCATATCCTCACCCTCCCTGTCTCTGTAATCTCCTCCAGCCCTACAACCTTCCAAGATCTCTGTGCTCCTCTAATTCTGGCCTCTTGTACATCCCTGATTTTAATCACACCACCATTGGTGGCCGTGCTTTCAGCTGCCTCGGCCCCCAAGCCTGGAATTCCCTCCCTGAACCTCTCCATCTCTCCACCTCACTTTCCTCCTTTAAGATGCTCCTTAAAACCTACCTCTTTGACAAAGCTTTCGGTCATTTGATCTAATATCTCCTTTGTGACTCGGTGTCATATTTTGTTTTATAATTCTCCTGTGAAACCCGTTGGGACATTTTATTACGTTAAAGGTGCTATATAAATATAAGTTGTATCCTCAGCTACCCCAATCCTAAACCTCTACACCTCAATCTCTCCTCCTTTAAGATGCTCCGGAAATCCTACCTCTTTGACTAAGCTTTTGGCCACCTATCCGAACATCCAAATTTTGTTGATAACACTCCAGTGTAGTGCCTATGTTAAAGGAGCTAAATAAATGTGGGTTGTTCTTGTTGTTCCCTTTAACTGCTTGTATAAGATCAGTGACAGATGCTGAGACCCCTCTATCTGCACGGAGAGCGGTGGTTTCTGATAACTTACCTGCCGCCTGACATGCTCGCTGCTTTCTCCGGGCATGTTGTGTGCGCTCTTGATTAAGCTCTGAGCGATGTGAAAGTAGTAGACGCTGATGATGCCAAGGGGGATGAGGTAGTACACCAGGAATATCAGCACTGAGTGGATTTTTGGGTGCAGCTTGTCGGACAGTGGGTATGGAACACAGGCGCTGAAGCTTTCATTCTCCCCATTGTGATGCTGCACCACCTGTGAGTACACAGCCTCGGGAACAGCTAGGACCATGGAGATCATCCAGATGGTGACCGCCTTAAGACATGTGTGAAGGACTGCACTGGACGCCTGGATGTCCATGGGATTTACAATCGCCTTGTACCTGCAACAGAAATAAATGCACAAACATTGACTTTACTCATTATTACATAATATTTACAACACAGAAACAGGCCATTCAGCCCAACAGGTCCATTCCAGGGTTATTGCTTCACACAAGCCACCACCCACTCTCTTTTGTCCATCCCAATCAGCATATCCTTCCATTTCTTTCTCCCTCATGTGCATATCCAGCTACCCCTTAAATGTATCTATACTATTCACCTCAACTACTCCTTGTGGTAGTAAGTTCCACATTCTCACCACTCTCTGGGTAAAGAAATTTCTCATGAATTCCCTGTTGGTTTAGTGACTGTTTTATATTTATGAACCTTATTTCTGTTTTCCCTCACTTCACTTACATGGATAGATTGGAGAAGTGGGACTGTGCTCCTTAGAGAAATTAAGAGGAGATTAGATAGAGGTGCTCAAAATCATGAGTCGTCTCGACAGAGTAGATAGAGAGAAACTGTTCCCATTGGTGGAAGGGTCAAGAACCAAAGGACACTGATTTAAAGTTATTGGCATAAAAAACAGAGGTGACATGAGGAAAAACTTTTTTACTTAAAAAGTGTGTTTAGGATCTGGAATGCACTGCCTGAGAGTGTGATGCAGGCAGATTCAATCGTGAATTTCAATAGGGAATTGGATATTTACCTGAAGAGAAAAGATTTGCAGAGCTACGGGGAAAAGGCAGGGGAGTGGGACTAGCTGTGTAGCTCTCGCAGACAGCCAGCACAGACATGATGGGCCAAATGGCCTCCTTCTGTATTATAACCATTCTACGATACTCCATCAGACCCTTTAGTAATCTTAAATATACTTACATAGAATTTACAGCACAGAAATGGGTCATTGAACCCAACTGGTTCCTGCTGGTATTTATTGCTCCGCATGAGCCTCCTCCCACACTACTTCATCTCACTCTATCTGCATATCCTTCTGTCCCTTTATCCCTCATGTATTATGGTTGCCAAAACTCCAGAATTGCCTTGGAGTCTCCAGGAATTAAAGATTAATCTCCTGGACATTGGTGTTAGCAACCTGGGACAAAAATTACAGGGACATTAAAATACAGATTTTTTTCATTTTCCTTGAAGTCTTTTGTTTATTAGTTCTAAAGATATTAGTGATGGGGAAAACTGCAGTTTAATTGGATGCGGCAGCTAGAGGAGGGAGATCATGTGATGAAACCTCCAGGAATATGTTCAACCAGAGTTGGCAACCCTATTTACATATGTAGCTTCCCCATAAAGGCAGGGAGGACGGTCAGTCCATCTATCAAGAATAGCCAAAAGTTTTTGATTCATCTTTTTAAGTATTCAAAATGTGTCAGTGAATTAAGTCATCAGATCAAGGCCCAATTAAACTCCTCACATTCTGCCCCCTTGTCCATCCCCAACTCCCTTTGCCCCACCATTGGTGACTGGGCCTTCAGCCGTCTTTGCCCAAGGCTTTGTAATTCCCTTTCTCTGCCTCTCAGCTTTCGCTTTCAAATTAACATTCAAATCAAACTTAATGCAAATGAACTTTTTTCATAAGATGATTCCCCTTCTTATTTCTTAATCTTAATCTCTAACAAAAAAAGGATTTGCATTGATATAGCGCCTTTCATTTCCTCAGGACATCTCAAAGCGCATTAAAGCCAATGAAACGTTCAAAATCTTGAGACGTCTAGACTGAGTATATATAAAGAAACTGTTCCCATTAGTGGAAGGGTCGAGAACTAGAGGACACAGATTTAAAGTGATTGGTTAAAGAACCAAAGGCGACATGAGGAAAAACTATTTACGCAGCAAGTGGTTAGGATCTGGAATGCACTGCCTGAAAGGCTGGTGGAGGCAGATTCAACCATGGCTTTCAAAAGGGACTTGGATAAGCACCAGAAGGGAAAAAATTTGCCGGGCTACGGGGAAAAGGACTAACTAAATTGCTCTTACAGAGAGCTGGCCTGGGCTGGATGGGCTGAATGGCCACCTTCTGTCCTATAACCATTCTTAGATTCTATGAAATACTTTGGAAGTGTAGTCACTGCTGCAATGTAGGAAGCACAGCATCAAAGGACCCTGATTTGAATATTAAACAGGCCTAGCACTCAACCCAGGAGAGAGCTGTGGCCAACAAACAGGCCCTGGGATGATAGGCCTCTGTCATCAGAAGGAAGGCAGTAATTAATTTCCCCACAGTTTTGGGGGCACTGGTGCCTCATTTCTACCAAGCAGAAGGCTTCAAAATCAGCTCTAGTGACTTTTCTCTGCCATGTTATGTAGTACAGTCTCTCTGATCCACAGTTACTAACCTCTCTCTCATATCATTTCTCCTCTCTAATCTTGCAAAGCTCTGGTCTGCATTCCTCTGAACACCCACCCACCACCACCACCTCCCCCACTCCCCACCACAGCCAACCCTCATTCCTCCTATGCAGCAAATGCATCATCCTTTGCACTCTTGCACCTCCCTGAATCCTCACTAGGTTGAAACAAAGACTCATTGTACTTTCCTAATATTGGCATGAAATAGCGTAATAGCTCATAATCAGTGAAAAAATAAATTTAGCTTAAATATCGGAAAGAATTTATTTGCATAAAGGTTGGTAAATGGCTGGAATAATTTGATTAGATTAGAGATACAGCACTGAAACAGGCCCTTCGGCCCACCGAGTCTGTGCCGAACATCAACCACCCATTTATACTAATCCTACACTAATCCCATATTCCTACCAAACATCCCCACCTGTCCCTATATTTCCCTACCACCTACCTACACTAGTGACAATTTATAATGGCCAATTTACCTATCAACCTGCAAGTCTTTTGGCTTGTGGGAGGAAACCGGAGCACCCGGCGAAAACCCACGCAGACACAGGGAGAACTTGCAAACTCCACACAGGCAGTACCCGGAATCGAACCCGGATCCCTGGAGCTGTGAGGCTGCGGTGCTAACCACTGCGCCACTGTGCCGCCCTGATCTACCAAATGAGATAGTAGAGACCCATAATTTATCATAATACTATTGGGTATTGGGCTTGGAGAGACAGAATTCTAGGATGACAAGGTTTGGTGGGATATATCTTAGATTCCCAACTCAATTTTCACCCAGAAATTCAGATCTGTGGAATTCAATAGCCTCGCCTTCCTCCTACAAGCCTTTATTTGTTCTCGGGATATGAATGACACTGGCAAGGCTGGCATTTATTACTCATCCCTAGTTGCCCCTCAAGAAGGCGGTGGTGGGCCTTCTTGAACCAGTACAGTCCTTATGATAACCTAGGTTTGGAATCACATAACCAGTACTTAATTTATCACACCTCCCCTACTCTTTCCAACCTTGGTAGCCTCATGAATTATTACATTTTGTAGGGGATTGTCATTTTGTTTACAATTTTTCTTTGCAAAGTAAGTTCAAACAGCCAGGTGCTGGAGTAGTTAATAAATGTACATTCAATGAGCAGACATTTCTTCATATAATTCCTGCGGCAAAGTGAATATGTTGCAGCCATTTGTACTATGTAGGTGGTACATACAGGGTAATTAAAATTATTTCCTGCCTAAATACTAGGGCATGATTTGCCATTAATTTATATTTTAATTTACCGCCTGCAGTTAGTTAAATCGGTCCTTGGAACATCAGATGCAATCAGGCAAACGAAACAGCTCAACAAGACGTGAACCACGTGACGTTTGCAATGAGCCAAGAGCTATCTTCCATAAAATGGTGCATAAAACTCCACTGAGGTGGAAGCTACTTATTAGGCAGCATGAATTTCAGTGTGACTGAGGAAAACCTGTCTCAGTAACTGTTATGTTTAGTTTAGTTTAGTTTAGAGATACAGCACTGAAACAGGCCCTTCGGCCCACCGAGTCTGTGCCGACCATCAACCACCCATTTATACTAATCCTACACTAATCCCATATTCCTATCACATCCCCACCTGTCCCTATATATTTCCCTACCACCTATCTATACTAGGGGCAATTTATAATGGCCAATTAACCTATCAACCTGCAAGTCTTTGGCATGTGGGAGGAAACCGGAGCACCCGGAGGAAACCCACGCAGACACAGGGAGAACTTGCAAACTCCGCACAGACAGTACCCAGAATCAAACCCGGGTCCCTGGAGCTGTGAGGCTGCGGTGCTAACCACTGCGCCACTGTGCCGCCCTTATGTTAAAACTTTTTTTAAATCACTGTTTCGGCTCCAGCTGGATAACTGTGTCCAATTCTGGGCACATTAGAAAGGACAATGAAGACCTTGTGGAGGCTGGAGAGGGGAAGGAGATTTCCTGGAACAGTACCAGAGATGTGGGAATTCAGTTGTATGGAGAGACTGGAGAGGTTGGGGTTGTTCTCCTTAGAGCAGAAAATAATAAGGAATGATTTAATAGAGATGTTCAAAATAATGAAGGGTTTTGATGGAGTAAATAATGATGGCGTTTTACTACAGGTGGAGGATGGGTCACCAGACAACACAGATTGAAAATAATTAGCAAAAGGACCGGAGGGGTGGGGAAAGGAATTCTTCTTTATGCAGCAAGTTGTAATGATCTGGAATGCACTGCCTGAACAGGAGCTGAAGCAGAGTCAATAAAAACATTCAGAGTACTTGACAAGGGAAAAATAATTGCAGGGCTATGGGGAAGGAGCAGAGGAGTGGGATATTTGGACGGTTCTTTCAAAGAGTTGGCACAAGTACGATGGGCCAAATGGCCTCCTTCTGTGCTGGATGATCTGCCAATTCTAGAAGCAGCTACAAGCTGCAAAAACTGAACAGTGCAGGAACCAGCTTCAGGTGGCTGAAGGGATTGACATCCATCGAGTATCTGAGCAGTACCAACAAGGTCTCAGGTTTGATGCTCGGTTTGAGGTAGCTAATCAGGGTAGCAGTTGGGGTGGTGCAATTGTCCTCAAGATCCCTGGGGAGGTGAAAAGACCACCGTGGTTCATGCCTCTGACTGAAATCTACCAACTGAGTCACTCTCCCATTAAAGGCTCCCATATACTGGCATTCAGTGAGGATAGAATCAGCCAGTGCCTTTGATGCCTCTAAGGTCAAGTTGCCTACTGATACTGTCAAGGCTCACACCTGAACATTTGCCAGCTGGACAAAGTACCAGCAAGCAACTGGTGCCTGTGGAACCATACCCTCGTAGGAAGCCAACAGCACCCAATGAAGGGGAGGGGAGAAAGTTGATGAGAGAAAGCTTTAAGAGTGCAAGGAGAGAAGTGCAGAGAAATTTCTTCATGCAGAGAGTTGTTCGCAAAACACTTTGCCACAGGGAGCAGTTGATGTGCAGACCATTGCATCTTTTACAGGGAAAATTAAATGGCAGGAAAGACAGGGGAGAGGGGGTCAACAGGATCCACTCCAGCAGAAAGAGCTGACGGAGAAATAACAGGATGAATAGCCACCTTCTTTGCTGTAAACCTCCATGGAGCCACGATACAAGGACAGTAAAGTTGACCATCTCACTAAATTGGCCCAGCTCATGATTGAGGAGAGAAGTAACTCCGTACGTTATTCAGATTCTTCTCATTGAATTATTTTAATACTCTGTGTCCTGCCATTGACTCCTTTCAAGATATTGATCAAATTTATACTGATATGAGACTATTCCATGTAAAGAACATACCAAGGGATGATTGATGAGATGAAATGAATGATGTGATTTATAAAGAACCTGTGCATCATCAGCAGAGAATTCTTATTTACATTGCCATTCTTTCCTTATAATAGGAAAGAGCCGTTAGGACACTAGGACCAGCATTCCTGAAAATATGTGTCAAGAAGACAGAGAAATCCTTCATCTTAACTCCCTGTCAAGGAACTGTCTCTGGTTTATCACCTAGCTTAAATCTAAGAGTGACTGATACTGGAGTTAGACTGAAACAGTCTTACATCACCCAGTTCAGATTGACTTCAGGTTTACCTTACTCACCTTTACATAGGATACCCACAAGATGCTCAGTGAATGAATTAACCCTTTCTCACTAAATTAAAGACATCATAAAGCAAATCAAGCACTAGCAATTGTTTATTAATTTATTGTCAGGAAAACCCTATAAGCCAAATTGGACGTATTAATTTCAGCGGTTGGAAACTTACCTTAGAATCTTATTGGAAAAAATCCTACAAGTTAACTTTTAAAAAACTAGCAGCTAAGATGGCCACTGCAATTTACATTTGAAATACCAGGAGATTGAACTGGAGACAAAAAGTCTAACAAGAAGCCCAGCCAGAACAATGCTTTGGCTAACTGAGTAGATTAGCCAGATCAGCCTCGTTAGTGGGACATTCCAAACCATCTCCAGACATTCATAAATGTGGACATCCCTCCAGGGGGTAAACACTGCCAACCCCACCTAAGAGAGGTTTTGGGTTTTAGACTTTGGACCTTATTAAAAACAAAGGGGAGTGAGAGAACCATGTGACCATCTGTTCCTCTCTGAAGAAACTGGAAGTTTGGTTACACAGACAAGGAGACAGACTGTAACCGAGTGGACAGCAGCACAGTAGGCTGCTGCTCCCCCGTCTCTCTCTCTCTCTTCTTCTCTCTCCCCAGAAAACATCAAATGAAAAATGAAAACTGTGTGTGACTGGGCACCCTCCAAGCCTACAGACCACTACAGCCAGCAATCAGGGGAAGGGAGCCAACTAAAGATTCTGCCTTCAGGAAAACCCCGAGTGAAGCAAGCCAGCCAAAATACATTTTGACCAACCAAGAGCTTCAAGAATACATCTTCAACCGAGGACTACTGGATCATCCACTTTACAGACAGTAGTTAAGTTCCATTTATTCTGTATTTAATCCAACCACCAAATCTATTTTCCCTCCTGTAATCTAATTGTGTGTGTGTGTGATTCTTGTGTGAATGTGTGCAGAAATTTGTAGTGTATTATTAGTATTTTAAGTCGGGTTAGAATGTTAAGTATAATAAACTTACCTCTTTCTTGTTTAAACTCAGGAAAACCTGTCTGATTGGTTCTTTTGCAATCACGGTAAAGGATAAAGGTAAAACACTCACAGAGGTGGTAAGCACAACCACTGTTTAAAAGGAATAAACCCTGTTGCGGTCAAGTAAGAGGAAGGGCAAGAGGGGAGCCTGAGACCCCTTTCTCACCTGGCCATAACACTATAAACACAATGAGTTTACAAATAATTAATGAATATAAATTTAGACAGGTTCACCTAGCACTTCAAATAATAAAGGTTATAAAGACAGTTTGGTGTATTGTCATAATTCAGCATTAATTGGTTATTAAATTATAGTTAAGATCAATTTCTGAGGCTATTATAATTGAGAAATTAATGTAGGATTACAGACTCTAATCCATCAAGTGAGTTTATGTGCTGGTGGCTAGCAATGTTCCAGAGCTGATACAACCTTGTCCTTGTGGTTGAGTTGACTGCTCTGCTTCCTTTGGACATTGGTGACAGTTTGTGGGAGATCGCGTGATAGACCTCGATTCCTCTGAAGCCATTTTGCACACTCTCAGCAAAGTTGTACGGTTAGGAAATACACCTATCTCTGCCTGTAACTGGCTGATAACGGTACAACCTGACTGTTTACCATCTTCCTCTTTGTCTTGGCCTCTTTAGAGACATGCTTCTACATAGGCTAAGTAAAGATTAAGTAGAGATACATGTGTCAGAGGAGTTAACCTCTTCTGGTGACAATCATTTCCAATAGGCATGCAAAGCCCTTAAACTAAGTTATTGAGATGGATACCTAGGCATGTCAGATCACACATTTACTGCCTAACTCCCCAAAATTTCTCTAACAGAGGGTCTTACACAGATCCAAACATGGCATAACATATTTATACCCCAAAGACTGGGTGCTGGTGTCCTCCATCCTGGTCCTCCAACATTAGTGGGGAATATTTTGTTTACATGTGCAGGCTTTCACGGGTTTAATTAATATCAGTCTGTTGGATTTCCCAGCATTCAATTTAACTACTCATTCAATTCGAAGGACATATTCTTGACAATTCACAAGGTATTCACCTCCGCCCCCGTCCCCGCAAGAGTTCACAATCTATTAAAGTCATTCAAATTTCTGACCTTATCCAAGAGGTTTTAAGACGAAGTATGAGGGAGAAAGGAATAGAAGGATATGTTGATAGGGTGAAATGAAGAGGGATGGGAGGCGACTTGGCTGGAGGATAAACACCAACATAGACAAAAGCAAAATACTGCAGAGGCTGAAAATCTGAAATAAAAACAGAAAATGCTGGAAATACTCAGCAAGTCAGACAGCATCTATGGAGAGAGAAAACGGGGGGTATTTTTACCTACCTGACCTGCAGGGTTGGTCAGAAAGTCATGGGGAGCTGGTGATTCAGGATTCTCACATGTCACTGACATCACTGGTTGGTTCCCTGACACCACCTCCAGTCAGTTGGTGGAGACGGCACCAGCAGGTGAGTCCGCACCGGGATGGAGCCAAAGGATGTGGGGGGTTCAGTTCCCCGGGGGTACAGGATAGGAGGTGGGTGCCCAATCATGGAGGCTTCTCAGGCAAGCTTCTAGATCAAGAAGGTAGGTATTAAGGCACCTACGCCCTCAGTCTGCCAAGTCCTCACCTTGATGAAGCTGTCAGGTGTCTCAACGCTCAGTGAGAGTTAAAATTGAAAACTTGGACGACACTAATATTTAAAGTTCCAACATGTCTCCTTGGATTGGGTTAGTTCCCTGTCCAACCTTCGGTTTCAGTTAAAGCCTGAAATGGGCAGACTGGAGGCAGGTTTGGGTCGGGAAACAGATGTTTCAGACTTTAACTCCACCTCCAACCTCACCAAACCCGCCCGTTTCTTTATTCGGTTAAAATTTAGCTGTACATTTCCGGTCGAAAACCTTCCATCAGACGTTTTACCAGTTCTGATGATAGGTCAATGATCTGAAACATTGTAGTGTTTCTGTCTCCACAGATGCTGCCAGACCTGCTGAGTATTTTCAGCATTTTCTGTTTTCATTGCCAACCTGAACAAGTTGAGCCAAGTTTCTGTGCTGTGAATGTTTGTGAAATGGGATTCAATTTATCTACAATGAAGATAACAATGAAGAGTGAGATGAAGGATGAATTATTGATATCCATTCAATAGTAGTGTATATTACAAATGAAATTGATTTGTTTTTTAAAACTGGGCACTGAATTGAAGGGAGTAAATGCTGGAGCTACACAGCAAGTCAGTGAGTATCAGAATGGGAAAAGACAGATTGATATCTCTGCTGTAAACCTTTCATCAGAATTGGTACTGCACCCAGCCCACCACTGATGGATTTTCTGGGCATTTCCAGCGCTCTCTGGTTTTATTACAAGCAGTTTATATTTTACACAAGATAGTAAGTAAAGTGACCAGTAAAAAAATCAGAGGACCCAGCGTCCTTCTCCTTTCTAATAACCCATGTAACCACAATGGGTGGAATATGTTGCAGTCACAGCACCAGAGGCAGAAATTGGTCAAATATAATTGTAATTTAATTCACTGGTCTGAAATGTGTGTTGGGACGTTGATGGTGGGGGGGGCGGTGGGTGTGGGTGGAGGTGGCAACAGGTTGTGGGGAAGAAGCGGGGGAGAGAGGTAGAGTTCATATTCGGAGATGATCCATTACGGAAAGATTGCATCCATATTCCCAATCGGAGAGCAAATGTGTTCTCAAATTTCCTAGGGGGAGATGGGAGTGTTTTTGTTTTCCTGTGGCAAATGTTTGTGTGTGTGTGCGCGTGTGTGCGTATATGTATGTGTGTCATTTTGTGTGCGCATGCGTGTCTACGTGCTTGTGTCTGTGTTCCCAAGTGGTCCTGGAAGTGAGGTTGTTGCCTCTGTTCTTTGCTAGAGTGCAAGAGATTATGTTGTATTCCTTCATGCACTGTGTTTGTCTTTGTGGCAGATCTTGGTGTGTATTGGTGTGTCTCTGGCAATGTAATGTTACTCTGGGTATATTTTATGTCCCCAGTGATGACATGGCTACAGGTCCTGACTGGTGAGAATCTGGATGTGACAACATATCAATGCCACTTGTAACTGACCTGTAGTAATGATAGATATCTGGAGCTAGATATTAAAAAGGAAACTTTCCAAGGCTATGGGGAAATAGCAAGGAGTGGGACTAATTGGATAGATCTTTTAAAGAGCTAGCATAAGTATGATGGACCAAATGGCCTCCTACATTGCTTTAGATTTCAATGATTCTATGAAATGTCTAGGAAAACTTCTACAGGTGACGTCCTTCTAAGGTCCCCATTGGTGGTCAACTCAACAATGATCAGAAACAGTCACCCTGGCTCATTTCTGCTGTCTCTCCTGGAGTGCTGAGGCCCATTACAGTGCCCCAGCTACCATCTTGATTGATATATGCACACACCCCACACCCCTACACACCCCTACACACCTACAACAGCATACACACACATCCCACGCCCCCATACCCACCCATACACACCCACAAACTGACCCACATACAAACCAACATACACACCAATAAGGACACAGACCCACAGCAACACACAGACATGCATACACATATACAGGCAAACCCCCGCCACACACACACACAAACACACACTCATTATAAAATAAACAGTTTGGTGATTTGCTCCAGCAATCAGCACAACACAATCCATATAAACAACATGAAAGAATATCAGGCTCTGACATCTGGCAAAGCAACATCAGTTTATCAGTCTCCAGGACACCAGCCGGCACTCACAGCTGCAGTCCACACTCCATACTCCACAAGCAATCAAAGCTTCATCAGTTGTACAGGAAGCTCTGTGGACTCAGCAGTTATGATTAAATTTATTGCCGAAAACATTTTTTACAAAAGTAACATTGGCGAGGCGGCCGGTGTGGGGGGGTGGGGTTGCTGGTGGGAAAGAACAAGGCCCAGTCTATCTACTGTCACTGGTGGATCCCCCAAAGCCCTTACTTGGTTCAAGTGCAGTGTTTTGAAAGCAAGAGCTCACATCCTCTGGGGAAATGAACCTGCTGTGAAAGACCTTCTCTCTGGACTCAGCGACACATGCGGCAGAATTAAAGGAATGTACAGCAACAAAATATGGTCTAAATAGCTGCCTGCCTGCAGGATATTTCACCAACTCGGTTCAGCAATCTGCTTCCTAAAAGGCAAATATTTTGTTTAGCAAACCCTATGCAACTTTGCACCACAGTGCACTACGGCACGACGGCACAGTGGCGCAGTGGGTGGCACAGTGGCACAGTGGGCGGCACAGTAGCGCAGTGGGCGGCACAGTAGCGCAGTGGGCGGCACAGTGGCGCAGTGGTTAGCACCATAGCCTCACAGCTCCAGAGACCCGGGCTCGATTCTGGTTACTGCCTGTGCAGAGTTTGCAAGTTCTCCCTGTGATCGCGTGGGTTTTCGCCGGGTGCTCCGGTTTCCTCCCACAGCCAAAGACTTGCAGGTTGATAGGTAAATTGGCCATTGTAAATTGCCCCTAGTGTAGGTAGGTGGTAGGGAATATGGGATTACTGTAGGGTTAGTATAAATGGGTGGTTGTTGGTCGGCACAGACTCGGTGGGCCGAAGGGTCTGTTTCAGTGCTGTATCTCTAAATAAAAATAAATAAAAATATAGATTGCACCGATGCTACTGTAGCAGAGCGGGAGATTGCAAGGCGATTCTTCCAATTTCCTGCCATAACTTTGGTGGGAGGCTGCTGGTAGGCTGTAAAGGTGGAGGTAGATGGCTTTATAACCATGGGAAGTGTGGGCAGGTAGAGCTGAGTGTCATCAGTGTGCGGGTGCAAACTAACCCTGTGTCTAAGCATCATGTCACTGAAGATGATCATCTGGATGAGGAAGAGAAAGCAGCCAAAATAAAGCCAGCCGTACAGGAATCAACCAACAGTTAATTCAAGATGCTTTAAAACAGTGGGAATCGCTGCAGAACATGAGACACCTTGGGCTTGAACACGAACATGTGATCATATTTAAATCCCAGTCACAATATAACCCAACAGCTGAGCTGCAACAAACTACCACAGTGGGAATGTGTAAACATCAATTATCACATTACTACAACACAACTTGCATTTGTATAGTGATATAGTGTCTTTAACGTAATAAAAAATCCCAAGGTGTTTCACAGGAACATTATCAAACAAAATTTGACCCCAAGCCACATAATAAGATATTAGGACAGATGACCAAAAGCTTGGTCAAAGAGGTAGGTTTTAGAGATAGGAGTGTCTTAAAGGAGGAAAGCAAGATCGGGTGGTGGAGATGTTTAGAAAAGAGACGTGTACAAAAGGAAACTACAGAATGAATATGTAGTGATTTGTGTAATTAAAGTTAAATAAAACACAACAAGAGAAAACCAAGCTGTGAGCAGAGATGCATCTGCTAAATTATATCAGGGATTCATCCATGCCTGATAGCAGGAATGTAATGGAAGCATAAATGGCTGGAAATTGTTGGCAACAATAATACACAATACCTTTAATATGACATTTTGATGTATCTGTCCATTTGTAAAACAGGTTAAGGCCCCTGTTGACATTACATGGAATCATAGAATGTACAACACAAAAACAGACCATTCCACTCAACTGGTATATGCAGTGTTTATGCTCCACACAGGCCTCCTCCCACCCCCTTCTCCATCTAACCGTATCAGCATATCCATCTATTACTTTCTGCCTCATCCGTTTGTCCAGCTTTCCCTTAAATGCATCAGAGGAATGTCACATGAATGCATTAAGAATGTGTCCATTGTTATTGACAACAGGGATATCTAGCCCATAAAACTATTGCCTAACCTGGAATTAGCATATTGTTACAGTCCATGAAGACGTTAATCTCTGGAGCTATCAACAATGGTCGAAAAATTATGGTTCCAGCTTCCCCTCTGGTTCAATTGGGTAAGTGCACCTTTTTAAAGTTCATTCATTGGCTATGGGCATCACTGATAAGGCCAATGTTTATTGCCCATGCCTAATTGCCCTTGAGAACAAAGAACAAAGAAAAAGAACAAAGAAAATTACAGCACAGGAACAGGCCCTTCGGCCCTCCAAGCCTGCGCCAATCCAGATCCTCTATCTAAACCTGTCGCCTATTTGCTAAGGGTCTGTATCTCTTTACTTCCTGCCCATTCATGTATCTGTCTAGATACATCTTAAAAGACGCTATCGTGCCCGCATCTACCACCTCCGCTGGCAACGCATTCCAGGCTCCCACCACCCTCTGCGTAAAGAACTTTCCACGCATATCCCCCCTAAACTTTTCCCCTTTCACTTTGAACTCATGTCCCCTAGTAATTGAATCCCCCACTCTGGGAAAAAGCTTCTTGCTATTCACCCTGTCTATACCTCTCATGATTTTGTACACCTCAATCAGGTCCCCCCTCAACCTCCGTCTTTCTAATGAAAATAATCCTAATCTACTCAACCTCTCTTCATAGCTAGCGCCCTCCATACCAGGCAACATCCTGGTGAACCTCCTCTGCACCCTTTCCAAAGCATCCACATCCTTTTGGTAATGTGACAACCAGAACTGCACGCAGTACTCCAAATGTGGCCGAACCAAAGTCCTATACAACTGTAACATGACCTGCCAACTCTTGTACTCAATACCCCGTCCGATGAAAGAAAGCATGCCGTATGCCTTCTTGACCACTCTATTGACCTGCATTGCCACCTTCAGGGAACAATGGACCTGAACACCCAAATCTCTCTCTACATCAATTTTCCCCAGGACTTTTCCATTTACTGTATAGTTCATTCTTGAATTGGATCTTCCAAAATGCATCACCTCGCATTTGCCCTGATTGAACTCCATCTGCCATTTCTCTGCCCAACTTTCCAATCTATCTATATTCTGCTGTATTCTCTGACAGTCCCCTTCACTATCTGCTACTCCACCAATCTTAGTGTCGTCTGCAAACTTGCTAATCAGACCACCTATACTTTCCTCCAAGGTGATGGTGAGACTCCTTGAATACAACTGAATGGCTTCTAGGCCATTTCAGTGGGCAGTTAACATTCCAGATAAGGACAGCAGATTTCCTTCCTGCGTGATAGTGTCTGAGTTAGGCTTAGCTGTGATGTGCCTTCTGAGATTCAAATAGCCTAAGGCTTTGGGAGGAGATGCTCATACAGAACAATGGAGCTGCCAGTTTCTTTTGGGCCTCCTTATCTCGAGAGACAATGGATACGCGCCTGGAGGTGGTCAGTGGTTTGTGAAGCAGCGCCTGGAGTGGCTATAAAGGCCAATTCTGGAGTGACAGGCTCTTCCACAGGTGCTGCAGAGAAATTTGTTTGTTGGGGCTGTTGCACAGTTGGCTCTCCCCTTGCGCCTCTGTCTTTTTTCCTGCCAACTACTAAGTCTCTTCGACTCGCCACAATTTAGCCCTGTCTTTATGGCTGCCCGCCAGCTCTGGCGAATGCTGGCAACTGACTCCCACGACTTGTGATCAATGTCACACGATTTCATGTCACGTTTGCAGACGTCTTTATAACGGAGACATGGACGGCCGGTGGGTCTGATACCAGTGGCGAGCTCGCTGTACAATGTGTCTTTGGGGATCCTGCCATCTTCCATGCGGCTCACATGGCCAAGCCATCTCAAGCGCCGCTGACTCAGTAGTGTGTATAAGCTGGGGGTGTTGGCCGCTTCAAGGACTTCTGTGTTGGAGATATAGTCCTGCCACCTGATGCCAAGTATTCTCCGAAGGCAGCGAAGATGGAATGAATTGAGACGTCGCTCTTGGCTGGCATACGTTGTCCAGGCCTCGCTGCCGTAGAGCAAGGTACTGAGGACACAGGCCTGATACACTCGGACTTTTGTGTTCCGTGTCAGTGCGCCATTTTCCCACACTCTCTTGGCCAGTCTGGACATAGCAGTGGAAGCCTTACCCATGCGCTTGTTGATTTCTGCATCTAGAGACAGGTTACTGGTGATAGTTGAGCCTAGGTAGGTGAACTCTTGAACCACTTCCAGAGCGTGGTCGCCAATATTGATGGATGGAGCATTTCTGACATCCTGCCCCATGATGTTCGTTTTCTTGAGGCTGATGGTTAGGCCAAATTCATTGCAGGCAGACGCAAACCTGTCGATGAGACTCTGCAGGCATTCTTCAGTGTGAGATGTTAAAGCAGCATCGTCAGCAAAGAGGAGTTCTCTGATGAGGACTTTCCGTACTTTGGACTTCGCTCTTAGACGGGCAAGGTTGAACAACCTGCCCCCTGATCTTGTGTGGAGGAAAATTCCTTCTTCAGAGGATTTGAACGCATGTGAAAGCAGCAGGGAGAAGAAAATCCCAAAAAGTGTGGGTGCGAGAACACAGCCCTGTTTCACACCACTCAGGATAGGAAAGGGCTCTGATGAGGAGCCACCATGTTGAATTGTGCCTTTCATATTGTCATGGAATGAGGTGATGATACTAAGTAGCTTTGGTGGACATCCGATCTTTTCTAGTAGTCTGAAGAGACCACGTCTGCTGACGAGGTCAAAGGCTGACGAGGTCAGTATGAGTCAACATTTCAAGGTTTGAGGGATAAGGAAAAAATGAAAAATAAATCCTAAAATATAATGAAAATGTTACAACTGATTGGAAGAACAACATACTGGCACAGATACATCTGATGTCCCAGTTGTGGTGCCTGCTGAATGTTTATTGCACATATGAAGATAGCAACTTGCAGTTATATCATGCCTTGACTGTAATACAATATCCCAAAATGTTCAACAGGGATGAGGTCAGGCATTTAGTGAAAAGAATGAAGTTAGGGGGTGACCAAAGGCATAGTTTCAGAAGTAGGTTTTGAAGATGATTTGGAACAGTTCAGAAAGACACACTAAAGGAGTTTAGGGAGAGTGTACCAAATGGCTGAAGGCTTTTCCATCAAAAGTGGGGTGAGGGTGAACACAAAGGAAATTCAGGTTGGAAATGTAGAGGGCATGTATTTGAATATAGGATTGAAGGAGGTTATAGAGATCTGGAGTAATGCAGCCAGGAGATCTGTAAATGGCATAAAGATTTTGATATAATGATCTGGGTTTCTGGAAAT